>NC_137499.1:11067500-11162500 GCF_041902795.1 Electrophorus electricus | reverse complement strand
TAACTGCAGTGCTGACCCACTCAGGTGGAGGAGATGGTGTCAAAGAAGTCAGTTTGCTTATTAGTGTGGAGTCGCTTCATGTTTTTAAAGTCTGTCCGGGCAGGTCACCGCGGAACTGAGGAAGCCGTCATGGCCGTATCGTGATGAGTGTTGGGTGTGTCGGAGGTGAGGTGTGTAGACCGCTTTTCATTAACCCTTCAGCTCAACTCCCCAAGAATGCAACCCCCACCACACACACACACAAACACACACAGACAAACATGCGCGTGCACACACACAAACACACACACACAGGCTCCGTGTGTGAGGACGGGACAGGAGAGCAGAGCCCCATGGGAAGCGCGCTGGGCTCATCATACCCTGCCAACCGTGGGCGTGCAGGTGACTGGCATGGCAAAACAGGTGATGAATCACAGGGAAAGAGGAAGGAAATGGGGAGCGAAGGAGGTGTGGCAGGCTGACACAGCACAGGACTTCATCCCTAACCCTTAACCCCTAACCCCTAACCCCTAACCCCTACCTCTCATCCACATGCTCACTCTCTCATCATCCTGACGGGCTGTCAGTAGGAGACAGATGTGCGTTAGGAAAGGATGTGGAGTGAAGATCCTGAAACGCAGACAGGTTCAGACTCTCCCGGTGGACCGACCACTCCCCTGTGACACATTCACGTGCACACACACTTGTGCATGAGATTTGTGAAAGTGCAGCACCCTGCCCCGTCACCACGGGTCAGCGGTGTACAGAAGCAGGGCTTTGGAGCCTCACTTCCTGGCAAAAGATCATAAGCCCCTCTGCAGACAGGAAGTCAGTTCATTACTGAAGCTCATTCATGCCATCTGCGTTTAGCTGAAGGTGGTCATACTGATTTGTCATTCTACACACATAGACACATACACACACACACACACACACACACACACACACACACACATACACACGGGTGATGAATTTGGCCAGATAGCAATAAGCTTGTGCAGTAAAGGCACTGTAGAAATCTTGGGGGAAAACGATGACTCTTTCCTGTCCAAAGTGGGTGGACAGATCCTAACTCTACTCGTCATTAACCTCCACCGAGAGAGCTGAAGACACCTCACCACCAGACAGGGTGCCTGACTTATCTCTCTGGATATTAAAGCCAGAAGTAAATAAACCATTATTTCTGAAATCTTGAACACATTTGGGTAAGCTGTGCATAGCTCTGATGAGACATTCTTCCAATACACTTGCCAGGGAATCCAGAGTGGATCGAGAGAGCAGTTAGAAAACACAACGGCAACTCCCACAAAGCCCCGAATGACGGTAAACCCCGCCCATGTCTGAATGTCAGTAAACCCCACCCACGTCCGATCGACAGTAAACCCCGCCCATGTCTGAATGTCAGTTACACTGAATGTCCGTTAAACGGGTGAGTTCGCTGTAATTAATGTGAGCATGAGGAGGTGTTAATGTTAGTGTCAGAGGATTACTCTCAGTACTTATCTCAGTACTTATCTCAGTACTGAGAGTGAGAGTGAGAACATAAAAATTTTCAGTTGTGTAATAAAACCGATTTCATAAGGCAGTGAGATATGGGGCCCAATAATCAATCAAAAAGACACAAATCCCAAAGCAAAATTCCATCTTGAACTCAGGGTAGCCCATCCCTGGATTACAGAGATCACAAAAGATGACATATTCCACTCATATCCATCGCAAGCAGATCCTACAAGCTTCCATTACAGAGCACACATCTGCTGTCTAAACCCAGAAATAACCGCCAGAATATATAAGAATATAATTGCATAACACCACTGCTTACACTCCGTCAAAACAGAAATGACTGATTAAAGGCTCCAAACAGAATACATCAATAATTGGACCAATTGAATTTCTTCCATCTGTAAATTGGAATGTTAAAGATAAAAAAAAAACAAAAAACAGCCAATACAACTAGATTATCTCTGCTAAAAATAAACAACACAGAGCGAGAGAGATGGGGAAACGAGAGCGAGAGCGAGAGAGAGAGAGAGAGAGAGATTGAGTTAGTCATCTGGACTGTCCTCACCTCACCTCTAACCCTGCTCTTTCATGAGGGCCTTTACTCCAGACCCATCTGTCCACACAACAGAGAACCACACACACCCAGTAAACACACACCCAACATGCCAGAGGGAAATGACTCTTCACACTGGGAAATAGTAACGCACAATCAGCAAACTTGCTTCAGGATAAAAATCTAACTAATTAAAAATTGTGGGCTGATGACTAAACTCCAACACTGATACTGTATAATAATGGTGTGAATTATGCACCTTTACCCAAGAGGTCATCCCTAGAGGTCAACCTGTATGCATCTGAACAGTTACATGTTTAGCCGTTTCTGTGTACTGGGTTTGCAGTTAAATCATTATCACAGTAGTTACATCTACATTGAGGGAACGTTGAAAGCAGCCTTTTTATACCTTGTGCCCCACGCCAGGGACTGACCAGACACAGCTGGTCCCTGGTCAGCTACGTGTGGCTGTGATATTTACTCTAGCAAATGAGCCATAAAAAGACACAGATGTGGAATCCAGTTTGTATTTGAGGGTGGAGAACTGAAATCAACCAATCAGATACACAGGGAGAATGGCCCACACTGTGGAACAACCAATCAGACACATGGAGAACAGTCAACACTATGGAACAACCAATCAGAGACACAGCCAGAACTGTGCAAGCAGCTGGAGTGTGATGGTGGGTGATTGGAGTGTGACGATGTGAGCAGGGGTGTGTCTGTGACGAAGTGAGCAGGGGTATGGGTGTGTGTTACGGAGTGAGCAGGGGTGTGTCTGTGATGGTGTGAGCTGGCGTGTGTGTGTGTGATGGTGTGAGCAGGAGTCCGTGTGTGGGACAGTGTGAGCAGGGGTGTGTGTGTGAGACTGTGTCTCCCTCCCCTCACCTCGGTAAAGCTTGGCTCCCTCGCTCACGGTGCTCAGGAAACCGCTGGGCCTCATCGTCCAGCCGTCCTCCTGAAACACACACAGGTGACACCTACTCATCATGCACTACCCCACGTCCAGGACAGCGATGTCTCTGACCCCCTCGTGCAGCACTGTCTCAGACTCCCAGATGGCAGGAAGTGAGACATGTATCTCAGGATTATGTCACGGTGAGTTATGTATGTCCTGTTGATGAGGGGTGTGTGTGGAGGTAGCGTAGATCCAAGCGGGTGTGTGGGGTGACCCACGGTTCTGCACCTCTGTGACACTGGGCTAAACCCAGTGACCCTGCGTAACGGGGCCCGTCCGCTGCGCTGGTGCGAACGACACCGCTCAGAGTGTGATTTATAAAGCTCTGTGTTTTCGTTCCCCTCGGTCAGGGGTCGCACATTAAAACCTAATTACAGCCCCCCACACACTTGCACAAACGTTTGCTCCAGGTGTATCGTGAGGACGCTGGCGAGTGGTGGAACCACGGCGGCAGGACGAAGGTGAGCCCACACGCTACGGTTTACAGCGCTTCTCTGTTTAAACACATTTCTCCATTAGCGGTTAACGGCCCCCAAAGAGACAGGAATCCTTCCAAAAATATGGAAAAGTCTTAAATGCTCAGTAATGCCTCCCTGGTGATGTATGGTGGCTCACGGGCCATGAGCCGGGGCTTTTCTTCTGGATCTAACACCCTTTATCAAAGCAGGACGCAGCCAGGCATGTGGGGACATGCAACCCTAGCAGGCAGCTGGTCAGAGTAAACATTGGCCCAGTGCATTCTGGGCGCATGCCAGCGTGAGCGCCATACTGGTTTTATTAGCCACAGTAGCTCACACCTCATTACTCCAGCACTGGAGCCCTGCTACATCTTCTGTGTATATTACCCACAGTTCATTTCAGCGGGAGCTGGAGCTCTTAAGAAGGGGGAGAGAGAACTTGTTGAAGTTGGAGAAATAAAGACGAGAGATTGGTAACCTCGAGAGCGCTGATGAAAACTCTCAATAATGGGCTCAGAAAAACCACTTGGGAGAGTCAGACGTGACCTTCCAAATCACTTGGCGCTTGGTATCAATGACGGTTCCGGCTGAGGAATTACAGGTGCACATATTAAACAAAGAGCTTATTCTAGGAGACCAGACCGCAGCCAGTCTCGGTGAGCGGGGCATTCACGTAGCTTGCCCGGTCTGGATTGACTGCAGTGGCGACGCCTCATCTTACAGGATGAACGTTCGTGGATAGGCCAAGGGTTTCGGAGCGTTTAAATGTCTTTAGATTGCACGATAGGTCAAAGGGTATTTTCAGTGACAAAACACAGATCTAGATCTAGATCAGGGCTTGCAGCTTAATGCAAACTTTATATGTGCTGATGAGGCACAGATACACACTCTGCTTTCCATAACGCACGTTTGGGTGTATAAAAGCAGACCAATGACATCACAGCTCAGTCCTAGCCAATAAAAAAGCGTCTGTGTTGAATAATGAAAACAATACTACCACACGCACATGCTTCCCTGAGAAAACGTAGGCAGAAGTGTGTGACTATCAGATGTCTAACACACACTCTTCTGTCAGGCCTTGGACTCTGTAACACAGACCCAGTGTGACACCTGATAGAACAAGAGTCCTGGTTTCTGATTTACTTTAAATATAAATCTGCAAATACTTAAATTAATAAAAATAAAATCTTAAAACTCTTAGAGGGCATTCATAGTGTCTCTCTGATAGGGCCTAAACTATTAACAATGTGAAAACACTAACAGTTCATATTGACAACATCTTACCATACCATAATATGAAGATAAAAAGACCGAAAAATGGGACCATCGCAGCTAATGGCACCAAGAAGGTATCGGGGAAGACCAGTTTCCCCCTTCCTAGGAAGGTTTAGGGAGAATTTTCCTGGTGGAAGGTCCGTTGTAGAAGGTCAGTGTCAGGGTGCGACTCTTCCTCCCTGAATGCTGTAAATTGACTTATTCATGTTATCGGAGCAAACTAAATATCTTGCTCTCCACTGTGCAGCGCACACGCTCATAAACAGGAAATGTTTAGGCTGGTATGGAATGTGCGGTATTTACGGAGGATGGCCTGAGGATGACAGGGGCGGCATGTTATCAAGAGCGCAGCGGGACAGGGGAGGGAACGCCTCCCTGGAATCGCAGATATTTCCTGAGAGAGTGCAGAGGAGCCTGATAAAACAACTGCAGCCTCACCGCGCCTCCTCCGAGCACGCCCAGTTCACAGGCTACGGCACTAACGCGCACATTCTTCCAGTTGTGCATGCGAACGTTCTTTGCGATGTTTTTGGACAGCTATAAAAGTACCATACAAAACAACGACAGACCCACCACAGCTCAGTTGGCTCTGTAGAAGAATTCAGCGGAGGTCAGAGTCGTCATTTTTAGGAACTCTAAACTTAGAGGTCTACGTCTGAAGTTCCGCTGGGAAGGTCACTGTTGGGAACCGTGGTCATGACCTGATAATCTCCCATAAACGTCCCCCACAAAGGACTCTCACTTCACTTTACTGCACCTCAGCCTTTGAGGAGGAGGAACGACAGATGAGGGGGCAACAGTTCCCCTCAGTTCAGGTCACTCAAGTCACCAAGGTAACTGGGAGACTAAACGAGACCGTGTGAGACAAAAGAGAACAAAACAATTACTCTTCCAATGAACGTGTGAATGCCCGTTTAAACTGATGAGATTTGGCCATGCACGGGATTGGCCCTGGGGAGATCTGTCCGTGCACGGCATTGGCTGTGGTCAGATTTGTCCACGCGCCGGATTGGCTGTGGTCAGATCTGTCCGCACACCAGATTGGCTGTGGCCAGATATGTCCACGCGCTGGATTGGCTGTGGTCAGGACCACAAAGGACGCTTGCTCATTCATGCATTTCACCGAGCCCGTGGTTGCACCTCCACAGATGAAGGGCCCTATTGTTGTTTTGTTGTGGATGCTTTCAGACAGCCGGTCTCTCTGATCGTCTCACCTCGGTGCTGACCTCCCCCCTTTTCTTCTCTTTCTTCTTCTCTTTCCGGTCTTTCCCAGCACGTTTGTCTGGCTTCCCCTTGGATTTCTTCTTCTTCTTCTCCTCTTTTTCTTCCTGCTTTGCAGCCAGCTCTGCGGCAACCTGTAGAACGGGCAACGTCCCCAAGTAAGCCCAGTAAGCCCACAGTCCCCATACAGACAAGAACTGGTTCACAGTCCCCATACAGATATGAACTGGTTCACAGTCCCCATACAGACATGAACTGGTTCACAGTCCCCATACAGACAAGAACTGGTTCACAGTCCCCATACAGACATGAACTGGTTCACAGTCCCCATTTCACAGTCCCCATACAGACATCAACTGGTTCACAGTCCCCATACAGACATCAACTGGTTCACAGTCCCCATTTCACAGTCCCCATACAGACATGAACTGGTTCACAGTCCCCATACAGACATGAACTGGTTCACAATCCCCATACAGACATGAACTGGTTCACAGTCCCCATACATACATGAACTGGTTCACAGTCTCCATACAGACATGAACTGGTTCACAGTCTCCATACAGACAAGAACTGGTTCACAGTCCCCATACAGACATGAACTGGTTCACAGGCCCCATACAGATATGAACTGGTTCGTGCTGGAGCTGAGAAGTGTGTGATTCAGGAGCAGTAACACCCTATGGCAATTTACATCATGTTATATATCCATTACTTTATATACACACATATAGAACTGGGTTCATATGAGCTAGAGAGATACAAGATATAGTCACTGTAAGCGATGTATGTTTATGAGCGTGTGTGCGAGTGTGTGTGCGTGTGTGTGTGTGTGTGTGTGTGTGTGTGTGTGTGTGTATGTATGTGTGTTTTTGTGTGCATGCGTGTATGTGTGTTTGTGTGTGTGTGTGTGTATGTGTTGACCTGTTCTGGTGTCTTCTCTGCAAATATGGAAGCTGATCCCCCATCTTCAACACTTGGGAAATCAGGGAATGAGCCAGTAGCATCTCTGCAATACAGCATAAAGAGAGAGGGTTACGACACAGAGAGAGTTACAGCACAGAGAGAGTTACAGCACAGAGAGGGTTACAGCACAGAGAGGGTTACGGCACAGAGAGAGTTACGGCACAGAGAGTTACAGCACAGAGAGGGTTACGGCACAGAGAGGGTTACAGCACAGAGAGGGTTACGGCACAGAGGGTTATAGCACAGAGAGAGTTACAGCACAGAGAGAGTTACAGCACAGAGGGTTATAGCACTGAGAGGGTTACGACACAGAGAGAGTTACAGCACAGAGAGAGTTACAGCACAGAGAGGGTTACAGCACAGAGAGGGTTACGGCACAGAGAGGGTTACAGCACAGAGAGGGTTACGGCACAGAGAGGGTTACAGCACAGAGAGGGTTATGGCACAGAGAGGGTTATAGCACAGAGGTTTATAGCACAGAGAGAGTTACAGCACAGAGAGAGGTACAGCACAGAGGGTTATAGCACAGAGAAGGTTACAGCACAGAGAGAGTTACAGCACAGAGAGAGTTACAGCACAGAGAGGGTTACAGCACAGAGAAGGTTACAGCACAGAGAGAGTTACAGCACAGAGAGGGTTACGGCACAGAGAGGGTTACAGCACTGAGGGATTTTAATGTGCTTGGACATGAGTCATGTTCATGTTGAACATCCCAATCAAACAGCCACGTACCAACACAGCACATGAGCACTTTTTCTTCCTGGTTTCTGTCAAGCTCACAAAAGCCAACAGAAAAAAAAAACTTTCCAAGCTCGATCTCCTCAAGTCGGCCACTTAACTCTCACGCAACCAAGTTAATTACTTTTCCATGTTTGTGAAGGACGGTTGTAACTAGCCTCACATCATGTAAAACATAAATCTCATTTTAAGTAGTGTAATTAACCCAAAGATTCCCCAGAATGATTAAAGGCAGGTTTCATCTAGATTCAGATCAATAAAATAATATAATCAATAATAACATAACAGCTCAAGGGAACAAAGGAAAATCGTTCATATTTGAACTATGAACCCTGCACATGAGGGGGCTACATTACCCAGTTCCAGCCCCCCTCTCAGGGGATACTGGGCAGGTTTAGTGTAACGGGGTTAAAAATGTCACTCTCAACTCTCACTTCTGCCAGTGTTAATCAGTAACAGGCCGGCTGGCCCTCTCAGCTTTTGCACAGAAGACCTCACCGTCACTCGAATCTCCCTGCTGCATCTGCGGGAGGTTTTTTTCAACAAAACGTAAAGATATCGCAGACATATTTATCTTGCGCCGCTCACGCTGACATCAGGTTTTCCGAGCATCAAAGCAACAAAGCGGCTGCAGCGCGCGTCAGAGGTCTGTGGTTGAAGCCACATTTCTGATTACCATCAGGGCTTGAACTCTATAATCTTGTCTAACAACTGGGTGGCCAATTGTACGATTACCAACACTGCCTGCAAAGTATTAAAATGGCTGGAACTGATTTGGCTCACCCAGTATATATGGAAATACTCTTTTATTAAACATGGAAACACTTTTCTCTGTTCTTATTTCTGTTTAACCATGGTTCAGACATGTTCATTGTGTGATTTCATATTCATTGTGCTAGAGAACAGAGAAAAAAACTACAAACTGTGTCCCTTTAAGCAGTTTTAAGTAGTTTTTAGAAGTTTTATGGCGTTTAATGTGCCACCACTCTGCAAAAAAACAGTTAAAGGCCCCAAGAACTACGCTTGTGGAAACACCAGATGTGCAGAGCACGCTGCATGGAGATGGTGTTTGAAGAAGCGATCATTAAGAGCAGTAAATACAAGCAAGAAACTCGCTAACGTGTCATGTTTCTGAAGCTGTTTTGAACTCAAAGGTTCACTCTTCTGAGGTATGACATTTCCGAGCAACCTTCAGAGAAAAAAAACAAACACTTTACAGCAAGTGTGGTGAAGTGTCCATGTACAGCTCCACAGGGAGCAATGACGTGAACATTCCCAGTCAGCTCCGATCCGCGTGCAGGCCCGCGGATCGGACCTCCGGCACGTTGAGAGGAGTTCTGAGTAGGTGAGACACGCACGCGCTAAGCTGCTTCCCCGTCCGTGTTTACCACAGACCCGTCTGAGTGATCCCCCATCTGTCTGAGCGCCTCGAACTCTGCCAACACTCCACGCCCTGCAGGTCCTGACCCCGCATCACGTACATCGCCAGGGCGTGCGCTGCGAACGCGCGAGGCCGCCGCGGACAGGGCCCGCGAAAGGAGGCGCTCCCTGCGACCTTCCCCGTGGGGTCCGGCCGGGATGACTTATGACCCTCGTCTGCACGCTAATGGAGGGTAACATCCAGTGGGCAGTCGTAAATCAGCCAGGAATGCACTAATCAGCCTGGCCTCTCTCTGAACCGCTCGCGCGGGCTGACCTAGCACGGGCACTAATGTCAGGAGGCGAACGAGACCACCGTCTCTACTGCTTACATTCCAGCCCCGTAGCGCAAGAGACAGAGACAAAACACGGGAATGCACATCACAATTAGAGCGAGATAAGATGAAGGGCTGGGGAGAAGGCGAGCGCAGAGCCCTCGTCAGTGAAGAGCACCAATGCGCGAGAGCACGCGAGCGGCTTAGCGAGAGCAAGTTTGGCAGACAGCGGGGTACTGGGCATGCCCTCAGAGGCACGAGCTGAAGCACGAGCGCTTAGTGACGTGTCTGGGAAACAGTGACTAAAAGTAGCGCATACCGGAGTTTGGTGCTTGTTGATTATTATTCATGGAAAACGTTAAAAAAGCAAGTGGCTAGCAGGCATCTCTGCAGGCATCTCTGCAGAAACGAAGGTTTACCGGCACTCGAGGAACCACTGGCGTATCTGGTCCTGCAGTGTTGCTTTGATGTCAGGCCCGTCTACCGAGCGAACGGACTCCTTAAGATTGACCAGAGCCTGCTGGTACTCGGCCTCGTGCTGCTCCTGGACCTGCCGCCTGGAGCGCTCCGCCTGCCAGGCCCGCTTCTCGGCAGGGCTGGACACCGGAGGTCGAGGCGCTACCTGGGAACGACGGCAAATTAGATACACTGTCAGGCCGATTTCCCAGATCAAAGTGAAAACAACAAAAATAGAAAGACAACTGTGTCACTATATCAGAAAAGGAAACATTTTCCAGCACACAGTATGCTGGCAGCATGTCCTGGTACTCACCATGCCCAGAAATATCATTTCATCCAGACGTTCCTTACTGGTCTTCTTCCTCTGTCGATAACCCCGCCACACCTACCACAGAACACAGTCACAATGCATGGAGACGTGTGGACTCTTCTCCCTAGGTCTATAGCTTCTGAGAGTGAGACAGCTCAGCACTGAGAGTGAGACAGCATGATGACATCAGAACTTCTGCAGCGAGAAATAATTGATTACATCTGTCCCAAGCCACGGAGGGAACTCGTATCTGCTGCCACCTCACCAGCGTTCACATTTGCGCTGAAAATAATGTGCGTTGTCTTTGCAATTTATTTGTGGAGAACTACGTTTTCCGTGGATACGAAATGTGAGAAGGAGAGCAGTCATTCTGTGCCAACCTCAGCAGGAAGTAATGGCAAGGTCAGCTTTTAGCTTTTGGCTCAGAGACACAGAAGAGGAATTCAATTCATCTTGATTTTTCTGCCTCCATGGTCAAGCAAGAGCGATGCCAACCTAAAGAAAACTGGAAGCGGGTGAAAACTGGGCTTCTTAAGCCCAGAAAATCGATTTGATTTTCATAGCAAAATAACTGCCGGTATAACCAATGGGCCTCAAACAGGTCGTAACTGTGAAAAAAATCGAGCCATGTGTTTGTGCAGGACCTGTTAGGTTCCGCTCCTCCATTTCAGTCGTCGCCGTGACTGTTTCTCACGCGACGGCCCGAACGCTTTGATCTGTTCCATCATATCTCTGATCTCTGCAGCTACGCGACCGTCTGCACCCAGCAACCACACGCTCCTCCAGAAAGACGCCAAGCTACCGTGTCTCAGATTACACGATTAGAATGTCTAAAATCCAGGAGACACTTTCTTTCTCTCCCAATCTCATCGCCATGGCGTTAATCCGCTCCACTGTAAACAAAGGCCTGTACGCACGCGATACTCCCAGGTGTCCTGGCCTTGTATCTGCTCTGTGGGCATGGGATCAGATGACGTTTGTGGCTCCTGCTCAGGGGACTATAGTATAGAGTGAAGACAGTACAGATGACCGTCACATGAGGTCACGTGAGGTCATGATCGGGCTGTTGTTCTGGTCCGTTCCCCAGAGTGCCTCTACCCCGAGCCTGAAACGGAACGAGATCTTTGTCTACCTCATTTCACACCTTCATGAATATTGTTATTATTTTAGAGTGCACAGGGGCCATAACCAAATTCACATCATTTCCTCAGGAAGAGACCAATCAGCTCGACTGGCCATATCAAATGTCCTTTCCACACGGAAAATGCCTTTCCACACGGATACGTTTACATTAGTGCATTTGCGAGGGCTCGTCACCATAAGCATAGGTACAGCATTTGTGGAATGAAGGTGACTCAAATGCACATTGACTTCCCTTTCAAAATAACATGATTCTGTTTCCTGGCTGTACGACATGCTGGTTGTCCCTCCCTGTAGCTCAGTTTAAGTCTGACCTTTTCCAGACACAAATACGAGAACGCCTGGTGGTGTGTGGCTCTCATTGGCTGTGTGAAGATGAGGTGGGGCTGACCTTCTGTATGAGCGTGGCTGCCAGCTGTGGGTGGGGCATGCAGGGACCACACCCCTCGTGGCTCCGCCTCCTGCGCTCCTGCTCTGTGATCTGCTTCATGAAGTGCGCCCTAAGTCGGCCCTGTCGGGCGCGCTCGCTCACCTGGAGCACACGCACGGCCCTCTCCATGGACATGGTCTGGACTGGCACCTGCGAGACCCAACAGGCAGCGTCACAGCGGAAGGTCACAGCACCATCAGACATTCTACAGCACAGTCAGAGATTCTACAGCATCCTCAGAGATACTACAGCACCCTCAGAAATACTACAGCACCCTCAGAGATTCTACAGCACCGTCAAAGGTTCTACAGCACCGTCAGACATTCTACTGCACCATCAGAAATTCTACAGCACTGTCAGAGATTCTACAGTTTTGTTTTGGCTATCACTTCTGTAGGATGTGTTCTTTATGCTGATTTTTAAAAAATAATATAATAATATTCTGATGAAATTGCACTTGCTATAGAGATAAGGCTTCAGCGCAATATAAAGAACTCTGGCTGTAAAAGTGTAAGCTTTGCCTGGTGCTGTGGGATGTTTACTACGCACGGGTTCTGGGTGCAGCTGTTCCCTCTTGGCCAGAATATGAGCCAACATCTTCTCCCTCTGTTTCAGCACTTTCATCCTCTCTCTCACGAAATACCGGGGGATGGGCACCTCAAGGTCCTCCTGAGAAAAGCACAAAAGATTTTGTCCAGACCAAAGCTCCAAACAGAAGTGATGGGAATCTGCAGAGAATTACCGCTGGAGTTCATGTGACCCCAATTAGCTTTCTACGAAACTCAAAGGAGTTTACAGGATCCACACTTGCTAAGTGGAAGATGGTAGAAGATGGTTGTATTATAGAGGAGTAGTGTTCTCCTCACAGAACAAGTGGAGATTAAAATGTATTTTCAAAAGGAAATTCCACAAGGAATTATACTGTAATCTAAAACGAATCTTAAACTAGGTTAAATTGGGCGGAAAAGTTCTAATTTAACATGTCTAGCTCTCCATACTCTGAAGTCATTAGTATTTCAAACTGATCCACTAGAAGGTTCTGACCGGTGTCTTCACACTACCATTTCTCTGTTTTTGATTAAATGTGCCGTGAAACCAGTGACATCTCTGAATTGTTTGGACTTCAGAGGTTTTTGAGGGGACATTATTCATGAAGGAGGTGAGTCTCAGTTTTTAAATGAACAAACTGTTCAATCTACATGCAAATGAACTCAAAGAGCAATTGTACAAAAGGAACTAAAATGTTTATTACGTCCCAGACTCATGTCCCAGAAACATGTCCCAGACTCATGTCCCAGACATATGTCCCAAACACATGTCCCAAACACATGTCCCAGACACATGTCCCAGACACATGTCCCAGACTAATGTCCCAGACACATGTCCCAGACTCATGTCCCAGACACATGTCCCAGACTAATGTCCCAGACACATGTCCCAGACTCATGTCCCAGACACATGTCCCAGACTGCTCTGATTTTAGTCACACTCACAGGCGTCATCTTCAGGTCTTGCAGCATGTCGTCAAAGTAGTGAAACTCTGATGCCTCCAGGTCTACCATATCATTCTTCAGCTCCAGCAGCCTTCCCATCACTCCCTCCAGGACGTGTCGGACCGTGCGCCTCTTCTGAGGATGAACGAGCTGGTCATAGACGGCCTCCAGAGCCCTGAAGATCTGGAGGTAGCGTAGGTAGAAGCTGGCCAGGGTTTGGAAGACCTGCAGGTGGTCTTTCTGAGGAGGAGGCTGCACTGTAGGGGCCTCATCTTCCAGCAGCTCGTCCAGGGCTCCTTGGGCCTCCGCCCACATCCTGCCATAGGAGCTGAGCAGAGCAGAACAATGATGCATACTACCCAGTAATAACGTACACCATCACTGCACTATCACTGCACTATCAATGTGTTACAACTGCACTACCACTGTGCTATCACTGCGTTAGCCCTGCACTACCACTGCACTATCACTGTGCTATCACTGCGTTACCACTGCACTATCACCACACTATCACTGCATTACCACTGTGCTATCACTGCATTACCACTGCACTATCACTGCGCTATTGCAAGGCTATCACTGTGTTGTTGAGAGGGTGTAAAAGTTGTGTGCTGATTGTAATGTGTCCTTGGGTTCTGGGTCAAGCACTATATAAATGTAGCTTCATTCATTCATATAAGTATTTTATTCATTTATTCATAAATATTTTAGCTATACTTCACCTACAGGTTTTGGAGGATCTTATACATGGTCAGATATGCAGACCTTCAACAGTATGTCCAACACGTGGACAGGAACAGGGGCTGTATTATAGAAATAACCAATTTCATTACAGTTGCTGAATTAGAAGTGTGAGAAGATGTCCTTGGACTTTGAGACTTAGTCTTCAGTCCAGCACAGCATAGTGAGCAACAGAGGAGGAGTCAAGTTTAGTGCCGCCTTGTTAATGGCCTTAACAATGCCGGTCCGAAATATCTGTCGTGAGGCAATTTAGCGCTCAGATACAGTTTAAATGCCTTCAGGATACACTCCTGGTGATTTCCTGGTGAACAGAGCACAGAGCACTAGGTGTACATGCATTTTAGAATGTGTAGGCAATGAAGGGAAAGCCTGAGTAAACCAATTCTCTTTCACTTCAGTTAAGAGAGCACACACGGCCCTGTCTGACTTGACCCTCCCGTTACCACTCCCACGTGTGGAAGATCCTTTTGTGTGGGAGAACCTTTTTCTCTGAGTGCAGAGCAAGAGAGAAACTTCCTTCTTTTCATATTCTGATGGGCAGTACAATCCCTATGTGGATAAAACCACTGTTAAGAGCCCCTGGCTGTCGGGTTGAACCCACTCAAAGGAGAGGAGTGCAGCGTAGGAGGGGCTGTGGGGGTGGGATTGGGAGAACAGTTCTAAACATGCACTTACAGCAGTTCAGGGAGCTTTCAGGAATAGTCCGGAATCATCAGACAACACCGGCCATTTGGCACAACAGGCTACTGCAGTGACAATGTTGGGGGTTTAACCTAATGCCCTAAATGGCCCCCCTTAGTTCACCTGAAGGTGTTCACCACTAGTTCACCATTAGTGAAGAACACCAAGCATTGGTTCTTCTTCAGTCATTCTGTTGTCATAGCGACTGCACTACAGCGTGGTCTTCCTCTCTCCATGGCACGAGGTGTTTGCTCCCCAGATTTGTTCTTGCAGCGCGCACTTTGGTCTTTGCATGTATTTTGTCTTTCATTTTGGTTAATTTATGTTCTTACTCTGAGGACGTGAGTTAAGATCATGTTCTATACTCTGTATGGCGTGTTCGTGTGTCGTTTCTATTTCATTTCACATTCCAACTATGTTTACAGTGTGCCTATCAGTTGTTATAACACGAAAACATCTCTATATATATTATAAATTATGAGCCTACCTGTGTGACATGGTCGAAAATACTCCCCTCGCGATGACTTCAAGCGATTCTCACTACGTTTCAGTATCAGTGCGTGCCAATAGCAGAGCCAGCACGCGGACTCTTATCCTTTCTTTGATCGTGACCCACTGGGAACGTGCCTACTTTAGGGAAGTCTGGGTGAGTTAATTCAGTCTCCATCTCCCATAAAAAAGGCTGCCCAGGCTGCTCGCGGTCTGTCCTCGCGCTGTACCCGCGCCAGCGCCCCTGGTAGTTTGCTAGACGCCCGGGACCGTTGCCATAGAGACGAGATCAAAGCCTCGTCATTGTAATTGGCGAAGCCCCCGCGCTCAGCAGGATACTCACTTAGCTAGGATGCAGAATACTAAGATCAACATTTGAAAGTGGAATACAATAGGCATTAGAATTATTCTAGGTGGCGCCGTAATCAGAGAGCTTATCTCTAAAGTCATTTTAGGTTCGTTTTATCGCAAAAAAAGAAAGACAAAAAGCAAAATGGTGTCAATGGACGTTTGCAACACAAAGCAATATGTTGTCTGCTGCACTGTAATAACTTGACATGTGCTTTGCAGCCCTCGTGCTCACTACGGATATCACGCTCACTACCACGCTCCCCTTGGTACGATGGGGTAGGTGTCCAGTGCAGCACTGTGTCGTGTGACATCGATTTACCAGTGGACGCATCGCTAATCCCAGTCAGACATCTTCACGGTGGTCTGCGCGCACAGTGGTTTTATTATATGAGCGATTCATGATCCGTCACGCGTGCAGAGAACTGCGCTCAGGCAGTGAACTAATTTAATATTGCTGGCACGATATTAGTTCAGAAGAAGGATGTTAAAAGTAATATAGGCTACAGGATTTATGGACTAAATTGATTTTGTTGTACTCCGTAGCACATCTTGCTCTGCAGTCACCTGGATTACTTTAAACTGTAGACGACCCGTGACAAACTTCTCCCCGTCGTCACTGACGTCAGGAATGCAGACCAGACCAGGGCCTCGCGAAGGCCTTAATAACACGGACAGTTATTAAGTTATGAAATCTTTCACCGGGACAAGTTTGAATGTTTTCCTACAGGACTCCTAAAAGATTGCACTTTTATCCTCGTGCTCGCCTTAGCTCTACCCCAACAGTTAACGGCGATTACGGATTAATGTCGTTTTGTACCCATTTAATATCGATTGGTCTGATGATGCGTTTAATAATCTGTGGGAACTGCTACGATGGTGTTTCCCTGTTGCAGGTCCAGTTCTCGCATTTCCTCTGTCCAGCTGCAGGTTGGATCCAATACACAGGAAATATGTTGGTATTGTTTGGTCAGGTGTCGCTAATGCTTTCTGGTTGTTTATGTACTCGGAGCACTCCGAACCCCCTTCCTCCGCATGTATTCCGCCCAGGAACTATACTGAACAAATACAATTCGGAATGAGTGCTGCATGCATTTGCACAGCTGACCTGACTACTGAATGAAGACTGCATGCATGTGCACAGCTGACCTGACTACTAAATGAAGACTGCATGCATGTGAACAGCTGACCTGACTACTGAATGAAGACTGCATGCATGTGCACAGCTGACCTGACTACTAAATGAAGACTGCATGCATGTGAACAGCTGACCTGACTACTGAATGAAGACTGCATGCATGTGCACAGCTGTCCTGACTACTGAATGAAGAGAATGTTTAGATTAAACACCATATTGTATAGTGTACACCATATAGATTGCTTCGAAGGAGTCACCGTAAGAACTATATTATATAAAAACGTAAAACTCATTTAAAAACAGAAAATCATATAATTATTTTTTGGATGTTTAAGGCAATGCTTATAAAAACCAGATAACAAATTTAAAACAGTTTTGTTGTCTTGATTTGTGTTATTATTAATATATTATTCATATTTAGAATTGATCCCTGCCTTTTTGACCAAGTCTTCCTTCAGAGGGAAATCAGTCACTGAGTAAAAGATCATTGTTCATTATTAATATTTCCCCTCTCCTCTCATATCCTCTTGGATTTATATCAAATCTATTCAATCATCTTGACAATGTCCCCGACCAAGATCGTGCTGACGTCGGTGTCTTGTGTATAATTCCAGACCCTGCTCTCCCATGACCACACAATGGACCGTGGCCCGGAGCCAGCCTGGGGCCAGCTGAGGACACCAACAGGTGAAGCCCCCTATATTAAGCCTCCTGCCTGTAAGTCTGTAAAGCAATGCCAAGGCAATAAAAAGCAAAAGAAACACGGAACAGGAAAAACAACAAAACCATCACCTGCTACTACCAATAACACACACGCCTTCGAAGCATCTGGAGGAAATATTTTGGGGGTTTGCTGCTGATGTTGGGAATTAAGAGGCATTTGTAATTAATTAATTAAGATATCTAATCCAGATAGAGATCTGTTTCTATTCTGATGTAAAATGTGGGCAGGGATCATATTAACATAAACACAATGGCATTATTTGTATCAGATTAAAAAAAGGTGGCAACGTAGGTCCTTTAAATTAAGGGCTGTGAATCTAATGTCATAACTTAAGGCATAAGAATTATGCCTTCACATAAAATGTTTTGTACAGCTTTAAACTAAAAGAGCAAAGCATTAAACTAAAAGAGCAAAGCGCTGTTCCACGTCCCCAGTACAAACACGCCGTCTAGGCAGAAGTCCGCCACGGTTTGCCTATAAGGCTGGTTGTTGTTGTTGTTGTTGTATTATTATTATTTTTTTTGCGAGTGTACATCCGAGGGGTGGCACTTCCACCTCTCACTGTGCTGTCTGACAGAAACTTGTCATTCGGTTTCCAGCGCGCCCTAGGGAGGCGTTTCTGTCCGCCTATAACAGCGAGTGCGGTGTTGAGGAGCGGACACTCTCACCGTCGCTTCTGCGCGAACACCAGATCACCGACTCGGGATCAGAATCACAGGGTTTCTCGGAACCATCCGAGTCCCACCAGCAGTGAAAAAGCCCCAAACCGACCAACACCGCAATCAACGTAAGAAATGTTGTTTACTTTTTGTCAGTCGGTTGGTGCACGGGATTTAAATTGTTTTGCGTACTTTAATCTCGCGTTTCGGTGCGTGAGGACACTGGGATAGCAGCACGCATTATGAAGGGTTTTTTTTTTGGTGCTGAAGTACTTCATATGAGTGGTTTCAAAGCACTCCGACGATGTCCGTTTCTTGTTGTGGATTGAGAAACGGTCCCGTCTCTGCGGATTAAAACCCGTTCAGCGGCGCTCCAGATTACGCGGTACTGACGCAGCCTGCGAGAGAGACGCGCTACCCGAACACCTCTCAGTCTTGTGTTAGCGCAGGAATCCAATCACCTGTAATGTTGTTCAGAAAGATTGTTTAAAAATATGGCAGTTTGAAGGTTTTTGATGTCGAGTTTCACTGGCATTCAGGTTTCACTGGGGCGGTACTGATTTTATAATGTAACTCAATAATCTGTTCCGTGTGCTTTTACCACCAAGCCTTTCGCTTGTTTATATATAAATATATATATCAAATAAGTCAAACCTATTCATAAAAGTTCCACCTTCTTCTTTCACTGCTGTTTTTGTTCTATATTTATTTTAACTTTTTCTAGTTCCTTTATGTATCCAGAGGGCTGATACTCACACTTTCTTGTACAAGCCAGAAAGTCTGCAACGCTAATGTTTCTGCATGAGTTTCAGGGGACTTAAGGGGAGAGAGCGAGAGAGCGAGAGAGAGAATGGGACAGGATAGAGGCGAGGGGTGGGGTATGAGAGGGGGGGGTTGCCGTGTCCACACAGGCAACCCTTTGTACCCGCCATCGCTCACGTCGCCTGGGGCAGGAGTCTCAGGTGAGGGGGCGGCTGTGTTGCAGAAGTGTAAACGCAACAGTTTTACAACACGGTGGGTGGGGGGAGCTCTCACGGGCCACCGCGGTTTACGGCCACCGTCGCCAGGCCAGATCGGAGCTGCACGTGGTCGTCTCCGTCCCCCTGCACTTAACGCGGGTCCGAGCGGAGCGTCAGAGGGGCCAGTGTGGGCTCTCCTGCTTTAGTGAGGGAGGGTCACAGGGACGCATTAAGAACAGCTGGGTCTCCTCTCATATTTCCCATAATGCCAATAAGGTTAGGTACTGTTTCAGGGTCAAAACAGCTGGCTAATTTGGAAGGAAAATAAACAGGCTTAAATAGATTATATCACTCGATAGATCTGCAGCCATATGCCTAGTGCAGGACTGCAGAGTCTCAGGACAGAAGACCCTTTGATGTGTGGTTTGGAAGTCATTGCCTATATTATCATTGTTTGCAGGTAATGGTGGTTACGTTTTATAAATAAATGTTTGATCTGTTATTTTTGACGATACTGACATCCAGCCAACGCACGGCACTGAGCGTTGCGCAATGAGGTTAGTGTGTGTGTCATATGTAAACTGTGTTTGTGAATGAAATTCTTCAGGGTGCTGCTTCGCTTTCAAAACAAACAAAGCAAAACACACCCAGTGTGTGTTTTTTCTCTGTCCTCGGCTGGTTCAGAGTCCAGCGCAGTTCTCCTAGACACGTGGTGGGTAGGACCTTTCATCTTCTGCTATCAGAGCAGAAGCTGTCTACACCCCCACAGCACTGACGCCCCTCTGATGGTTTCAGAAGTGGTGCTCTTCTGGTTCTCACTATCTCTGGTTCCTCGCACTATCTCGGGTTCCTCGTACTATCATTGTGCTCTGTTAGGGGCAGAGGGTACAGACAGGCACACATCGCTTACATGCCTCTGATTTGTCAGGGATGTCTGATGAGCCTTTCACCTTGTCCATGAAATTCTGCCAGGAGCTTGTCCAGGAGATTCAGTTCCTCAGTTTGAGTATAGACCTATAGTGTTATTAATTGTTTGTCTCTTTTTTTCTCGACAAGCAGACCGTGACAGGGCTGGTGCGCAGACAGACCACCCTGATAGCTCTCGAGGCCCTGCATTCTTTCTGCGAAAAGCTTGATATTTGCACATCTCAGATCTCAGATGCATTAGGCAGCGAGGCCCCACCCCTAAAAAATGTTGATCCTTCAGCAACCATTGTCTAATCTGGCCATGCCAGTGATAGACAGAGAGCAACCCCGTAACCCTGGGAAACGGCTCCCCATAACAGAGAGGCAGAAAAAATCCTCCCAAACCACATGAGGTCCTGCTCTCTGACACACGACCCTGGCGTGGCTGAGATGTTTTGGATTATGCGTGTTGTTTTTAAAAATAAACATTCTCTGTTGAACATTTTCTGTCCACAGCTGGTCATCTGCCTGTTTTTTTTCCTGCGAAGCGACTCACCATCGAGTGTCCTATGTTGCAGGCTGCCGTGGACTGTTCCACGCGTCACAGTGAAGGCCAGAATGAGCGCCAACATGAATGAACTGACCGACCTGCTGGACCTGCTGTCGGGGGAGAACTTCTCCTTCATGGATGACAACGGGTCCCATGTGGAGACAGTGGTGTGTCAGAGCGCCTTCAACCAGCGTGCGCTCCTGTACACGCTCTCCATCCTCTACATCTTCATCTTTGTCATTGGCCTGGCCGCCAACGCCCTGGTGGTGTGGGTGAACGTGCGCGGCAGCCGCGAACGCCACGAAACGCACCTGTACGTCCTCAACCTGGCCATCGCCGACCTGTGCGTGGTGGCCACGCTGCCCGTCTCCGTGAGCTCGCTGCTCCAGCACGGCCACTGGCCCTTCGGAGATGCCATGTGTAAGATCACGCACCTGGTCTTCAGTGTCAATCTCTTCGGTAGCATCTTCTTCCTCACCTGCATGAGCGTGGACCGCTACCTGTCCGTGGTGCGCTTCGGCGATGCCCACGGCGGCCAGGGTGAGCGGAGACGCACTCGTCAGCTGATCTGCATGGGGGTGTGGCTCCTGGCGCTGCTCGCCGCCCTTCCTGATACCTACTTCCTGCAGGCGGTCCGGTCCACACACTCGGACGCCACCACGTGTAGGTCGGTGTACCCGGCAGAGACAACGTGGGAGTGGATGGTTGGCGTGCAGCTCAGCTCCATCGCGCTGGGCTTTGCGGTGCCGTTCCCTGTCATCGTCGTGTTCTATGTGCTGCTGGCCCGCGCCGTGCGGTCCTCGGCCGACCACGAGCGCCGTGCTGGGCGGCGCCTCGTCTTCACCTACGTCATGGTGTTCCTGGCTTGCTGGCTGCCCTTCCATGGCGTGCTGCTGCTGGACACGCTGGCTCTGCTGGGCGCCGTGCCATTGGGCTGCACCCTGGAAAACGTGCTGTATGTGGCACTACACGTCACCCAGTGCCTGTCCCTGCTGCACTGCTGCGTCAACCCCGTCATCTACAACTTCATTGACAAGAACTACCGCTATGACCTGATGAAAGCCTTCATCTTCAAGTACTCCACCAAGACGGGGCTAGCCAGGCTCATAGACACGTCCCGCACCTCCGAGACAGAGTGCTCGGCCATGGTGGGCCAGGGGCATCTGTGAGGCAATTGACTTCAGACACCATTGGAAACGCCACGGACCCTCTGTACTGGCTCCTGAAACGCATATCAGACTTTGGAGACAGAGAAGTCCCTCAAACTGTGTCTCGAGAAAACCGAAGAACTACACAGGACTCTGGAACTTTGTATCATAGACTATATACTAGACATCCCTTTAGACAGGATGGCGTATGCATTTTGTAAATCTGAGTCACTGTAGGGATGTCTGATGAAAGCACTTGTTCTGAGTTTAGTGGAGGAAGAGGAAGGCAGGCTGGTCAACCGTGAGGTCAGCCAGGTGAGCTGTGGCTCTCGTGCGGAGCCCACGTCTTTGTCCAGGTGCTCCTCTCATGCTCCTCCAGCTTTAGGCGGAAGACAGCCGCATGTTTTAGCTCCACTGTGGCTGTGTTCGTGGCGGGGTGGGGGGGGGTGGTAAAGTGGGTAACAGGGCCAGAGCTCAGAGAACCAACTGGGGCAAATCCAAAATCTCCTTCACAGACGATGTCAGAGGATGTAAAGACAGATGTGGACACAGATATACTTTTTTATGACAATGTATGTTTTGTAAATACTAAGACATATTTATATATTCATTAATGTGTATGTTCAGTGTATTGAAATATTGTTTGACAAGTTAAAATGTATTATCAAAATAAAAAATATTCCTATAAATGTTATTATCAGTGTGGTTATTTTGTTTATAGCAACATAATGACATATCGAGGGATGATTGGTTACAATCAGCAATTAATCATAAATTGCTAAAATCATGGATGTGAATGTCGCAACCCCTTTAAATGTAATTTTATAAAATATTATTGAGCATTAAACATGTGCAGTAAGATGAAAATCTTAACTTCTGTAATATGTCATGAGTTTACATCTAAACCCTGTGGACTCTGTTACAGTGTGACAAAAGCATTTATTATCCAGGTGTCTTTTTCAGGATGTGCAGTGCTAAATTTATCCATATGGCTGCCCTCAAGGAAAACGCACATGTACTGATCCAGTGGGGATAGTTTGTGTGTGTGTGTGTGTGTATGCATGCGTGTGCACGTGTGTGTGTGTGTGTGCTGTGAGCGTTTGTGCGTTTTTGTGCGCGCTGCATGTGTGTGTGTGTGTGTGTGTGCGCGCTCCTGTGTGTGTATGGTGTGTAGTACATGTATGTGTGTGTGTGTGTGTGCGTGTGTGTGTGCGTGGTGTGTAGTATGTGTGTGTGTGTGTGTGCGCGTGTGTGTGTGCGTGGTGTGTAGTACGTGTGTGTGTGTGTGTGCATGATGTGTAGTGTGTGTGTGTGTGTTTTTGTGTGTGTGTGTGTGTAGTATGTGTGTGTTTGTGTGTGTGTGTTTTTGTGTGTGTGTGCGTGGTGTGTAGTAAGTGTGTGTGTGTGTGTAGTGTGTATGTGTGTGTGTAGTAGGTGTGTGTGTGTGTGTGTGGTGTAGTACGTGTGTGTGTGTGTGTGTGTAGTACGTGTTTGTGTGTGTGCGTGGTGTGTAGTGTGTGTGTGTGTGTGTAGTGTGTGTGTGTGTGTGTGTGTGTGTGTGTGTGTGTGTGTGTGTGTGTGTGTAGTGTGTGTGTGTGTCTTTGTGCTCTGGTCTTTGTGCATTCTTCCAGTGGCAGAGTGAAGGGGGTGGTGGTTAATCAGTACCAGAAGTTTTCTCCTTTCTGCTTTGTAGTTGTGAAAAGAATCCAGGTGTTCCTGGAGCCAGTGCCAAGTTTCACAGAGAGCCTCTTTCTCCCCGTCTTTCACTGGTTCTGTCTCCCCAAACCCAGAGAAAATGACACGGTCTGCATAGGGCCCTGCAACTTTTACCCCCACTGGAAACTCCCCTAAAACATCACTGGGTTTCATTTTATCTGTGGACATATAATAAGAGCCACCAGCACATTTCTCATCTATAAAAATGTCAGATCAGGTTTCTCGTACTCAGGTGTCCAGGCTGGAATCCCCATTTGGTTAAATGTACGACTACGAAGCACACAGAACACACACGTAGAGAGCAGACCTGCTCCTGGTGTGTGTGTAAACCTGTAAACTCAGTGCAGTAAGATGTTAACTGCTGCAGAGAAATGTGTTCCTTAACATGCCCACGTGCAGCGCTGCATCTCTGTACGCTGATTTAGGCAGTACACTGGAGGGCAGCTTACTGGGGCACGGACCCAACTGGCATAGTTACCCTTGGGGCAGGTACAAGTAAGTTAGAGGATTTATGGTTATCATCTGTTCCTGCCAATTAGCCATGAATGTTTCAGGTGCCATATACTACCTTACTAAATATTGTCAAACCCGTATACTACCATACTAATCCCCTCACCACCGTGTGCTGGAGCTATTTTCTCAGGCACTAACTTTGTGGGATGAAGGGTGTGACTCCAAACGCAACCATAGGCGACGGTACCTCACAGTATCTTTCACAGCCCGTGCAAACTTTGGTAGGTTACCCCGACAACTCATCAGGATAAAACAGTGACCCACAGCATGCAGAGAAAAACATCTGGGTGTCCTGCTCTCAGAATGAAACCGATTTGCTCTGTGGCCAAATTCAACACTGCTCTGATCTCAGCAAGCCGAAGTCATTGTTGAAACCGAAAATAGTCTGTAAAGATGTGTGAACAAAAATAGTCATTCATCACCCTGGTTATGCCCTCATCACACGGCTGTTGGCTACAGATCTGTGTGAGGCGTTAGAGCCCACAGACAAACAGAAGCAGCTGATATGGCTCTCATTAGCTTATAACAGATCCCTCCTGATCGTGTTGTGCCTTGCACGCTGCGCTCACACGTAACACAGCACCTCCTAGAGCGCTAAATGCCTGGGTCCCCCTGGGTGTCAGACCTCATTGACAGCCCTCACACAGCTCATGACAAATATTTGCGCTGAAGCATGAGGGAGGTACTGTATTCGGGATTCGACAGGTGGAGGGGTGACGGCTACAGACAGCAGCAGAACGCCAGAGAGAGTGAGTGAGCCCTTATCTGCGGGTTGATTCTCATGTAAGGAGTTTCTGTGAGCTGAGAGGGAGAGCCGATCCTGCGATTAGCATCACACATGGTGCTCCCCGCTGAGCTGCCAGCACCTTCACTGAGGGTGCTAACAGCCCATTCAAGATCCGCTCACCATGTCAGCCTCGGTGTTTGATAGCCCCACACTAACTCTCACCCAGCCCTTATTGTTTGGTAATGAGGTCTGACTTGTTTTTTTGGTTAAGCTTTATTTTACGAGGAAGTCTGCTTGTGTCTTTTCCAGCACACACCTGGCCAGGATGAAAAGGCTGAAAACATGAAAGGCAAAAAGGCAATGGTGACAGAAACCAGTGAAATTCAACATTGCGTTTATACACACGGCACACAGTTCATACCATGTAGCACACAATGTGTTCCAGTGGTAGAGTCACGGGCAGGAGACTATGGGCAGACATAGAGAGAGAACTGTGAACATACATAGTGGTCTGACAGGCATGCATAGCCAATCAGTTTAAAATCTAGCAGATTTTAAAGCCTGTAGGTGACCCTAAGAGGAAACAGATAAATCCATACAAGGTTTCTGGCTGTAGATCAGAGGTTTGTGATTGGAGATAAGAGGTTTCTGGCTGTAGATTTGGCAGATGAACCGAGGTGGGGAGAAGTACACTAAAGGGGATTCTTTAGATAGGAATACTGCATCTTCCTTCTCTGGGCACTGGACACAAATACAGTGAGACAGGAAGCAGCATTGGACACAGATACAGTGAGACAGGAAGCAGCATTGGACACAGATACAGTAAGACAGGAAGCAGCATTGGACACAGATACAGTGAGACAGGAAGCAGCACTGGACACAAATACAGTGAGAGAGGATGAGAGAGAGGCAGAGAGAGAGAGAGAGAGAGAGAGAGATAGATAGAGGGAGAGATTTTTTTTTCCATATGTGCTATTTAAGCAATAGAAGTCAAAACAAGTGTGAGTCATTATTCCCCATCACATCCCGTAACAACCCCGTCAGTTCTGTGATTGATTTTCCCACTTAAAGGAATGTGTTTTAGGAAGAAACGACAAGGGACTGGGAAAAGCTCTGTTTATGGAAGTAAAATATTCTGCATTCTTTCCCACTGAAACCTTGTCAACATGAGGTGTTGGATGGAGATAAACTACACATGTGATGGCCTCCTTTCTAATCTCGCGGACCTTTTCAGGCGACATTCTTCTCTCTGTGAGAAGGAACAATAACTTCTGACCTGATAATTGGTCCGTGACTATTCAGACGGCCAAGTTACGCATTTGCCACAGTCCCGTAGTAAAGAAACACGACCTCAGAACCACACAAAGCCAGTGAATGCGAAAGGCTCTCAGTGACCCGGCCTGCTTTCTGCTGTTCTCGGGATGTGATGAAGAGGGGGTGGAGCTGGGGGCGGAGCTGGCAGGCGAGTGAAGCGCGAGGGCACTCCCGCTGTCAGTGGGGAGAAAGACAGTTTAGATGAGGCCCACAGCCGCAGGGCCCCAGGGCCCACGCCTTTCACACGCAAGGAACATAAGTCGAGAGAAAGGCCCCCGCCACATAGTGTGTGACAGCAGAACACTGAGGGGTGTCACATCCCCTTCACTTCTGATAGAGCGCCTACGTTATGGACAGAGCGTGCACAGAGCACACACACACACACACACACACACACACACACACATGAACGCACACACACACACAAAATGTTTCTTTTTAAAACACGCACACACAAAATGTTAATTTTTTTAAAAAGCTACAAATTTCAGGAATATTCCCTTTTCCGACACAGCCGAGGAGTCTCCTGGGTTTCCTCCCTCGTGAGGCACAGAAGTGACTCCGTGGCAGTGACAGACTCAGCAGCATTCAGTGACATTCAGTGACAGTGAGGATGGTGAGGCCAGCGTGACGAAGGCTTCGGGGGTGTCCTCCCCAACCGAGACCTCCAGTGCCTGTCTGACTGTTCTGCTGTCTCGTGGCACAGTGCTACAGGAAATACGACACAGTGCCCAGACATCGCTCCTCTCTGCCATACTGACACACTCACACACACAAAGAGAAAGTGACACAAGTTGATCTTTTGTGGTCAACATGATGATGTGTGTGTGGATCAAGTGTCCTAGCAGTGTTTTCTCTCGGGCGCTGAGACGCAGGTCTCTACCCACCTTGCGAACATCACGCAGTAAAAACCTCAACTAATACAACCTAATAACTTAATTACAACACTTACAACAAACACCTGGTGCTTGGATATAAACAAACAAACAAACAAATAAATAAATAAATACAGATATTAAAACACACACTAGCACATTTTACCTAAACCAAACAAATAATAAAAATCAACCCGCAAAACATTGAGTGTCACAGCAAGTCTTGCTGTCTCAGTCTCGCGCTCCCTGTATGTCTTAGTGCTTTTGGCATAGCTCACATTCTGCTGTCTACTGCTGTCAGCCTGTGGCCAGAGTGTGTATGTCACAGGGGCTGACATATCAGTAATGCCCTGTTGGTGTTACAGGGACTGACATGCAGGTAACTCCGTGTTGGTGTTACAGGGCCTGATATATCATTAACGCCCTGTTAGCATTATAAAGGCTGATGTAGGTGTAATGTCCTGTTGCCAATAAATTCAAAACAGATCCAAAACAATCACCTCCTTTATTTTTGCAATAATTTTGCAATATTTTGCAAGGTTTTAAAATAAACAGTCAAAAGTAAACAAGCTAAAATACCTTATTATAAATACCTTTACTGGTTTTTCCAGAACATTCCTGGCGTTAGAGGTCCTACTCCCTGTTGTTATCTGTTAAATAAAAGACTGCTTTGTCTAGCACACACCTAGAAGAGAAGGAATCTGATATCCCGGTTTCACTGGGTCAGAACAATGGCTAACAGTGGCCCAGCCCCCGAAACCAAGTCTCCATGCCAGAGTGTCCAATGTGTTCTACAGATTAATACAGTGATGGATAGCACATTGAGCATGGCCTTGGGTGACCTTGCACCAGACACTGGACTAGTGCGCATTCACGATCCACACAGATCAGGTGGTGGAATTTCACAATAAAATACCCCGAGTGCCTCCAAGCACAGCGTGGACACCCAACACTGAAGCTCATACCTCTCTACACACCACACTGCACTTGCTCCCTCCCTATCTCTCTCACTCTCTGTTTTGTTCTACATCTTTCCGTCCGTAACCTTCTCTCTTTTAACAAACAGACGACAATAACAAAATTATTGTATCCTTGTTCGATTTTTTGTTTACTAAAGTCTGGAACTGCTGGCCTTTGACATCTTCTATCACAGCTTTCTCACAGATTCTCATACAGGTGGAGCAAACAACCACTCAGAAATATGGACAACTGTTTAAACATTAACCAAAAGGCCTGGTGGGTGAAGAACAGAGGGGCAGTTATTCATGTCATAAGGCAGCAGAGGGGCAGTTATTCATGGCAGAGGGCAGTAGAGGGGCGGTTATTCATGGCAGAGGGCAGTAGAGGGGCGGTTATTCATGGCAGTAGGCAGGTAGGAAGAGTGTGTGTTTAAAGTTAAGCCCTTCAGAAATGAGCTGGGACAACATTTTCTTAAACTCCGTGCTCAGGCAACTCAAACAAGTCTTGCGGCTCTGCTCAGAGTTCAAAGAGCCTGGACGTCTTCCAGGGCCACTGCAGACGCTGTTGTAACGCCAAAGCTGCTTGCCTACCCAGGTAGCCCCAGCGACGAAAACAAGACCAAAGATCTGTTATGAAAGGGGCCATTTGGGAAGGGCGCTGGCACAGCTTTAACAGTTTTAGAACCCCTACTTATAATAAAATACATTACTGCTTGATTGATATGTTGTTTTTAAACTTCAGAGCAAAGGGAAACCTGTGTGTCACTTCCTCTGAGAACCAAGGTCAGGTTCCTAAAGCCAAGTGCACCCAGGGGTGAGATTATCGCCCTGCAGCAGTCGTGAGGAGCGTTGGAACAGGGGCTGCGTCCAGGCTGGAGCTGCACTTACTGAAAACAGGTGGAGCATTTCTGCAGGGTGGTGGAGACGCGTCTCCTCCCCGGACGTCTCGGGCTGCAGGATGGGCTACCTGATGGGTTCTCCCACACACACACACAGACGTCTCCGAGGAGGCAGGTTAAGAGCTTCCTTTTCTCTGTGCAACGCATGAACACACACACACACACACACACACACACACACACACACACACACACACACACACACACACACACACACACACACACGCACACGTCCTGCACCAGACAAGCCTGTTTTCGTACAACTGCTTTAAAGTTTAAAGGCACACGATGAACGTCATCATTTGTGTTGTTTGTATTTATTGTGTTGTTTGTCTTTATTCCTGTGTAACCAGTGTAATCTCACTATTTACAACACACAAGGACTTCGTTCTTTCTTTCCGTCTTTTTTTTTCGCTAGCCTACTTGCACTCGACCCGTCGTTAAACCGTGGGGTGTGCGTGCTCGCTGCCTGTGAACGCCGCACACACGCGCGCCTCGGCGCTTCTCTCTCAGCCCGAGCTCCTATCTAGCACAGCGCGAGATCATCCGTCATGACAAAAGCGCGGGGGAAAGGCATCGGCGCGTGAAAAGACTGCTATTACGGAACGCGCAAGGCCGAACCGGTTCATCACGGCGCTGATCACAGGAACAGATTGCAAAGTGCGGGGTTGTGCACCTGCCTCGTTCTTTGGCTGTTTGTCGCGGAGTGGTGAGCGCGAGGTATTTTGGTTCTGTGGCAGCAAAGTTCAGCGCG
Source organism: Electrophorus electricus (assembly GCF_041902795.1). Taxonomy (NCBI): domain Eukaryota; kingdom Metazoa; phylum Chordata; class Actinopteri; order Gymnotiformes; family Gymnotidae; genus Electrophorus; species Electrophorus electricus. The sequence goes on along the minus strand of NC_137499.1, from coordinate 11,133,223 downwards.
AGCTTGGCTTTAGTTTTCCATAACCCTACTCCTGCTTTTGTTTTCTTCATGCGTTTGGGTTCCGAAAGGAAAAATAAAAGTCTGGTTTTGCTCGTTTTCAACCCAAGAACGTCATGTTTTCAATATTTCAGTGTTAAGCTTCAAAAAGGTCAGGCATAGAGAAGAACAGAAAGGTTTAAGAGGAGAAACCAAAACAGCGCTATCTGGGAGCTGTGCTATCTGTGGAGGGTCACGTTTCCCCCTGGAGCCTGGCAGAACCTTCCAGACCGTGGTATGTTTGACATGAATCAGTGTGGATCCGATTGAACAGCCTTAGGGGCAGTCGGATCCCACCAGGCCGTGTCTGCCGGGTCCACGCAAACGGAGCCCTGGACACTCCCTTGTTCAGGGGGACGTCTGAAGTTGGCCACAGATGTCAAGCAGACCGAGGGTCTCTGGGGTGGACAGGGCGCGGGTTGGGGTTGGGGGGGATGTTTCATCACCTGTCATCAGCCTTTAGCTCTCTGCGTGGGTGAGCGTCTGTGCGTGGGACACCAATGGCACTAGGAACACAAATCCAGCTGACAAAGAGGGACAGAAAGAGGAAAAGAAGAAAAGAAACGAGGGAGAGGTGGGATGTCAGAGGGCAGTCACAAGAAGACGGATAGAAAGAAAGAGGGAGGGATGGAGAGAGAGAGAGAGAGAGAGAGAGAGAGAGAGACTGTGTGGGAGGTCTGAATGTTGAGTGCTGGAAGCTGGGATGAATTCCCTGGTGTTCAGGGAGCTGCTGTCCCCCACACACGGAGGCGTAAACTGGACATGTGCTCAGGGATGTTGTCAGCGGCGGACATGGAAATGGGTCAGTGGTCACATCACATTCGACAGAGTAATCAGACTTGTTAAACAAACGACATCAGAGATGACACGCACACGTGTGCGCGCGCACATATGTACATGTACAAACACATACACTTACATTTTAAAACTGTCGCTTTCACCATATGAAGAAATGTAGGTACTGTTCTAAGATCTTTATGTAGGTACTGTTCTAAGATCTTTAAAAGGATCGTGTGTACTTTTTCAGTTTTAGTGTTTTCAAACGAAAGCTGCATTTTTGTGTAATAAAAACCTTTTTCTCTTTAGAGGGCCAGTAACCCCCCACACCACATCATCATTCTTCTACTGTCAAGTGGGACATACTGTGTCCACAGTACACACACACAGGCATGCACATGCACACACACACACACACACACACACGCACGCACACACACGCAGACGCACACGTATACACATGCACACACATGCACACACACACGCACACACACGCGCACACACACGCGCACACACACACACACACACACACACACACACACACACACACACACACACACACACACACACAGCACCAACCCCCAAGTATTCACTTAATCATTTTCAAATGACTGAGCAAACTTGTCTGAGTGACTATTGGCCAAATCATGGAATGCTTGATTAACTCTTTCACTGCCATCTTTCTCCTTCTCCCCCCCCCAAGCACTAATCCATTAGTCTAAATTTCCATCTCTGCTGTGAGACAGGCCAGCTTAGGTATGAATAGAATAACCCCCATGCCCGGATGTCTGAGACGGGCATCAGAGCAGAGGGGGTTAGCTAGCCCAGAACGTGGCGTGGTGAGGAGAGATCTAGTCCCAACGGACCGAGGGCGTGCCACTCGCTTTCCTGCCTTCCTCTGGACGCGGGAGGCCGTTTTCCGCCGTCCTGGAGAACCACCGGAGGCCTTCGTTACTGTGCGAGGTTTCTCCCACAGCGAGGAACAGAGCTGAGCTGGGATGGCTGAAAAGAGCGCTAAGGGAGACGCACCAGCGTAAGGGGGTCTGACGCCACTCTCATTGGAGCTACACATTTAACAAAGACCACAGAATGCCTTTATAGACAAGCTTGGAACGGAAACCCCCCCTACACAGGCTATACTTGTCATTCTCTATGACAAATTACTTAAAACACTACATTTTTCAAGAATATTCTACAACATAATGTAATACAGTGTGGCACGGTACCATCCGGATCTATTAAAGCACATAAGTATTGAATTACGTAAATTACTCGGATGACTGTAACTTCTTTGACGTCTTTTTGGGGGAAAAACCCTTCCATGGGTGTCACACTCCTCCAGCTCCAGCAGGACAGCCCCATCTGTAACGCTAATCCAAAGCTACACTCTGCCATCATATTTTTGGTCATGAATCATGGAGACGTTAAAATAGCTGAAGGTGAATTGAGACGAGGTTTTGACCCCAGTGTAACCGTACACCTTAATAGATTTGGTCTCTGGCAGACTCTGCAATGCTCAAAAGATTCTCAAGAGTTGTAAAGTAGGGAACACTGGAGGCCTTTTTGTCCGATCAGTATGTGCATAACAATACACAGAGACGGGGCAATCTGGAGTAAAAACGTGGGGTTAAATCTTCAACATGGACAAACCTGAACAAAATGCTAACGTGTTGAATGTTCAGACTCGCTGAATATTCCAGCCTTGATATTTGTCTGTGTGTTTTACACCCCAGTGAAATCATACATTAATTCACCCTCATGCTTGGGGAGAAAGTGAGAGACAGAGTGAGAGAGAGAGAGAGAGAGAGAGAGAGATGGAGAGAGAGAGCACGCAAGAGAGGGAGAGACAGGGAGAGAGAGAGAGAGAGAGAGAGAGAGAGAGAGGGATGAATAGTCCAGTCATTTAAACTACCTCATTCCACAGCTCCATTCATAACAAACTTTCCCAAACCTGGAATTAACATTTCCTTTTTTTTTTTCATTTATGATATATGGGCATGACTGTGATGTAAAATGTTTGTAAATGTCTGTGTAAAATAGAAGAAAATTTGTTTAATCTTGGTTGTAACAGTTTAAAGATTTTAGATTTAAGAGTTGTAGATGTTTTAAGTTTTATCCGTAATTAAAGTCTTAACGAGAGCATGTGGTTTAAATTACAGTCTTATCAGAGACTGATGAGGTCATCTTTCTGTACATTCTTCAGTGACACATTCAGTTAACAAATCTCTCAGCCGAGCTATGCGACATGGAGCTGAAGGCTATATGAAAAGAGAACTGGCTAGATAGAGAGAGAGAGAGAGAGAGAGAGAGAGAGCGAGAGAGAGAGAGAGAGAGAGAGAGAGAGAGAGAGAGAGAGAGAGAGAGAGAGAGAGAGCGAGAGCCTGACTGATGAGGTGGTTCACATACTTGGCTAGTAATCAGAAGGTTGCCAGTTGAAGTCCCCACTGTTACTTAAGCTGAGTAATAATTGTAAGTTGTCAGATAAATGCTGTGAATGTAATATATATATAAGAAGATTAGGATATTATATAATAATACATTATATATATATATATATATATATATATATATATATATATATATATATATATATATATATATATATATATATATATATATATATTTATATATATATTTATATATATTCATTCTATCAGTGTAGCCAATATGATATATAGAAAAGCCTAGATTTTGGTACATTGAAACAAATATTCTTTGCCTCAGTGCTGAGTGAGATGGCCTCAGTCATCTGTTATCGCTGACCATAATTAATAATGTGACTCTAATGAGGTCTCCCTGCTCCTCGTTAATAACTGTCTGTCTGCTCCTCTCTGGCGCACGGCACCTATTAACAGGCCCTGACTCCCGGCCACACAAACCTCATTCGTCTTTGCACCCACAAAGGCCAGCCTTCTCCACGGCAACCCCTCACACTACAAAAGAACCTGATAACCCTGAAACAATATCCAGACACTCTAGCACCAATCCCAGCATTCCCTGTGAATTCTGCTCTAATTCACACTGAGTCAACAGTCTTGGGAAGGCTCTGGACTCTGGGTCATGCTAGGTTTTAATCTCTTTATGGGGGTAAATGTGATTGTGACTTTCAATGATACTTTGAATAGAACAGAAGAATAGAATAGAAGCGCATATTTTATTTCGATGTAACTGTGCAAAGATGTTAAACTCTTTGCTGGTACTAATGAAAAAAAGTACTATTTGTATCAAAATGTAGCTGTCATTTTTAATACAAAAAAGCCACAAAAAAATATCTTATTACTATTATAAATATGGGATTAGATTTTGGTTTGGTGGATATATTATTTACATAGGTCAGTGAAAAAGTTCCACAAAGATAGTAAAGCAAGAAGTGTGTGTACGTGTGTGTGTGTGTGTGTGTTTGTGTATCAGTCAGAAAAATGGCCTGGTTTACAAAGCTACTAGGTCAGTAAAGTGACTTTGATTTGAAGCTTCTCTGGTGCGTTTTGTTCCAAAGCTGGGTAAATATTAGCCTGGCGGTGACAGGTGACCTGGGGCCACGGGCCGGCACAAAGAGAGAGCAAGCACAGGCGCGGCAGCAGGCGCGGCAGCTGTCCGTCTACTGTATTTAATCCTGACCTTCATTCATCTGCCTGACATGTGCGGCGCAGACCTCGGCCGGCTTGTCTATGGAGGAGGACTCTTCCAGCGCCATTTTAAGGTGCTTTATTATACGGAGCTGACGGGGAGATGCCAAGCTGTCCGTCAGCCGCCTCAACGCCGCTTTGTCTGGGAGCTTCTTTAACGTTCAGGGTCAGGCAGCATTATGTCAAGATAACACCACACTGAGGAACTGGGGAATTACACTGGGGATAGAACCGCACGGTTATCGGTCCCAGTAGAGTTTTCTTTTATTCATTTGAAGCCAAGGGATGATCTGCCTTGAAAAAGTGCCAAAATATTTATGCAGGTAAGCTCCACCCAAGAATCCAGGGACAGAATCGGTTCCATTTCATCTCAGCTGCTGATGTGAGAACCGAGTGTGTGTGTCGGGGGGGGGGGGGGGGGGGGGGGGGGAGGAATGCTCTGAACAATCGCATGTGTGAATAGAGTTCCTTCTCGTTGGTGATACTTAGTTGGGTTTGATATATGTTTGCGTAAAAAGGCCAAATGCAGTTAGTTGCTGCAGTTTATGATTAAGACTTTTCACTGATTCTGAATCTCTAAAAGAACTTGGCCGTAAGACTCTGGAAATAATCGATTTTGAAACTCCATATGATGACTGGCAACATTAGCCAACCACAGGCTCACTCCCCATCCATCTTGTTTTTTACTTCTTGCATCTTTATTTAAAATAAATGTTCTGCAGTGAGTTAGGCAAGCACACAGGAAGTGGCAAAGCCACTGTGCTGAAACCTTTTTTCAAGCGCTTTGCTTTACGGCCCCTGGCAGCAGCTGTGTAGGCCGCACGGGTTCCAGGCGTTTGAGCTGGAACACGTGCGGGATATACTAGAGACACAGGGGAGATAGCAGAAGCTTGTCGAGCGTGAGTATGATTCCTCACAGGTACGATGGCTGACGGGCCAAATCCCAGGAAGCGGATGAGGCTTCCACTGCTACACGGACCATAATTCACTTCCTCAGCGTAGACGTATTCTGGAATTGCGTTTTTAAAGCCTATCGGGGAGCCCAGCAGGACTATCAGACATAATGAAAACCGTAATGCTTAACACGTGCCCGTAAATTCCTCCTGCACATCAAGGCCACTGGCATAGTCATCGTTCAACCACGCATGCATGTCAGCTCCAGGACTGCTAGCCAAGTGGGTACAAGACACCCAGCACTATATTCCGCATTTGCACTGGAAGATATTAAACTTATAACTCAAAACTGGGCTTTGAGGATTTAGAGATGTAAGACTTCTGAAGGGTGGACTTCAGCAACCATCCGTATCAGAGACTTAGCGCGGTGCTGCGCGGACACCTGGTCCGCTCCTCTGAGCGGTTTCACGGATTCGGTGTGAATTAGATTTAGATTCGTTTTGTTCGCACTGAGTATTGCTTCACTGGTATGACATGTAAGTATGTATGTGGGGGTTATTAAGGATGAGGAAGACCGTTTGGGATGAGGAAGAGCGTGACCGCTCCTCCGTTCCACGACCCCGTTTACTGGGGGTCGATTGTGTGCTAATTCAGATAAGTGGAGCCCTCTCCTAAGGCTGACACTAACTAACGTGACAAAAGGAGCATAAATCCCACCTGGGAGGAGACAGATTACGTTTAATCCCCTTAGCATCTCCATGGAACTGGGATCCCCAGAATAAGTGTAATTAGCCGACGGGCAAATGTGTGTGTGGAAGGACAGAGGAATTCCTTTCACATTTCTGTGGTAACCACCATTGATCTGAGTATTAAAAATGACTTCATTACCAAATCTGTGTTCAAAAAAAAAAAAAAAAAGAACCTGGTAAGAGTTTAATAATTCAACTGACATTTTATTTAAAAACGCTCAAGGTCGCATTAAGCTTAACTGAGAGTACAGTTAAATAAAAACAAGGAAAGACGTCCCTCCTGAGAGAGGGAGGGAGTGTCTCCAGAGTGGTCTGGGCGGTGGGGAACCTGACAACCCTGCATAAAACTCAGACAGAACCGCAGAGCCGCAGTCCCAACGCAGCTTAAAACAAACACCAAGAACTAAAAGATTCCACGGCAGCAACATGGCGAAAACAAAACAGCTGTGAGGAGGGGTTCGGAACCTCCAGGCTCTCGCTTCTGGGATGGGAGCCAAGCCGTAGGAGCAGGTAAAGGGAAACATACGCTGTGTGTTCCACGCTGAGATGCACGCCTCGGGTCTGAGGAAGAGAGGGAGGCTGCAGATCCGCGTGGCAGCGCTGTCTGCGGAACGATGGCCGAATCCATCCGAGGAGATAACACGCTTCCCCGGGACAGCACGCTATCCGAGGTGCCTTCTTGGCTAGCCCACTTCAAAGCCAGCAGACAGGCAATATAGGAGACATAAAAAAAAAAAAAAAAAAACACTTCTGAGAAAAGTCTTCCCGGGGGACGCTTGTGAGGGGATGCAGAGTGGCAGGACAGAACGTCCCCCCTTTTCCTGCATCGCGCCCCAGGGGATGAAGGGTTAACAGGAGTGCCGTTAACCCAGTGCTGACCCACAGTCCCACACAGTCTGACAAAGATCCCAATTAAGGCTTTCAGCTCTGATCTGATCTAAGAATGCTGGGAAATTGACTAAGAACCAAATTGGAGCAGTTTTAGATGAATTAATCTGGTTTGTTTTTAGATAAGACAAACGTCCCTCAGAAGTATGGCATGCATAACAAAATTTTTAGTTGAAGACCTGGAATTGTTTTTGTTAGAACGCCAAGAAATACTGACCAAGAGCCTTGTGACTGACCTCTGAGTAGCCATAGTGACAAATAGTTTTATCTTTATCTTAAAAAAGTTTTATTTTTTCCCCTGGGGTTAAGAATATTTTCTTTTTTTCAGACTCCCTTATTAAGTGGTAGAGCACATTTCCAGTTCATTAATAAGCACAGGGACACAGGGCGAGGAAACACGAGATATTTTTAGCTCCATGCAGGGCTCAGACTCTCACACCCACCCAGACCTTCTGCAGACGAAAACCTTTCCTGAGACGTTTGCTGAGCACAAGAACTGAGCGACCTTATCGCCCAGATGAGGTAATCGTTGGCGGGGGGGGGGGGGGGGGGGGGTTCCTTCCTAGCGTTCAGTAAGAGGGAGCATGGCATGACGTTGGTCTGTGCTGTGAGAAGCTGGATATGCTCTCCTCAGTTCCAGAGCGGCAGGCACCTGGGGCCCCACAGCCTGCGTAAGAGAGGCAACCAGGGCAATGTGTGCTGCTTGGCCTTGTTTTACGGGTGTTTTCAGAATCCCAGACTACACAGCTGTCCCTCAGAGTGCAGTCTGTGAGCACGGGAACACTCCAGAGTTAACATGAGCCACCCACAGTGAGGTTACAGTGCATGAAATCCTTGCAGTATGGAGACCTTCTACAAACCTATTATGGACAACTACAGCATGTTGTAGAAGAGAGATTTCTTCTTTATTAATAGATTTAAAGAGCAACCTCCGGCTGTGGCCATAAAAAGTCTCTGGCATCTGCTACAGAATATCCAGTTGACACTGGTCAGCATTCTAATCAGTGTGTTTTATTATATACAACCAGCAAGTTATTTTAATTTGAATATAGGCAAAGTTATATACACACAAAGTCCATTTCTTGGCAAACTGTGATGAATTTGGGCTAAAAGTAGATAGTACAGTCCCAATGGTGAGCTGTGAAAAGTGGAGCATCAGAGCCTTTTGTTGCAGAAGACCTAGTTTCTTCTTTCAAATGTAAACATTGCAGCTCCTGCAGAAGCAGAGACATCAAAAGGCTGTAAAACAAGTGGGGAAACTGATCCAGGATCAGTGCTCTTCTTTTAAGATCTTTTATGACTCACAGAAGCCTTTTACCTCTAGTCCCCGAGATAGCAAAGTTAAAGACCTGGCACTTCTGATGTGATGACCTGCAGTTAGTTTTAAAGTGGCACCATGAACCAGTTTTGGTGGCTTCCACATGCAGCCCCCGTGGTGGCTCAGTCTAACGTTAGACTCCAGAAACAAACTAATTGCGCAGCCTGTGCTAGAACTGTCGTCATGAACCTCGACTTCGTCTTTACGAGCTGCAGTGGAACCCGACGATCCGTGTGACATCTCCCTAATCCTCCCCGCGAATAAATCACAGTGGACAGAGGTTAATTCCAGGGCCAGGTGGACACTGTCGTGGGTGTCTCTGCTTGGGCTCCATTGACCCAAGAACTCACACCACAGGCAAACAGCACTTTTATTTACCGGGTGATTGAGTTTAGCGAATAACGCCATCAACCCTGGATACTGCATGCTTCACTAATCCTCTGTTTTTACCTCTCACTCTCCCTTTCTTGACGTGAGGGTAATCTTGGTAATCTCATTTTAATCCAACTGCATTTTCCTGTGTGGAGCAACAGCGTTCCTTTGCGCATTGACTGCCATGCCGTTGGATATGATCTCTTTCCCCAGGGATGTGAGCCTCTCATTCACTCCACACCCCCCGCCCAACCGCTCCGCTGCCACTCCATGAGAGGAACAACATTCACAGGCTCTGATTAAAATTCCACAACCAGCCCATGAAGATGCTCCTATAGCAGTAAAACACTTAGCGGTTTACTCGTGCTATTTTCAAGCCGCTTTTTATAGTGAGGCAGCCAGCGCTGGAGGAGCTCCGTAAAGGTTTAAGTGTCATTGTAATACGGTCGAGGGGAAATATAGTGCAGTCTTGTAGGGGGACTTAGACAGGGAGACTCGGGTTTGGACTCTCTGTTCCAGCACACTGGACTTAACCTGAAACAACAAAGTTAAAGACTTTCTGACTGTCATGATCTGTGCAGGAATAATAACACTTATGGGAATCAAAACTAATTCTAAGACAAAAAATCAAACAGACATGGCTGAGCACAGAGAGACATGGCTGAGCACAGAGAGACATGACTGAGCACAGAGAGACATGGCTGAGCACAGAGAGACATGGCTGAGCACAGAGAGACATGACTGAGGAGAGAGAGACATGACTGAGCACAGAGAGACATGACTGAGGAGAGAGAGACATGACTGAGCACAGAGAGACATGACTGAGCACAGAGAGACATGACTGAGGAGAGAGAGACATGACTGAGGAGAGAGAGACATGACTGAGCACAGAGAGACATGACTGAGCAAAAGCAGATGTGTGTGGGGGGGGTAGAGTGAGAGCAGGTGTGTTTGTATGTGTGTGGGGGGGGTACTCCAGGTGTCTGAAATTTAAAGCTCAGAAGTGCTAACCCCCCCCCCAACCCCAAACATGTAACTGTCCAAACACTTCAACGTCATTTTATTAAAGCGTCTGTCTGAATAATTTTCAGTGAAAAATAAAATCACTACATTTCCACTCATTTTTGCCTTTTTTAAACTAAAGGGATTTATGATAAAGGTGTATACCTTTTGAATGTGCATTTGAAGAACTAACTATTTTTAAAGATAACAAGAACCTGTTATTTAAGGTAATTAAAAAATGATTGGCAGCTTAATAAAACCCCAGCAGCGCATGACCTCAGTAGAGTGGATATTTATGCTGTGTACGTCTGTCTCCATGCAACGGCCCGGGTGGAGTCGGCCTGGTGTGCCCGCTGCCTGGGCTGTGGGTGGGGGTATGGCGGCACTTCAGAGGCTGACGTGGGGGGCTCATGGGATTGAACAGTGGCGTGGTGCCCTCCTTCCCCACCGTGTCACGCTTCAGCTGGGCCGAGGCGCTGTTCCTCCCGGAACCCTGGACGTCTGTTCAGCACGGACGCCCAGCCGGGAAAATAAACACAAGTCCACTTTGGGATTAGTCGGAATTGCCCCGACCACATGGATGTGCAGCTCACTGCTATGTGCTGGCCCATTTCCAAGACTCATTATGTCCTGGTTAAAGTTGTCCTTGTGCAGATAGATTTGTAAAGGAGATGTGGTTGAGGGCTCTGTGGGGACTGATCCATTTACGATCAGATGCTGCAGAAGTGCAGGGGGGATGTAGATCTTCAGATTGCCCCGTGGAGAGAAGAAGCTCTCAGCATGATAAATCCTTCAAAACTTCTCCTCCTGCACATTCCTCTGCACGGCCTCCTGGAAATGTGAACTCTTTTATTAGCGTTCCTCTTTTATTAACGTTCCTCTTTATGTTTTCAAAGGGATATGTGAAGTTTGTGACACAAGGTACAAGATAAAAGTGCACAGTTTGACAATACATGTAACTTAACCACCAACAGTGGAGAAAACACTTGGAGTTTTGGGAAAATCATGAGAATTCTTACCTCTGAGAATTTGTGGCTATAATGTATTAACAGACTGGATAATAGTCAGTTAATCCTCCACTCCATAAAATCAGCAACCCTTTCCTGTTTGAATGATGCCGTTTTTGCACCATAAAACCTGCTGCTGAGGAAGAGGCGTTTGCATCCAGGAGAGGTCCAGGACAGGTCCAAGAGAGACCAAAGACAGGTCTAGGAGAGACAGAGGACAGATCTAGGAGAGACCAAAGACAGGTCCAGGACAGGTCCAGGAGAGATCCAGGACAGGTCCAGGAGAGACAGAGGACCGGTCCAGGAGATACCCAGGACAGGTCCGGGAGAGAACCAGGACAGGTCCGGGAGATATCCAGGACAGGTCCGGGAGCGACCGTGGACAGGTCCAGGAGAGACCCAGGACAGGTCCAGGACACAAAAACAGGAAGAGCAGGGAGCTGATCTGTACTAACTGCAGTGGCAGTGGTAGCTCAGTGGTCAAGCTCCTTCACTTGTGATCCAAAGGTTGCTGCTTCAAGCCCTGCCACTGACAAGATGCTTAGCTGTCAATTGCTCAGGTTGTACTCAGTCCTAGTTGCTTTGGATAAAAGTGTCAGGTAAATGTACTAACCACTGCCAGATCAACCTTGAACCTTTATTGCAGCTTCTAGCTCTGGTGTCTAGAGGAACAGGTCTCAGGTGCTACAGTACAGATACCAAGTCTCTTCACTCTGTATAAAATACTGGCACAGATATAAGGGGAAGATGATTCATCCTATTACAGTCTCACACGGTTATTTACAGTTTTTCAGCAGTGATGTCAGACCTGCACGCTAAGTTTACATTCCGTGCCACCCAATACATCCCTTCTCACGTGAAACAGAATTCCTCGTGCTCTTTAAGTGTGGGAAATGATACATCCACAAACGTACCGTCTCGGAGCGCGCTGTCAGACAATGCACAACACAACACGGATGGGAACTTCACGCCGGTCCAGTTGAACTGAAGTCAGCAGGAATCTCGCTCGCGCGGACGGCAAAGCTTGCGCAGAGCGGAGGGCTCCTCCGTGCCGTGTTGCAAGGCACGTCACCGTGTCGTATGCACGCACCAATACACGGGGACAACACATCGGTACTGCGGAGGCGCCCGGACGCGGAGATGTTGGTCCAGTGAGGAAACGCGTGAGGTCGCAGCTCCGGGACCGACACGCGTCCGTTCGTCGGGATTTGTCGCGCGTGGTGTGTACAATTGGCCCTTTTTTGTGTTTTACTTGTCAGAGACTGTAACGATATCCCAATGACCAATTGCACACAAAAAAACCCCGATCTTTATTTCTAAAGACAAACGATGTGTCTTAATGCGAGATGAGACTGATATACGTGAATTAAGATCGTTAAACCATGACTTTCAATTTATATATTGAGTTAATAAGATACATTTTAGTCACAAGAAAAAATATTAAACACTATATACAATTTTTAAAAAAGACTTGAAAACGGTCACTTAGGATATCATTGAGGCTATAACGAGAAAGTCGAGTGTTTACAATAATAGAAGTTCTTAGAAGAAAGAACTCGTAAAATCGAGTATACTGTGCCACCTAGTGGTCGTGTTGCGCAGTTACACCCTTTCAAAACGTATTCTTCATAAAATCTCTGTCTAGGCTTTTTGGTCCCTACAGTTTCCAAGATATATTTTATTATGTTTTGGCACGGACACCCTCCGTTTGACATCGTTGTATGTTGTTTGAGGTCATATCAGTCAAACTCATTATTATACTTCTATTGATTTTCTTTTGATGTACTGTATAATTTAATTAAGAAAAGCACGTTAGTGCCAATAAGAGAGAGTAAACTGGCCAGAAACTCATTCTGGCCATCCGTCATTCTCCACTAGGTGGACTCCGGAATCCTGTCTTCTGTTGCCATGGACACATAGGAATGTGATACATGACACAAGTGTCCAAGGTTGATGCAATATCAAGACCACGTGTGTGTTTATATTTACATGGAAGAAGTCGAGTGTGAGTGTGTGTGTGTGGACTGTAAATTGTCTGGCAGTATAATATATAATCAGACTGACCTTTCATTAAGGTCCCTGGAGGACATTCTGGTCTGTTCTAGGAAAAATGAACCAATTTTAACAAGAATATCCAGATTCAGTCAGATGACCAAGGGTTGTTTTGTAGGACACCAAGATGACATGTTTTTAGGGATAAATGTGTGAGTGGTGAAAGGCAGAGAACAAGACTTAGAATAATTCTGATGAGAAAAGATGGTCACACGCACACAAGCCTGGAATCTAAACAAAAATCGAATTATTAAGTTTTTCCTAGTTCAGTCCCAGTTGCTGTGTGAAACTCAGCAGTGACTGGTTGAAGTGAGGAATGTTAGCTTTGATTCCGGAATGTTCAATTCTGCATGGATTGAACCAAATGTGAATTGCAGCCTGTTTTATATGTAGTCTCTGCCATTTCAGGGGACCAAAAGTAATTGGACAAATGACAGTAATCTTCACTAAAGTGAATCTCACGTTTAACAGTTGGTTGCACGTTGTCAGTTTACACTAGTCAAGACTTCAGGGGAGCTTTGGCCAGCTGAGAGCAGTTTGTAACGGATCTCTTAATAAGGAGGAGAGTGCACAAAATATTGTTTATTTATTATTGTTTGTAATATATCACTTGATTCATAGTTTGCCTTTATAAAATATGTTTATATCAATTTTCAGTTTAAAAATAAAACACCGCCCCCTTTCATCTTTTAGAACATATAAACAACCAAACAAGTAAACAAATTCAACCCCCCCCCCCCTGCCAATTAATTAAGTGTTTTCCTGATATTTGTGTCCCTGGGCTAGCGTGTGGCTCAGCACCTGCTATCCTGGAACACGGTTTTGTTATTCTGGAATACGTTTCCATTCCAGGACAATGAGCGCCTCACTTTCAGAGGAAAATTTCACAAGCTGCTTTCGAGGGGCGGCCAAGCACATGGAATCAGGACACGTGATGGTGTGTGTTTACAGCGCTGGCACTGCGGTTGAGCAAGAGTGCGCTGTAACCAAGAGGGTGGGATCAGTTTTTATTATGGAATGAGCTCGATCCATCCACCTTCCCATGCCTCCCAGAACCATCCAAACATACATGCATACAGGGAAGAAATTGTAAACATCTTTGAAGATCATGCTGTTTGCAGGTTTGACCACTGGCCCTTCTTCTGTGGAGACTACACATACCAAACTCATTCAGAAGCTCACGGGTAAAATGGATAAATGGCAGAAAACAAACTGAGGTTGTGTTGCACTTCCGGTGGTCACATGGGACTTGTTTGGCTGTTTGATCTGCCTGCTGCAGTGCTCACACAGATAGAGGGGCTCGGGCTGGGGGGGGTTGTTGCTAAGTTTGGCATGTGACTGGTCTCGATGGGCAGGGCTAAGAGACTGCATGTTTTCTCCGAATTGAGCCGCACAAACAAGTGCAGGCAGGAATCTGGTCACGGCCGCCGCTTGGCTCGAGTGTCATGGGCAGCGGGCGGGTATATAAGCCCAGGGTGCCTGCTGGGAGATCAGAATAAACCTCCACAAGGACAAACGCAAGCAGGGAAGCTCCAGAACCTTGAAGGAACGCAGCGAGAAGAAGGGCACAAACATGGACATCCAGACGGGTCAGGTAGTGCGGGCCCTGAGTCCCCTGGAGAGTCTGGAGAAGCAGCTGAGCTGTCCCATCTGTCTGGACATGTTCACCAAGCCTGTGGTCATACTACCCTGCCAGCACAACCTGTGCCGCGGCTGCGCCAATGACCTCTACGACTCCCGGAACCCCTACCACTTCTCGGGAGGGATCTTCCGCTGCCCAACCTGCCGCTTCGAGGTGGTCCTGGACCGCCACGGTGTCTACGGGCTGCAGAGGAACCTCCTGGTGGAGAACATCATCGACATCTACAAGCAGCAGCTGGAGAGCAGCGGCGGGGGCGATGGCGATGGAAACGAGCCACCTCTGAAGGCCAAAGACGCCAAGGAGCCCATGTGCCAGGAGCATGAGGACGAGCGCATCAACATCTACTGCGTCACTTGCCAGGTTCCCACCTGCTCAATGTGCAAGGTCTTTGGCAAGCACAAGGACTGTGAAGTGTCCACCCTGAAGAACGTCTGCGAGGCGCAGAAGGCGGAGCTCAAAAACGCCATCGACCTGCTGGCGGCCAGCAAGGGCTGCGTGCAGGCCACGCTGGCCCAGCTGGAGGACGCCAGCAAGGCCGTGGAGGAGAACAGCCAGCGGCAGAAACAGAGGCTGGGGGAGAAGTTCGACCTGCTCTACGCCATCCTGGAGGAGCGCAAGGCCCAGCTGCTGGAGACGATCAGCCAGGAGCAGGATGATAAGACGGCCCTGGTGCGATCATTGGTCCACGAGTACGGCCAGAAGCTGCAGGCCAGCACCACGCTGATGGAAAAAGCCTCCCAGAGCCTGAACAACAGCAGTGTTGCAGAGTTCCTCATCAGCGCCAAGCAGCTCATCACGGAGGCTAAGGACACGGCGAAGAACTCCCATATACAGAGGCCGGAGCCCGGCTTTGAGAAGATGGACCACTTCACACTGTTCACCGAGGACGTGGAGGCCATGCTCGTGAAAATGGACTTTGGAACAGGCGGCGATGAAGATGACGACGATGACTATGAAGAGGCCGAAGAGGAATAAGGATTTGTGAACTTTATAGGAGACAAAGACTATGGTTTTGTGGGAAAAGGTTAGAGAAAGGGATTTAAAAACAAAATGTTGATATACACCGTCAGTCGGGACACAGTCTAGCTGCTTTTGAAAACTGTGATGAGTGTGTGCAATCTTAACAAAGCAGTTTTGTACAAAGAAATTGCACCATTTCCACTTTTCCACTTGACTTTTTTACTTTTGTATTTATACAGTTGTTCATATTGAATTATTTTTTGATATCTTTAGTGTTCTGTAGATGACAAGACTCACACTTGTACATCCTGTGTTAGACTGCGCTTGATGAGATGAAGTCCAAGTTGGATCCACTAGCTGTAGAATACAGTTGAAACAACTGAGTGTCAGATACTTGAAAATGTTGCATTATGCACTTGACTTATTAACTACTGTAGAATATTATTTTCATTGGATAATTCAGTGGGAATAAAGTATTTAAAAAAACATCAATTATCTCCTGAATGTGTAACAGGCACCCGATCCTCACGTCATGCTCCTGTCAGGAATGGACATTAGCCATGGCAATTTTAATCAAATATAAAGTCCCATGATAACAAAGCGTTTGGCCCCCGGCTGTGCACTGGTCTGGAGGAGGGCTATTTTAGCCTGGTGAGAATGAGAGAAGCCAGGGCGCTCCAGGAATAGCGCCCCGTGTCAAGCGTGTTTCCATCTCTGACCATTCCTGCTGCCTACACACGTCCTTCCAGGGCCGGGGCACAGAGGTCAGCATTTGGCCTGCCACGGATACAGTTGCTAGGGCCCTACACAAACCTTGCAGTCCATGTTTATACAAAGCCTGAAAAACAAGCTTAGGGAAAGTTTACCATAATAAACGTCAGCAGCTAAGCACAGATAATTAAAAAATATGCACATCACAGACCCCTGGTAATTTGAGCATGACAGACATTTCTGAATCAGATTTCTATATAGTTTATTGACTTTTTGAGCTTTATTGTCAGTAAGGATTGACTGCCACTCTTCGGATCCACACAGACACGTCTGGCAGCGTGTATGGTTCAGCTCAGAGAGAACAGCCTGCAGTTAAATGCATCATGCAGTAGAACGTTACAGCTCCAAAAAGAAAATAACATAATGATTAATACACACACACACACACACACACACACACACATACACAGTTTGTGTTTCTTAAGTCAGTCTTGTCTTTGGTCCCTCTGTAACTGCTGGCCCTGAGTCCCTGAGCTTTCATGTGTGCAGGGGGTAGGTTTGCCCCGTGGGCAACAACCAGACAGTTGTGACACCAGGCCTGCCGTGCTGACTGACAGCGCAACACCTAGAGAGACTGGGATGTTCTCTCACCAGTCATGTCTTTAAGTCTGCAGTTTGAGAGTCACCACAGGTCCACACTTAACCCAGCATCGACACTGACACAGGACTCACTATGGGTCCAAACTCAAACCAGCAGTAACACTGACATGCAAAAAAACCCCAGCATGCTTAGCTCAGCCTGGTAAACTTGTATCAGCTCAACACACACTATTATGTCCGTGTACATGCTGAGGTCAGAACTGTCTGCCACCCACAGAAAGAGGACACCAGACTTTATTTATCAGCGGCAACTCAGGAAGACACTGACCTATCAAATGAGTTCACTGTAGCAGCTTTCAAAGTGAAGTAGGAATTACTGCAAGACTAGCCAGGTGGATGTGAGGGTAGGGTTAGCCTTGCAGCTATCCACGCTGCCAACATGAAACTCTGCTCCTGTGTGGTGAACAGCTGCTTTGAACGGGAGTCTGACTGTACTGTGCTCTGGACAGCAAAAAAAAGACATCACACCAGCGTAACTCCAGTACAGTGGTGTGGGTCTACAGACACTGGACTATATTTAGTAAATAATGTTAGAAGCATTTGTTTGGCATTGTTATGATGGCGTTTTCTGTGGGTGTTGAACCTAACAGGTTTAAACAGGGACAGTTACTTTCTCAGACAGCCAGACTGGACATTGTAGTCCTCTTGTAGTGTGCAAGAGCTGTTATTAGCAGATTAACCGAACAAAACACACGATGGGTAGACGTCACGCTGCTGACGCGCCTTATCTCACTGACCAGTGTCCTCTAGTTCAGCTTGTGAAATGTGACGGTAAGAAGGCTCATTAGGGATCTGGACGTGTGAAGCTGCCTTGTGACAAATGTGTTGTAAAAAGTGCTGTATAAATACATTTGACTTTACTTGAACATTACATGTGTAAGGGTTAACCCTAACCCTAACATTAACCCTGACCCTAACATAACTCTAACCCTAACCCTAACCCCGACCCTAACCCTAACCCTAACACTAACCGTGACCCTAACCCTGACCCTAACCTAACCCTAACCCTGACTCTGACCCTAACCCTGACCATAACAGTAACCCTAACTCTAACCCTGACCATAATCCTAACCCTAACCCTGACCATGACCCTAACCCTAACACTAACCCTAACCCTGACCCTAACCTAACCCTAACCCTAACCCTGACCCTAACCTAACCCTGACCCTAACCCTGACCATAACCCTAACCCTGACCATAAACCCTAAACTCTAACCCTAAACCCTAACCCTAACCCCTAACCCTAACTCTAAACCCTAAACCCTAACCATAACACTGTGCTCAGTTGCCGTTCCAGTCGTGTTGCGCCTTCTTGATCTGTTATTATCATCACCAGTTGCCACATCGCTGTGGAGTGCAGAGACGCCCAAGACATGGAAACAAAACATGTTCGTGTTTAAATGGCTCCAATACCCAATGACACATCAGAACCAGTTCGGAATAGCACGGATCACGTCTGTGTGCCACAGCATACATCATAAACGACACAGACAGCTCCAAATCAGGCACTGGCCCTTTAACGCCCGTCTTATTTCTGGGTTTTTGAGCTCTGATTGCAACTCTCTGATGGCCAATAAGTCACTAAAGTTTAATAGACGGAGCAGTTCAGTTTGAGGTCCTGTTTTCAACTACTTCACTCCTCGGCGGTAGAGCGTAACGTGTAGCCAGTATGTGTGGACTGGGTCCGTCCATATGCTACGCGATGTAGAAGAGGACCTTCACTAAATAAGAGCAGGACTTCCCCTGGCTAGCCAACAGGGTCGAGCGCTGTGTCACGGCTAATTTTAGGGTTATGGATGAACCCCACCCCCACCCCCGAAACTGGGACAACTCACCGAACTCAACGAATCTCTCGATCCACCAACACGATGGGGCATATGTAACAGGAACGCACAGAGACCTCTGCATACAGGAGCATATTATTATTGTTGTTGTTTTTGTTGTTAATAAATGCTGTGATGTGCGGGGAAAAGTGGAGCATTTTGAACACAGTGCAGGATGTGGGATTCTGTTACGCAAATCATGTCCTTAGCTTGTGCAGAGCACACATGTAAGTGGCTCTATGTGTAAAAATACCCACAGTTCATATTTAGCCACTGCCTGTAGATGGTCGCACAGTAACTAGGACGTTTGCGTAGGTCACCTCACCCTCACCTCGCCATGTGTGCAGCAGACCTTCAGCATCTCCAGCTATTCTCCAACGCAGTATATTATTACGGAGAGAGCAAACTGTGGCGCACACCGCAGATACGTACGTCTACATTTACATTTACGGCGTTTAGCAGACGCTCTTATCAAAAGTGCTTTGTTATTTCCTCATAGATACATCCTAGTACAGTACAGTAGGTTAGAGTCTAATATACCATTGATCTACAACACTAGAAATACAGGGATCTCTGCTGATGACTAGAAGTACAAATACATAAGGTCTCTCTTAAACAATGATCAGTGTAATAAACAATAAGTGCTAGAGTTTGTTAGACAACATCAGTGTAATAAACAATACCCTACAATAAGTACTAGTTTAGTTAGTCAACACAGGAATCCTGTATCACCTTGTAAAGACATCAGTGTGCGCTATAAAACTTGGACGTATTGTACAGGCACAAGTGCCCGACGCCACCCATAAATCTGCAAGGCCAGAGAGCCTGACCCACTGATGTGTTCGCAAGTCAATTAAAAAAGGTTAATCTGATTAAAATGTGGTCAACAGTCAAATGTTTAATCAGTGAGTCACCTAGCTCGCCTAGATCGACTTGGCTCGCCCACACCAAGGCAATTAAAATAGAAATGAAAACGAATAAACTTCTAAATTCACCAAAAAGCGGTTAGCAACACTTCGCCTACTAATATAATAAAGTGAAGAATTCACATGCATTAGCAACTCATCGCTGGTGAAGTGAAAATATATTTAAAAAGAAACAGAACCAGAAAAGTTGAAGTGTAACACTGTGACCTCGATCCTAAACGCGTATTTCTGCTTCAGATCACCACAGCCTGTTCCGAGGAGGGGAGCGGAGAGAGAGGTCAGGCCTCAGTTGCCCGCAGGCACGAACATCAGCCGATGTTCGCGGCCTGATTCACTTAAATATGAGCATGTGATGCACTCAGCCGAGATTCAGACTTCTCACCGATCTCTTGCCTGAGTTTCAAAGGGGACTTTCCGACAGCGGCTGTTCGCCAAGACAAGGGTAAATAAACCTTTACTTACAGCGCATACGGAAAAGATTCACTTTTAAGATTAAATGTTGACTTTCCGTTGCATTAGAAAGTAGAAATAGCACTTGATCACAAAAAAGTTCTGTTCGAGACAAAGTTAAGTAGTGTTTAATGGTAACGTCTGTTTAATGCACATTAGATGTCTGTCACACTTGATTTATTTGGTTCAGATACTTAAAACCCCACAGTGTAATCGATAATCATATGCATATGCAATATGCATATGTCTAAGGAGGAACAGGAAATCAATAGCGTATGGGTTAGAGCTGAACATTAACATATTGGCAGACTGCCGTTTCCCTGTTATGCTGCCATTCCTCTAACTCTAGTCATTACTTAACGATTCATTTCATTAATTTATTATCACGGACAAATATTTAACCCCACACATGATTCACAGATGCGGTTTCAGTAACTGATGGACGTGTTTTTGAGGTGTGTTTGCAGAAACCTTCAACATGTAGGGAGACTCTCATTACTGTGTGTGTGTGTGTGTGTGTGTGTGTGTGTGTGTGTGTGTGTGGGTAGGTGGGTATGTGAGTGTGTGTGTGGGTGGGTGTGAATGTGTGTGTGGGTGTGAGTGTGTGTGTGTGGGGGGGGTGAGTATGTAAGTGTGTGTGTGTGTGGGGGGTATGTGAGGGCGTGTGTGTGTGTGAGTGTGTGTGTGTGTGTGTGTGTGTGAGTGTGTGTGTGTGGGTATGTGAGGGTGTGTGTGTGTGTGTGTGTGTGTGAGTGTGTGCGTGTGAGTGTGTGTGTGTGTGTACGTGTGAGTGTGTGTGTGAGTGTGTGTGTGTGTGGGTGGGTATGTAAGTGTGTGTGTGTGTGGGGGGTATGTGAGGGCGTGTGTGTGTGTGTGTGAGTGTTTGTGTGTGTGTGTGTGAGTGTGTGTGTGTGGGTATGTGAGGGTGTGTGTGAGTGTGTGCGTGTGAGTGTGTGTGTGTACGTGTGAATGTGTGTGTGAGTATGTGTGTGCGTGTGTGTGTGTCATTACTGTGCTCCTTTGAGGTACCTGGCAGAACAACTGTTTAAAATGCTGAGATACGTCTGATCAGAGAAAAGAGCACAACTCTCCAAGCTTCACGTGCATTGTTTCTGCTTCATTTTCAGCTGACAGAATCACTTACTCATGGAAATGAACTTGCAGAAGCAAATTGATTTCACACTTTATTTGTTCTAGATTTGGAATATAGTTACAAACGTGGTTTTGCCTTGTAACATTCAGGTTCCTTGTGCTGAGGAGCTGAAGTGACAGTCTAGATTTCTGAGATGGATCTGTCCAGGCTTACGGATGAGGAGGTCAAGCACGTGTGGGAGGTCATCCAGAGAGACCTCGAGCTGAGGAAGAAGGAGCAGGACAGACTTGGGTGAGCCTGACAGACCACAGACCCCACCCTAACACGGACACACCAACTCGTTAAACCACAGACCCCACCCTAACACGGACACACCAACTCGTTAAACCACAGACCCCACCCTAACACAGACACACCAACTCGTTAAACCACAGACCCCACCCTAACACGGACACACCAACACGTTAAACCACAGACCCCACCCTAACACGGACACACCAACTCGTTAAACCACAGACCCCACCCTAACACGGACACACCAACTCGTTAAACCACAGACCCCACCCTAACACGGACACACCAACACGTTAAACCACAGACCCCACCCTAACACGGACACACCAACACGTTAAACCACAGACCCCACCCTAACACGGACACACCAACTCGTTAAACCACAGACCCCACCCTAACACGGACACACCAACACGTTAAACCACAGACCCCACCCTAACACGGACACACCAACACGTGTTAAACCACAGACCCCACCCTGACACAGACACACCAACACCTGTTAGACCACAGACCCCACCCTGACACAGACACACCAACACCTGTTAGACCACAGACTCTACCCTGACACGGACACACCAACACCTGTTAAAAACACAAGTACACCCATCTGCCCCTAATGTGAATGCTTTCAGGCATCTTAACTATACTGGACACATGATTGTGCACTGATGCCAGAATTAGCCACTGTGGCCTGTGTGGAGCAGGGCAGTACATCTGTGGGGGGGGTGGGGGGTAACGTGACTACTCCTGCCTTGTGCTCTCTATAGAATGTGTCAGCAGCAGTAGGGCAGTGGAATGTGAGGGTGACAGAGCTCCTGCACAGAAACAGTTCCTGCTCTGATCATCATGGCGAGGTCACAAGGCTGGACTGCCCCAGGGCTCTGCCTGGGAAAACACACTTCTTTGTGAACTCTTTTCTCCGCTTACACAAAGAGTTCGGTGTCTGGCTCTTGGTTTTTGTTGGCTTGTGTCTGATAAAGATGCCAGTGATAAGTGAACCAGATTTTCCACTGTCAACTTTTGTCATGTCTGGTGCCATAGAGAGACATAGCCATCAGGTTTTATGGAATGCTGTAAGGTTACTTTTTTTATATGTTAATAGTGGTGAGCTGGGATTGAGGGAAGAGCTTTCTGAAATATCTTTAGCCTTAACGCAGGCTACACACAGAGCCCGTGTTATAACAGTCTATAACAGTCTCATTCTGAACCAGTGATATCATTCCATCACTCTTTCTTCTCTTTCCACTCTGCTCTTCTGAATTCCGGTTATGCTGTGTTTTGCCGGTTGTGGTGGGTCCGGGTTCCGGGTCGTGCAGGGAGCTGCAGACCAGGATCGAGAAGGACGATGCCAAGCGCAAGCTGCTGGGCTCGTGGCCCTCGCTGTCTGAGTCCCACTGCCTCCACTGCCTCCAGCCTTTCCGGTTCCTGGTCAACAGGAAACGGCAGTGTCAGGACTGCCAGCTGTACGCGTGCGGGACGTGCAGCCGCTACAGCGGGAAGGAGCGCGGCTGGGTGTGTGAGCCCTGCCGAGCCGCCCGGTGAGAGAGCGCAAGCGTCACGGGACTGAGGGCGCACGCACGAGCAAAGTCTGCTCATCTTGACAACAGTGACCTCAAACTCTGTCTCTTTGTCTGCACAGGGTCCTGAAGATCGGAACGTTGACCTGGTACCATGACAACGTGCACTCTCGTTTCAAGCGCTTTGGCGGTGCTAAAGTGTTGAGGTCGCTGCGCAAGAGGTTGAGTGATGCGGGTGGGTTCCGAAAATAGTACTCCGATGGCCTTTGATGTGTCTGAACAACCTCACGTGTTATCACAGCGCACGTTATCAAAGTTTTCCACAGACGCAGCGGTTGTGCTTGGTTTGCTGACTCATACACATATCTTACGGCACACGTCACCATAAATTCAGTGGCCACTAAAAGTCAAAGGAGTCTCGCTGTGCACCTCAGTGTTGCGTGTCAGATGAAGGGTTAGCCTGACCGCATTCGCTGGTCATTAGGTCAGCGTGTTGCTGTGTGTGGTGTCTGTGGTGTAGAGGACCTAGTGGGTCACGTGGTGTTCTGGGTCTGATCAGAGGTCTGTGGAGGTTGTTTATGAGCTCTGGGCTGAGATCAGACATGTTATATGCTGAAATGGTAAGCATAGTTTCAGTGGTTGGCAGGGTACTTATGCTGGCCACAGCTAAAGGGCAATATCTGTTTGTTTGTTTGTCAGGTTTCGTCTACTCTTTAAGCCTTGTAACCATAATACAAATGTCTGATCATCTTTACTCAGATCTGTAGTGAGTGGACATGACTATTCTAATACCACCTTTCACTTGTTCAATTGTCCTGGAAGCAGCTCACATTTGCACGGACATAATAACAAGTCAATTACATACACAGCAACAGTGAATAAATGGATAGTCCAGACGTAGACTCTTCACCATGTTCTGCCACATGTACCGTGCACCCAGTGTACTGTGGCTACAGACTGAACGTCATGTGAGGATTTAACAGTATATCCAGAACACAGAGACTTTAGCACACAGAAGATCAATGGTAATTACACATTGGATAAGGTGACAGATATCGTGTGAGATTCAGTACTAATATTAATCTGACTTCACAGTGTTATACCAGGTGTCGTGGAAGTCTAGAGCTGATCAGTGAAGAAACTGTCGCTATGTCATGTTGCTATGGGGGTCCCACCTGCAGGTGTTGTTTTTCAAAGTCACGAGATTAATGTTCACACCATTCCTCTTTCTTTGTCCAGGTCGCCGTGACAACGACACGTCTGCAGTGAGTTGGCAAGTAGATTGCAGTGAGTTGGCGAGTAGATTGATTGACGATGCATACCTATGAGCAGTTGTCTATGACACAAGGCGCACAGTCCCAGTGTCTTAGCGAGAACACCCTGAGCTGGGTGCACGGGTAACTGGGTGACCTTTTTTTTAGATGGACACAGTGGCCATGACGATGAAGACATGGATACAGTGGAGACCCAGCGCTATATGCAGGCAAATATGCAGGCGTTAGAGGAATACGTTAAAAAAAGACACTTTCCCAGAATTCAGAGTACAGTGGCTTTAGAATGTTTTTGGCAAATGTTCATTTTTAGCACTACAGGCATTATAATACTCATACACTGAAATTATGGCCTGTGGATGTATGTGGATTTTTATAGGCCATGTCTAAAACCATGTATCTGACAAAAAGATTTTAAAGTACTCTGAATAAAATAAAATGTGTTTTTTACGGGTTTAACAATGAGGTATTCTTGGCCTGGTGGACCCAGTCTTAAATGCTAACGTTGTCCGTTCTTTTGGCGTCCGGAGGTGAGGAAGACGAGGCGTTTGCTGTCTGTCCACCCCTTGGATCTGGACATGGACAACTACAGTAGCCATTCCCGCCGACATTCTGTACAGGCAAGAGTAATCAATGCTGGCTTAGCGCCATGGGCCTCACGCCCAGATCCGGTACACTGATCTGTTGCTTTCCCCTTAGCACTCCCAGGACGCGCGGGGGCGGCCGCGGGGTGACACGGAGTGTCGTGCTGACGCCTGTCATCATCATCATCATCATCATCACCTCATGAATCGTAGAAGGAGTCTGGACCCGTTGTCAATGCCAGGTTAACTATGGCATCACACACACACACACATACGCACACACACACACACACACGAGTTGTAAGCTGTTTTCACTCCCCATGTGCAGACGATGCTATGCACTTTGAGCACAGAATGGTGCGTGCTCGCTCACTGTCCAAAATCAACGCCGTGCCCCAACGCAGCGCGGTGTCCCTGTACATGGACACCTCTGAGGACGAGGACGGACTCCGTGGTCCCATCTACCAGCCCCACCCCCCGCGCCGTAGCCACGCCCAGGAGAACGTCAGTCTGAGTGCACCTCTGGGATGTGAGAACCGCCACCCACAGCACCACCAGGTGGGGAAAAAAGAACCGTCACACTGAGCCAGGTTGCTAGGAAACATGATGATGTTCATGGAACGCACTGGGAGAAACTGGATTGGTTTGGATCTGTTTGTTACCTCTCTCTGTCTGTCTCCACCACCTGACCCCTGACACCTGGTGTCTCAAAGCAGATTAATGAACTGAGCAAGAGAATGTCTGCCATTGAGACTCTGCTGAACCACTTGGAGGAGAAGATGATGAACCCTCCTGATCAGGTATGAACGCAGGCACACGGCCCCAAGTCACCAGGCTAACCCAAAGGTATCAGAGAGCAGGCAGTGAGGATGTGTGTGTGTGTGTGTGTGTCAGCTGTCAGCAGGCCAGCTGGAGGAGGAGAACCTAAAGAAGAAGCTGGATGAGCTGATGAGTGACAGGGCGTTGTCCTCCGATGAGGAGCATCCCAGAAGGCCCGCCCCCTCCAGGGGTCCTGGGGTGAGGGGCAGAACCATCAGGGAACAGGACCCGTCAGCTCCAATGGCACAGAAAGCTGCTATGAGCTCTTCCAGTGATGATGAGATACCCACTGAGGCACAGAAGGTAAGAACACACACACACACACACACACGATAAACACAAGGGATAAAGATGTTTACCCAAGGAATGGTGTTCATTTACTTAATAATTTTGCTCTGATAACATATGTGGTTATGTAATTATTTTCATTATCAGCGTAAACAGTTCACAGATAAACTCAATCTGTTCCGGCCTTTTCATCCAGACCAATGCTTGAGTTTTTGGTAGAAGCTGCAACTTGATATTCCTGGATGAGTTTAACTTTTAATTAAGTACACCTTTATTATCAAATTATAAGCCATTGCTCATTTTAACAGCTCACACCTACATTATCACAGTTTTTTACAATTGATCCACTTTATCAAAACACTTAACACATTCACCATAACAATAGATTATGTGAACTAAACTGTCTGTACTTGTGCAGTGCTTTGATACATAAGACATTCAATCCAAAACTTGCAACAAAACTACAGAATGGAACCAAAACAAAACAAGACAGGGAAACCGTGGAACACAGACGACAGGAGGGACCAATTGTGACTCAGACATCAAAATGGTTTCATTTCACTGTAAAACCCAAAATAATTTTGATCACTGTGGAGGGAAATATGTTGCATTTTGACAAACAAATGAAAATATACACTTGAAATATGTAAGACAGATTATTCAGATTTTAGCAGAAAGTTTCCCCAGTTTATTCAGTTTTTTTTTTTGTTTGTTTGCAGCTTTGTTTCCATCCATACAAAAGTGGTCAAACTTGTAATGCAATGTGCAAGTATATTGGGGAAATATAGATGTAGATGTGTGAAGAGATTTTCCACTATTACTGCAGTATGTGTACTGCTGAACCCTGGGCTGTCATCTCCGCTACGGGGGGGGTAAGGGGGGGTTGGTTGTGATGTTGATAAAAATATGTGGGCAGGATGGACAGACAGACGTAGACGTCTGATACTGACCGGCAGACAAATATGTGTGAATTAGTATATATAGTGGAAATATTGATTTGGTATTAGAGTATTTGTTATTGATTGTGCATAATTTTCTGATCAACAGTGTATTGCACTGTGAGAACAATTGTCCAAATACAGTAAGCCCACTGAAGAATACTGTTATTGTTGTACATTATACAGTAAATATTGTTAATCTGGGTTTCCTATACATTAAAACATTAATTCATTTTCAGTTTAGTGTAAATTTAACAGCCATGTAATCTATTGTGAGAGGTAAGCCAACAGGTTTCTTTAGCTGGCTTAAAATATTTGTGGATGCAAAAATAGAGGACATGAAACATTTAATACATTTTGTAAATGTTACAAGTGGTTTGCGTTTTGAAGTAACACTAATTATACACACACCAGTTAGCATGAGAGTTAGGAAGACTTACGCACAAACCAGAATAGTCCCTGCAGTGCTCTGTTAGCAGGACTGCTCTGTTGGTAGGACTGCTCTGTTAGCAGCACTGCTCTGTTAGTAGTGCTGCTCTGTTAGCAGCACTGCTCTGTTAGTAGTGCTGCTCTGTTAGAAGCACTGCTCTGTTGGTAGGACTGCTCTGTTAGCAGCACTGCTCTGTTAGTAGTGCTGCTCTGTTAGAAGCACTGCTCTGTTGGTAGGACTACTCTGTTAGCAGCACTGCTCTGTTAGCAGTGCTGTTCTGTTAGCAGGGTTGCTCTCCTCAGCTAATTGCTGTTCCCTCTGCATGGCTTTCAGAGATCCACTGCTGCAGCACTTTGTGACATCACAATCAAGGTTCTAAGAACCCTCAATGCCGTTGAAAGTGTTCAAGCTGAGTTGGCCCCCCCAGACCCCCCTGACAGACCCCAGTTAGGGGCCACAGATGTAAAAAAAGCTTCTGAGGCTTACAGACAACTCGAGGAAAATGTAAGCCTGAAGATATCTTTGCAGATATGTTTGATCTAGCACACAGTCTTAAGGTCACGCACAAGGTCACACACAACTTGGGGCTTATAGTTAATGTTTGTCATGCATTTCATTACCGCTTGGCGAATGGCTGTGCTGCTCAAACGAATAAAACTAGATAAAAGGAACCTGCACATCTATGCTCTCTGGCCACCGAGTATCAGCACTGGTGCAGAATGCTCTCACGGTCTCTCCTGCTCCATTACAGCTGTACCTGACCGCAGGGAAATCCTTCAACATGGAGAGGAAGTTGAGGCTGCTTGAACAGAATGCTACTAAACATTACCTCCCCCTCACCGACTCCGAGCTGTCTGAGCTGGAGGAACAACTTTCCATAGCAGCTGCTAAGGTCCAGAGCACAGAGAGTGAGGTGAGAGATGATCACTAAAGTACGGAGAGTGAGGAGAGACCATCAGAGTGAATGCACATCTTTATCAAGCGCTTTTATCCAGAGTGAGCTGCGTATTTGATCAGTATGGTGGCGTGTGCGCGCCGGGGACTTAGACCCATGATATATATGGAAACACTTTGAATGTGTCTGGGTGATTACTTGTCATCTGGCATGTCTTCACTTCTTCTTGTGCTCTTGAATCAAGCCTAGTGCACTTTTCTTTTGGTAGGTTTCAGACATTGAGAATAAGATTGCTGCTCTCAGTGTGTCAGGACTCTCAATGGACAAAGCCAAGAAAAAGGTGATGTGTTCACTTAATAGCACAGTAATACCAAAGCAGACGCATTATAACACAGTTACACACAAACAGATGCATTATAAAATATTAACACGCAAACAGATGGATTACAGCACATTAATACACAAACAGATGCATTATAACATATTAATACACAAACATATGCATTATAAAACAGCAGCACCCAAACAGATGCATTATAAAACGGTAACACACAAACAGATGCATTATAACACAGCAATACACAAACAGATGCATTATAACAGTAATACACAAACAGATGCGTTATAACACAGTAATACACAAACAGATGCATTATAACACAGTAATACACAAACATTATGCCTTATAAGTGATTACCAGATTTGCAAATATATTCGTCAGAATCACAATTAAATTTCTTATGCCAATGAGTCTGATTTTGATGGTGAGTCATATTTGCCTCTCTGAGCCTTTCATGTGCATTTCCGAGACTTTTGTGCCATTGTTTTAAAAGGTGTTTTCTGGATTTGCAGGCATCAAGCATACAACAAAGAAGAAAAATGACACAGGACATCAGCATAAACAGAGTTCCCTTCTGATCACCAGAATGATGTCACTAAGCCAGCATACTTCCTCTGTGTGAGCCGATGAACATTCTACAACTGCACGTGTATGAACCTATTGACGCAGTCGCTGGGAATGAGCACCAGATGAGACTTGGTCAAAGCTGCCGATGGAATAGCAGGTGTATATGTTTCCATAAGGGTGAAAATGATACTGTAGGCTGTGATACAAATAGTTCAGTAAGATAACTCCATGGATGATAAAAACCGTATGTACTTCACTGCAAAATACTTTAAGCCCAGTTACTGTAAGTGTAGCCAACACTGGGTAACGCTTACGTAAACTCGGACCACACATCTGACATTGGAAGGGATTAGTGGCCATTTATGTTTGGAACAGAATTCATGGGACACACTGTGTGTGTGTCTGTTGTGTGCCCAGAGCAGCACTTATGTAGAGGTGCATGTGACTTTAACTGTACTGCTGCTCTATGTCTTGGTTGTTGCTCTTCTTCACATCGATGAGAAGAAGTAGAGTAGTCTCCAGTGAGATGTAGAGTAGTCCAGTGAGATTTAGCAGGAAATAATCCAGTGAGTATAGTAGTCCAGTGAGATGTAGAGTAGTCCAGTGAGACATAGAGTAGTCCAGTGAGACGCTCCTCCTTCTCATGGTTTTGCCAAGCAAAAATTTAGAATAAGCCAGTGAGTATCGTATCCCAGTGAGACGTATAGTAGTTCAGTGAGACATAGAGTAGTCCAGTGAGATTTAGCAGGAAATAATCCAATGATTATAGTAGTCCAGTGAGACGTAAAGACGCCCAGTGAGACGTATAGTAGTCCAGTGAGACGTGGAGTAGTCCAGTGAGACGTAGAGTAATGCAGTGAGATTTAGCAGGAAATAATCCAGTGAGTATAGTAGTCCAGTGAGACGTAGAGTAGTCCAGTGAGACGTAGAGTATTCCAGTGAGTAGTCCAGTGAGACGTAGAGTAGTCCAGTGAGACGCTCCTCCTTCTCATGGTTTTGCCAAGCATTTCCTGCTATGTGTGAAAATATTCACCCCATGTCTTAAAAAGATGTCCCAGTTCTCAGTCATCTTCTCTGTCTCTGCCACTCACATAGCCTGTCAGTAATTTATTCCTCCTCTTCCAAGCAAATATGAAACATTGTAAACAGACTGCAGTCTAGGCATTTGTCTCTCATCCTTTCAGGACATAACACCAATTCAGCTTCGCTGAGAGTGCTGTCAGTAACAGTCTGTTAGTGGTCTGATGCATCATGACTAAGTGCTCTAGGTAAGTGTGTCCCGTAGACGTAGTGTGTGATAGTGTAACCCTGTTAACACCAACTGCTCAACAAAAACTTTAGAAAGTCATTACAAAATGAAGAATCAGAAAACAAATCTCTTTAATGTTTAATATATTTACATACATATTTCATCAGTAGCAGAAGTGCACATTACTAATTCACATCATCTTAAGATGCTGACAATTTTAGGGTGATGTGCTTCATGTCCATATGTATGTGTGCTTTGAAAACGCAATTATTAAATTCTTAACGTGTTGGTCAGTTTTGTCTTTGCATTGTTGGAGGCTTGTGCATGTGTAGGGGTAACTGCCTTCTCAGTTAACTGCTGCCCCCTGGAGGACATTCAGAATTCCACCAGACTTCCGTCTCTGAACATTTAATTCATTGCACAGGACACCAAACAGGACTGTGTCTATTTACGGCTGTTTACTGCTGTTTTAAAATTACTGGGTGAGAGATTGATGCATTTAAGTGTACTTTTGTTCAACATTTAATGCTACATTATAAATATATACAGTGAAATATAAGGTAGCTAGTAAATGGTTTTTCATACAACACAGTAGGAACCATTTATTATGCTGTAGTTACCCGTCAAAGACTCACGAGGGAGGCAATGGACCACTTATACCGACGAGGTCGCAATATTTTCACTGGTCAGACCCGAATCTTTGACCTGATGGACGGACCGATGAATAAGTAAATAAGTAAATACCTAAATAAATCAATTCGTAATTTGTAGATAGATAGATAGATAGATAGATAGATAGATAGATAGATAGATAGATAGATAGATAGATAGATAGATAGATAGATAGATAGATGAGATTCGTTGACCTCATTAAATTGTATGCGACTTGTCAACCTCGTTAATGAGTTCGGAGGGCGGAAAGCGAAAGCTATTTAAAATCTCTTCTAAAATAAGAGTTATTTGAGAGCCCCGCCCACTCTCAGAGGCGTGTCCTGGAGCAGCAGCTGAAAAGCGATTGGCCTGGATCCCGGAAGGCGTCGCGCTCTGCGACTGCTGGCCCATTTTCACGGGCAGTTCGTCGTGCGCCGTTTGCTGGTGCGCGCTGATGCTGCAGCGAGCTCGAGGATCGACGGGGAAACAGCGCGAGGACACGTAGAAGGATGTTCCGTGCTGTGCCTCGGGACGTCAGCAGCCCATCATTACTGTGCCGGATTAGCGGTTCCTCATCTCGCCTTCCCCCCGTAATGTTCTGACACATCGGAGATTCATGTTTAGTAAGCAACAGGCTTGCGTTATTTTCACGCGCATCTGCCGCTATGAGGATTCAGGGAGAAGGTCCAGCACGCGAGGTCTTCCTGGGAAGATGGACACGTAGCCAGTGCGCACAATGTATCCGGACACTTCTTTAATAGCAGTAGATTTAACACTTAAGGTCTTTGTTTGCTGGTATATCATTTGTTTAGGCTTTGTTATTTTAAATAGCTCCGAAGAATCTAGCTGCTATTAAACATGGCAACTCAGGTCACGGGGAGGAAAAGAATTCCGAACAGGGAGAAACTAACGGCGGAGGAGGATGCTCTGAGCCAGATAGCGCGAGAGGTAAGTCTCAGGAGGATGCTCTGAGCCAGATAGCGCGAGAGGATAGTCTCCGGGTTGTATTGGAATGACGTGTCTGTGGTCTCGGCAGCGTCATGCTGGACATAATGTTTCAATGCTAGTGGAACAATATAATGCGCTCGTGATATTTAGACAAATACGAATCACTTGCAAAACCGACAGTATTTTTTGTTGGCCATGCATCCATGCATCCATCAGCAGCTTAAATTCCGCCCCAGTGTCGAAAGCAAACGGACAGAGTGATGTAGTCATGGCCCCAATTGTGCCTGTATTGAATGTAAGACTCGGAGAAGCGGTTATTGATGACAGGGGAACGTTATTAGTTGCATTCCGAGTAAAAGGGAACTGTTGTTAGTTTGACCTGCATGGCCACGTGAAGGGCGGGTGGTGGGTGGTGGGGGGGCAATTCGTTATTAAAGCCAAATGGATCTGACGATGAAGCGGGTTAACTGTGAGATGTTTGCAGTAGTAGAAGCACGCGTTCCCTCGCGCTGCACAGTCGTAAGTGCAGACAGGAATCTGCAGGGATGAGGCAGAGGACCCAGTGGGGCGCAGTGACGTCTTTAGCGAGAGATCAAATGGAAATTTGAGAGAGACCTGCTGACGTCAAATGACGTCCGCGTCATACCCGATCCGTCATGACTCGAATATCAAAGTTGTTACACGGTGGACTGACCTTTGATAAACCTTATGGTTTAGTAATCATTTTAAGTTTCTAAAGACGGTTTAGAAGATGTTTTGAGAGGTGGTAACTTCCACAGGAGCAGCTCTACAGTACTGGCCGTGCTCTGCTGCTCTGTCATTATTAATCTGGTTTATGGATTTCTGATTTGTGCGGACTACTGTGTTGCACTGCTTTGCCCTGAGAGCGTGCTGATATTGGCATCCTTACCTCTGACCCCCCCTGACCTGTGAGGTCTGGTGACCACATCTGTGAAGCATTTCCTCCAGAGAGAATGTGCACACACTTCACTTCGCTCCTTGTTTCCCTTCCGTGTTCCCTGGGTGACTCTCCCCTAACCTTAATAAGCGTAATTAGCTACTTAGGTCCCATTAAAATGCCCATGGAGGTGTTCTGGGGTATTGAAGAACTCTAGTTTTGTGGCCTTTTTTTGTGTTTCCTTAAACCTCGACTCATACTCCCGTGCTCAGAGTAAAGGGACTATTATGAATTCTAAACTCACTTTTCTCCTCACTCTCTTAAACTGATTTTTTTGGCTAAAACGGGTAATATTTTAAGCAAAGGGTAAACTTGGCTTTACCTGCTATGTGCCCTGCTATAAAAATACCCAAAAGAGTGCCAACACCGGCATGATCTCATCAGGCGGAGCTGGGCACTGAGGTACTTCCTGCCTCACCACATAGCCCACAATGCACTGGACTTTAGGACTTTCCTGCTGTCAGAACAGGGACCTGCCAGCTTTGACATTGAGGGGTCTGAGGTCAGCAGTTCCTCTGCTGTCACACACGGAGATGTCCAGGCTGTGTGAAACTTACGATGCGTGTTTTGTGGTATTTTTGTGTGACTGGAACACCAGACCTGGCATGACTGAGGCAGCTCCACATGTGCTGACCTGTGGATATATGATTCCTGAATGAGCGCTAGGAGACTCTAGCTCCCAGCAGACTAGCCCAGAGTCCTGCTCGCCTTGCTGAAACGTGACCAGTGTTATGTCCTCAGGTTGTTTATTTTGGTAGCATGCCTTAACTTTGGCTCAGCCTCATAGCGACAGGCGTGTGGATGTACCCGCAAGGCCGTTCCCACATCCTACATCCTTTCAGACCTTTCTTTAATTGAGCAATGTCTGAGAAAATCACAGATGCCTAACCCCTACAGGAGGCTGTTTGTTCCCTGGTGTTTTCGGTTCCTTTATTACCCTGACGATGTGGGCCACATCATTTTCATCTCAGCATCAAGACTTCTCAGTCTGCACACACACATGCAACTTGTTAGGAGTCCAGAAGCCACTAGGGAATTGTCTGCATCCTTTACAGTGACCTTCCATGCGCCCTCGCCAACGGTGCTTCTGTCCTGTACCTGACCACAGTGTGGTGGTCAGAAGGGCCCAGAAAAGGCCTGCAGCATAAACACGCTGCCCGTCTCGCTGCCGTGTTTATATCCGGCTTGGGTCGTTGGACTGTGCAGAGGAGGCCACCCCGTCCCCTGAGGACAAGATGGAGGGAAAAAAAAACAAAGTGCAGTGTCTGGAGTGAGTTTCAGAGCAATGGCTGTAGTTTATAACCCCCTTCAGCCAGATTTACTGCTCTGAACAGCGATGTGTTGTCTTCCTGTTTGTCCTCTTAGTGAAGCAAAAAGGCCTGCTCGGAAAAAAGAGAAAAGTTGTTTACGTGTGTCTAAACATGTTTGTCGTCAATGCATTGTTAATGGTGTGCCCTGGTGTTACTGGTGTGTCCTGGTGTTATTGGTGTGTTCTGGTATTAATGGTGTGTCCTGGTGTACTGGTGTGTCCTGGTGTTATTGTTGTGTTCTGGTATTAATGGTGTGTCCTGGTGTACTGGTGTGTTCTGGTTTTATTGGTGTGTTTTGGTATTAATGGTGTATCGTGGTATTAATGGTGTGCCCTGGTGTTACTGGTGTGTCCTGGTTTTATTGGTGTGTTTTGGTATTAATGGTGTATCGTGGTATTAATGGTGTTCCCTGGTGTTACTGAGGTGTTCTGGTATTACTGAGGTGTCCTGGTATTAATGGTGTGTCCTAGTATTAATGGTGTGCCCTGGTGTTACTGGTGTGTCCTGGGGTTATTGGTGTGTTCTGGTATTAATGGTGTGTCCTGGTGTTACCGAGGTGTCCTGGTGTTATTGGTGTGTTCTGGTATTAATGGTGTGCCCTGGTGTTACTGGTGTGTCCTGGTGTTACTGGTGTGTTCTGGTATTAATGGTGTGTCCTGGTGTTACTGAGGTGTCCTGGTGTTACTGATGTGTTCTGGTATTAGTGGTGTGTCTTGGTGTTACTGGTGTGTCCTGGTGTTATTGGTGTGTTCTGGTATAAAAGGTGTGCCCTGGTATTAATGGTGTGTCCTGGTGTTACTGGTGTGTTCTGGTATTAATGGGGTGTATGATTCCTCTAAGTGCTGCACATACAGGAGCTTTGAATTGACTAATGGACTGTCTGCCATTGTACATGTTAATAAATGGATGTTGAGAGTGAATGTTTGAGGCTACAGAAACAATTTCCTGCCCAGCTGTTTTAATAATTCAGACTGTATGTGAGGACTCATTGTGATGGTGTCTGTTCCTTGGAAATGGATGTTTTTAAGCTACTCTCTGTTAAAAGACATCGTCTGATGTAGGTCTGCACAATGTGTCCTTTATAATCATTATAGAAATATTAGCCTTTGATATTCTGATATTGCATGAGGCTGCCACTAAGATCTTTAATAAATCATGTTGTATCGTGTGCTGTGAGCATTCTGAAGAATCACAGATGTTCCAGATGAGAGTTCTGACCAATCATAGACATTGCAGATGAGAGTTCTGTGGGTGTTTTGATGAACTATATGACTCACATGATCAGATGCACATAAATAACTGTGTTCAAAATAATGGTTATTTGGCATTATTCATCATTAACTGTAACACATTTCACCAGTGTTTTAATATATTGCAAAGTGCATAACAATATATAACAATATAATTTGGTAAAATACAGTGATTTTTCCTTCATATCTTCCAGCACAAATTTATAACCACAATGATTGTGTCACATTTGTACTTGGAAATGAGTAGAAAAAGTCCTTGAAAACTGAAGGCAGTTACTGAGGAAATCTCAGAAGAGCTGCCTTTCATTATAAATGGGTATTAAAGGGCCTTCTGTGCCAATCGATTTCTTCCATTCTTTTCTGAGGAATGCAAAATGTGTCAAAAAGATTGTCCTTGGTAAGAGACCTTGTTGTACAGATTCAGTAGAGAGATGCAGCTGAACTAACATAAGCCTCAGGTTTGTGTTTGTTCTGTGTCTCTCTGTGATTGTCCTGTAAACGTGGAGTTATCTGGAGTGCTGGAAAGCGTGTGGGGCTACAAGTGGGATAACATGACCAGGAAGCATGGTAGGAGGTGTCCTGCAGACAAGACGTTCACGAGGTTCAGCAGGACGTTGGAAACCCCATCACTGCCATCCGTAAATCCTTGAGAAATGAACTTGATTAACTCCAGCTAAATATTAGTGTCATCTGCCTATCAAGAACGTGGCTCGATGGGACTGTTCGCGACACAGAACTTGCTCTTGATAGATTCAGTGATCCGCACGGAACTGGCAGGCATCTCAGACGTTGTGTGTGCACATGCAGGAAGCTTGGTGTAAATCCTCAAAGATTTGTGAGTGACACTCAGACCAAGCTATGCATCTAGAGAACTCGCTCAGCTGAGCTCAATGTGTGTTTACATTCCTCCATCTGAGAACGTCATTAGCGAAGCGGCAGGGGCGGTGTTTCAGCTATATTTGTCGTATGGCACTAGAGCTGACAGAACACTACTGCCAGAACCTCTGCCCACAGACCATACAGCAGAGGGCAGTGATGAAGGTACTGGATTAGTAACCAGAAGGTTGCCAGTTCAAGTCCCACCACTGCCAAGTTACCACTGTTGGGTCTGCAAGTGAGACCCTTAACCCTCAAGTTGTAAGTTGCTTTGGATAAAAGTGTCAGCTAAATGCTAAATAATAGTTATAATAGCATAGGCACAGCTGACCACAACCAAACCTGCAGTATTTCAAAGAGAGTACTTACAAAGTGTGTTAAACAGGAATAAGGATATTGTGGAAACCCTGTTGACTTGCTACAAATGCTAACATCTGGAAACAGAGTGTCCTGACCAGGATAATAATAAGGAAGGAGGCTAAACATATGCAAGCACAATTAGAGATGCTCTTTCAGGTCAGCAAAGCCAAGGATGCTTGGGAAGACATTAAAATCACGGCAACCATCATCCTTCTCCTTCCTGAACTCAGAGGAAGGCATTGAGTTTGCAGAGGAACTGAACAGTTTTTACTGCAGACCTAAGCAGTGTAGTTTCATAGTGGGGCGAGAAGAGCTTACCTCTCCTCTGCTTTCAGAGGCATCACTCAGCCCGAGTGTTTTTGTCCTGCAGAGGTGAAGAGAGTCTTCAGGAGAGGGAAACCCACCAGGTCCAGACAGCACCAGTGGACATCTGAAGCTCTACACATCTGTCTGAAGTATTCTGTCACCTCCTCAACCCAGAACAGACCACACCAGCTTTATAGAAATCTGCTGTTATGTGCTCAATCTCTAAGAAGAGCAACCTGTAATAAAGATGATTGGCCTGTGGCTCCAACCGTGCTAGTCTCACTGGGTTTGTTTCCACTCTACAAAGGACTCAGATGACACTGTTATCATGGACACCACCAACTCTGACAGCTGTATTGAACAGGAAATCAATAGATGTACAAACAGCCATCTGGACCTGAATTCCAGCAGAAGAAAGAAAATGTTGGTTGATTTCAGACAGCACCAGCACATGTTCCAAACCCTGGGAAGAAAAGGACAGAGAACTCAAAGAGGTGGAGGACACAAGGACTTGGAAACAACCACCGACGACACCCTCACAGTCAAGAAAACTTTGAAGTTCTCCAGGCACTAACAGAGGCTGTTCTTCCTCAGAAAGATGAGAAGACCTCAGCTTCAGCCGTAAATGCTCCAAAGATTCTATAAGTGCTTTAACCAGTCCACACTGACCTGTAACGTCAGGGCATACACAACACCTCCCTACAACCACACACACACACACGCATAACATGAATCCACACTGACCTGTAATGTCAGGGCACACACAACATCAACCTACACACACACACACACACACACACAACGCCACCCTACAAACACACACACACACACACAACACCAACCTACAACTACAACATACACAATAGCAACCTATAACAACATACACAACACCAACCTACAACCACAACATACACAACATCAATCTACAAGCACAACATACACAACACCAACCTACAACCACAGCATATGATGATCTTGTATCTGCTAAATGCTGTTTTTCAGTCATGTTCAGTCCAAGCTCATGTTTTCCTGGAGCTTCAGCTATGGCACTCTGATAAGCGCTGGGTATTGCTCTAGGTCTTGGACAGATTATCCCAGCTTCTGGCTTGTCAGGTTGGGAATTCCATTAAGGATCAGGTGGGATGGTTAAAAATTCCATTAAGGATCAGATAGGATGATGAGAAAATTCCATTACTGATCTGGTGAGATGGTGAGAAAACTGTTGTAGTGCAAAATGTTGTTCTCTGATGATCCCAGACAATCTTGATTTGGAGCACAACTGTTACACGTTGCCACTTAGAAGCCGAACTTGCATCATGCCATGTTTTATATTTAACTTCCCAGCCTGAGTGGAACCTGTGAGGGGTTTGTGTCCAACTCCTCCCACAGTTGTGGTCGCCTCATTTTCTGTCTTGTGACTCCCATAGCAGGAAGAAGTGAATTGTGAGGGATGTGTGTTTGAATGCAGGGCCTTGTGTGAGATGTTCTTTTGCACATGCCAAGGCTTGCAGAGAGGAGGTGTTGTTTTGGCTGGCACATGAGACCAGAACAGGCTCTGTAGGGGAGGGGGATGAGAGAGACCTTATAACTTAACACAGCTGTCAAAGAGAGAAAGACTTAGCCCTGCCCCAACGTGCCACTGGAACAGCAGCGGATTGGCCAGTATTGTCCAAAACACCATCCTCTCCTGAGCCTCCAGACAGCATCAACTTCCTGTCCTAATGGCTGGAGCAGGTGGCCGGACACCCCAGCCGTTACGTCTTTGGTCACATGACATGGTGTGAGTGTGTTCCCCTGGTCACATGATGGGCTCTGACTGTGTTTCTCTGAACTCCTTTAGAGTGAGATGGGGTGTTTTTTATGTGCAGTTCTGTCCTTGTCATGTAGTAATGGCTGGATTATTATTTTTTTTGGTTTGTTACTGGATCATTGTGTGTGTGTGTTTGTGTGTGTGATTTAAGTTGCTGGTGAGGTTGAGGTGGCGAGCAGGGAAATGATGTGTTATGCAGGTTCACTGTCTTCTAAGAGCAGATTAGTCTGCTGCTCCAGTGAGGGGGAGGGCAGTGTGTGTGTGTGTGTGTGTGTGTGTGTGTGTGTGCGTGTGTGTGTGTGTGTGTGTGTGTGTGCGTGTGTATGTGCATGTGTGTCCATGCAGGTGTGCGCATGCGCGTGTGTCCGTGCATGTGTGTGTGTGTGTGTGTGTGTGTGTGTGTGTGTGTGTGTGTGTGTGTGTATGCATGCACACACATATCCTCCCCATGGACTTCTAAGCTTCTCCACTCCCCACCTTGCAAACAGCTAACCCATGTACGAGGCCATGATGGTGAGGACAGTCAAATCAATTAACAGTCAAAGCTGTTTGTGCCATTTTACAAACTGCTGTCAGTGGTACTGCAGTGCTGACTCACTCTTCTCTTACCAGCCAGTGCACACACACACACACCCTCAGATTTAACACTGAGATTCAGGACAGCGTTTAGCCTGTGTGTACTTGGCCAAGTTCCTTTAAAAGTGGCCGTTAAGTGTTTCACAGTCCTAATGTCTTAACTGTGTCTTAATCGGGTCATAACGTCCTATACGCGGCTTCTGACTGGAGACCCATTGTTTGCTTTGGGCCCGGAGTGCGGTCCCAGTGTGAGCTCACATTTTCCACAGCCGGCCGGAGCTTGGAGCAGCTGCGCACGCTTGCTTAACGTTCCCGTTTCTCCGTGGAGGAAGAAATGCCAGGCTTACAAAGTGTTTCCATGCTGGAGCCCAGTAGCCCAGTTCTAAAAGGGCCCTAACTGGGAGGAGTGTATTTTAAATCATGACGGATGCCTGAGAAGAACAAAATGGATCATGCAGGTGTTTCAAACGCTGTTTCAGAGCCTCACAGTGTTCTGTGGCTGATACATACCAGAGCTGGTTGTTTGTTTACAAAGATCTCCCTTCATCTTAAAGCCCAGACATCTGATAAATGAGGAATGGTAGAAAGACTGACAGATGTATACAGGACCATCCAAGCTGACACCGTTCTCTGAAAATGAAAGAAATAGTGCTTCCTGTTTGCCCAGTCATGTTAAGGAAAACACAAGACCGGATCTGGAAAGCGACATACCTCATATGTGGAGAACTAGCAGCTTACATAAACTTCACATAATTATGGAATGTGTTTGTTGAACTCCCAGCGATGACGTGCTTGGCTCATGGCACCTCGACCGTCGCCAAGCTGAAGTCAGCTCCCGGGGACGCTCCTGCAGGTTGCCGAGGGAGACCCCAGGAGCTGTGTGCAGACGTCTGCCAACACGTGGAAAAACACCAGGCTGGCCTGGGCGCAAAACCCTCTGATCCTTCCAGAAACTCGGCACATCTCTCTGGAGAGCCGGCCTGCTTCTGGGTCTTTAAGACCACCTACGAGGCAACACTAAAGTCTAAAATATAGCAGTCCCAAGCAGCCAGGGAAGAAAACGCAGGTGTAAGATCTCTCTCTCTTTCCCTCTTCCCGCCATCGACCCAAGTTTTACAAGGTATAACTGAATAAGTGCCGTAGCTGCATCGTAGACCAGAGGAGTGATCTGTGTGTGACAGCAGTGATCAGCTGTAGCATCTGTTTCTACTTATTTACATATAACAATGTCCACATAATGTCACTCGTGATGGTGCGTGTTAAACCTACATTTTTGAGAGCCTTAGCCATCTGGTAGGTTTCTGGATTATAGAGAATAAACAGTAGCTGTAATACAAGCTGAACACACACATGCACGCACACACACTTCCCATGTTTCTGATTGGACAGTTTTGCCTTTGGCATGTGCTTGTGTTTAAGTCGTGATGGTGTTTCACTGACACAAGTTCTCCACTGCCCTGTGGCCTCATTTACCCTCTTGGTTCTGTTATCCAAGGACAGGTTCTGTTAATACTGCCTTTAACACTCGCAAATGTGTACATGCACGCGGCTCCCGCCTGATGGAGCGTGACGGAGTGGGACGGGGCTCCCGCGTGACGGAGTAGGACAGGACTCCTGTGTGAAAACAAGGCACCGTGCCTTTAAACCATAAACAGAGCGCTTGTGTTCACATTCTTTGTGTGTTATGATTTAACACGCTGTCTTCCTTCTTTACACAAGCACAAAGCTACTCGGGACTCCACTTTTTCTGCAGCACCGTAAACGAACACTTTCTCTCTCTTTCTCTCCATGTCTTTCTCTGCTTCTCTCTCTCTCTCTCTCTCCTTCTGTTTCCTCTTCCTCTCTCAACCCCCCCCCCCCCCCCCGCCATGCTCCTGGTAAACCTGTGCACCACGGAAATCTGGGCCACAGTCTCGTCTCTGCACTGAGTTGAGACAAAATACTTGTAGATGTCTCATAACAGCATGCATGTGCTTCTCGCTGATAGCTCGATTGTCTTGCTAGTGTCTCACTGTGGCCTCTGCTTGGGAACAGATGTCCTGAAATGAACCTGGCATGCGACACCGTGTGAAGCTGCATGTTTTTAGCTGTGTGCAGTGAAAGGATTCAAAGGAGGAAAATTCTGGGAATTACACAAACTGCCAGTGCTTATTTACCACAAACAATCTAAGTGATGAGATAAAAGGAAAATGCGCCGTTTGTGTTAATTCTGCAGTATTTTTTTAAAACGTTTTTGTTGTAGAGCAACTTTCAGTTTGTCACTGCTGCTAAGACTAGAGTGCTGCATTACGTTTGTTGTTTACCCAGTTTGAAGTGCTTAGTCATTCATACCTTTGTCCAGTTTGGGAAAGAGACGCTGCCCCCTAGTGCCAGAGAGTGTCCTAGCTTTTCATCACACTGCATTAGTAGTCTTTTACCACAGGCTTTGCAGCAGGAGATGTTGTATAGGTGTAGTACAGAGAATACAGGTGTAGTACAGAGAATACAGGCGCAGTACAGAGAATACAGGCACAGTACAGAGAATACAGCTGTAGTACAGAGAATACAGGTGTAGGTACAACCAATACAGGTGCAGTACAGAGAGTACAGGTGTAGTACAGAGAATACAGGTGTAGGTACAACCAATACAGGTGCAGTACAGAGAATACAGGTGTATTATAGAGAGTACAGGTGTAGTACAGAGAATACAGGCACAGTACAGAGAGTACAGGCGCAGTACACAGAATACAGGTGCAGTACAGCTAGTACAGGTGCAGTACAACTAGTACATATGTAGTACAGAGATGGTATACGTGTAGTACAGACAATCGAGTTTTAGTACAGTTAGGAGAGGTCTAGTACAGCTAGTATGTGTATAGTCCAGTGAGTACAGGTGTAGGTACAACCAATACAGGTGTAGTATAGAGAGTACAGGTGTAGTACAGCTAGTGCATGTATAGTACAGTGAGTATGGGTGTAGTACAGCTAGTACATGTATAGTATAGTTGTCACGGAACGCTCGCCTCCCGCGAGTCACGTGGCTTGGCCAGTCACATGCAGTACGAGGACTTTCGTTTACTTTATACACGTATACTATCTGCACACACCTGTACTTCGTTTTTGTCTGTGTGTATTTAAACTCACGTCAGGGTGCGCGGTGTGGTTGGTCATTATAGATGTAATGTCTAATTGTAACGTGTTTGTTGGATGTATCCTTGTGTATTGTGTTCGTTTAACGTCAGTCGTTTTTTGTTCATGTTTATCGTTTGTAATACGTGAGCGTCACTGTCATTTACGTTATTAAATGTTTGTCCCCGTCGAGGAAGTCTGTGCGTCCTGCCTCGCGCCCTGCAGCACTCGGGCCGACACGCATTACAATAGTGAGTATGGGTGTAGTACATCCAGCACAGACGTAACGCAGTTAGTACATGTGTAGTACAGCTAGTACAGGTGTAGTACATATGGGTCACATGGATTTTGGCTCATGAACGACCCCAAGCCCACAAGCAGGTCATTGGAAAAAAAGGCATCTGTTTATGCTTGTGCCACTTACAATATTCCTTGTGGACAGTTGGTTGCTGGTTCAAGTCCCACCATTGCCCGGTTCCCACTGTTGAGTCCCTGTGCAAGATGCGTAACCCTCGATTGCTCAAGATGTTCTCAGTCATGATTGTAGGTCACTCTGGATAAAAGTGTGCAGTAAATTCTAGTAGAGGTGAGCTGTGTTTGTGTGGTTTTTCCTCAGGGCCTTCACTGATGACTAACAGCCATAGAGCTGTGACATTAAGGCAGTACTTAACAATTATGACATGCTTGTTCTTGTTGTCAGCCTAGAGACAGTGACTCTGAAAGTGGTAGCCATAGTAACACTGTCTTTGCTGTTGTCGCTACCCTTAGTAAGGTTTGTAATGTGATGGCGCAGTACTGCAAGAGCGGATTATAGTCATTTAGTGCACATTCATTGTCTGGAGAGTTAAACTACAAGGCCGTGCCAAACCCAGCGTATGTAATTGTATATATTTTTGAAACACAGATACTGTTATTAGCATCATATGTTCTGGAGAAGTGGCAGCATAGAAGCAGTGAGCTTATGAGTCCTCCTTGTGTGTGTGTGTGTGTGTGTGTGTGTGTGTGTGTGTGTGTGTGTGTGCGTGCGTGTGCACGTTCGTGCATCTGTGTGTGCATGTGTGCATTCATGCATCTGTGTGTACGTGTGCATTCGTGCATCTGTGTGTGTGTCTGTGTGTGTGTGTGTGTGTGTTTGTGCATCTGTGTGTACATGTGTGCATCTGTGTGTGTGCGTGTGCGTGTATAACATACTTTGTTGTACTGGTACCTTTGGAATCAATATCAAATCATCAAAGCAACTGTAATTAAGGAGAGAGATGGCAGACCACTGAAGCACCAAACGTGTGGAAAGGCAGAAATATAGAATATTACAGTCATGTTTTTTTGTAGTCATTTCAGCAAAACATTTACAAGGAAACCACCAGAATGCTTAAGCAACACTGAAAATTGAAGCACAAAAAGACATTTAAAGTAATTTGGTTTCAAGGTGACATACAAAGAGAAAAGAATGATCTCTCAGAAAAGTCTTCACTGAATGGCTGTGAGACCTTTGATTTAGATATAATGGCATTTACTGGGATTACAGGGACAGCAAGCATGAGTGTGTGGTTCCTGACGAGTTCAAGCTAAGGCCGTGGCTGATTACTGATGACCTATGGACGGTCTGATTAGATCAGAGTGTAAACAACAGTATAAGAGACCCGTCAGAAACCAGCTCAGCTGCCAGACCTGACACACGCCAGACACACGCCAGACGCATATTAGATACACGGTAGATACATGCCAGACACACAGTAG
Organism: Electrophorus electricus; assembly: GCF_041902795.1. Taxonomy (NCBI): domain Eukaryota; kingdom Metazoa; phylum Chordata; class Actinopteri; order Gymnotiformes; family Gymnotidae; genus Electrophorus; species Electrophorus electricus. The sequence continues at coordinate 11,089,152 of NC_137499.1, read as the reverse complement.
ATACACGCCAGACACACACCAGACACACACCAGACATGTGGTAGATACACGCCAGACACACAACAGACACACGGTAGATAAACGGTAGATACACGCCAGACACACACCAGACACGTGGTAGATACATGCCAGACGCACGCTAGACACACACCAGACACACGCTAGCCCATTCCTGCATTCCCAGCCTGTCCTCTCTCGTCTACAATGGTAAACAACTTTTTGCTGCTGTTGCCTAGGTTACAAGTAAACAGTAAACAATAATCAAAGTGAAACTTTGAGCGTGCTCTCTGTATTTTGATTCCTTTTGTGGCCATATTTATAGGGCTCTTTTCCAGACGAATCCGACCTCTTTTCCAGACGAGTCCAAGCTCTTTTCCAGACAGATCTGAGCTCTTTTCCAGACAAATCCGAGCTCTTTTCCAGACGAGTCCGGGCTCTGATCTTTCCCTTTTCCTCTTCGTCTGTGTTGTCAGGCGGAGGCGCGTTTGGCAGCCAAGCGAGCGGCACGGGCGGAAGCTCGGGAGATCCGCATGAAGGAGCTGGAGAAGCAGCAGAAGGAGGTGAGAGCAACAGCACGACTAGATCTCCCTACCAGGAGTGTCCACAGTGTACAGTGTAGCTACAACACAGTGCAGCTACAGTAGAGCAGAGTTTAGCTACAGTAGGAATCAGTTCAGCTACAATAGGACACTGTTTAGCTACAGTAGAGCAGAGTTCAGCTACAGTAGGACACAGTTTAGCTACAGTAGGATACAGTTTAGCTACAGTAGGACACATTTTAGCTACAGTAGGACACTTTAGCTACAGTAGAGCACAGTTTAGCTACAGTAGGACACAGTTCAGCTACAGTAGAGCACAGTTCAGCTACAGTAGAACATAGTTTAACTACAGTAGGACACTGTTTCTCTACAGTGGAGCACAGTTTAGCTACAGTATAGCACAGTTTAGCTACAGCAGGACACAGTTCAGCTACAGTAGCTGCCTGCACTAGAGACTGTGCACCTCAGCACAGCACTTTAGTGATACCTGAAGTTACTTTGCACAGTAACAACAACAGCTATATTATCACCACAAAAACAAAGGCAGTAAACAAACAAACAAAGATAAAGAGGGACTTTCCACAGCTCCAGGTAGCTGAAGAGTTGAGGAGGAGAACTGAACTCCATAGCTCAGGGTGAGTGGACGCTAGGTTTGAGACAGATACCGTGTGTCTCTTCTCTATGTGCTGAGTGAGGACGGATTCAGATGTCCAGACATTTTAGCAGTTCAGGAAGCTCTTTAGTTTGGTGAGACTGAGTGAAAACATGAGGGTTAAAGACACTGAAAGGCAAAGGAGCTTAAATTACAAACAAAAGTACATTCCTGATGAGTTGTAACAGCAACCATGACTTCAAATACCTTCTAGAGAGAGTGTTAATGGTACCACTGTACATAGAGAACACATGCTTTATTCTAGAGAGAGTGTTAATGGTAGCACTGTACATAAGAGTTCACATGCTTTATTCTAGAGAGAGTGTTAATGGTAGCACTGTACATAAGAGTACACATGCTTTATTCTAGAGAGAGTGTTAATGGTACCACTGTACATAGAGAACACATGCTTTATTCTAGAGAGAGTGTTAATGGTAGCACTGTACATAAGAGTACACATGCTTTATTCTAGAGAGAGTGTTAATGGTACCACTGTACATAGAGAACACATGCTTTATTCTAGAGAGAGTGTTAATGGTACCACTGTACATAGAGAACACATGCTTTATTCTAGAGAGAGTGTTAATGGTAGCACTGTACATAAGAGTACACATGCTTTATTCTAGAGAGAGTGTTAATGGTACCACTGTACATAGAGAACACATGCTTTATTCTAGAGAGAGTGTTAATGGTAGCACTGTACATAGAGAACACATGCTTTATTCTAGAGAGAGTGTTAATGGTACCACTGTACATAGAGAACACATGCTTTATTCTAGAGAGAGTGTTAATGGTACCACTGTACATAGAGAACACATGCTTTATTCTAGAGAGAGTGTTAATGGTAGCACTGTACATAAGAGTACACATGCTTTATTCTAGAGAAAGTGTTAATGGTACCACTGTACATAGAGAACACATGCTTTATTCTAGAGAGAGTGTTAATGGTACCACTGTACATAGAGAACACATGCTTTATTCTAGAGAGAGTGTTAATGGTACCACTGTACATAGAGTACACATGCTTTATTCTAGAGAGAGTGTTAATGGTACCACTGTACATAGAGTACACATGCTTTATTCTAGAGAGAGTGTTAATGGTACCACTGTACATAGAGAACACATGCTTTATTCTAGAGAGAGTGTTAATGGTAGCACTGTACATAAGAGTACACATGCTTTATTCTAGAGAGAGTGTTAATGGTACCACTGTACATAAGAGTACACATGCTTTATTCTAGAGAGAGTGTTAATGGTAGCACTGTACATAAGAGTACACATGCTTTATTCTAGAGAGAGTGTTAATGGTAGCACTGTACATAAGAGTACACATGCTTTATTCTAGAGAGAGTGTTAATGGTACCACTGTACATAGAGAACACATGCTTTATTCTAGAGAGAGTGTTAATGGTACCACTGTACATAGAGAACACATGCTTTATTCTAGAGAGAGTGTTAATGGTACCACTGTACATAGAGAACACATGCTTTATTCTAGAGAGAGTGTTAATGGTAGCACTGTACATAGAGAACACATGCTTTATTCTAGAGAGAGTGTTAATGGTACCACTGTACATAAGAGTACACATGCTTTATTCTAGAGAGAGTGTTAATGGTACCACTGTACATAGAGAGTACACATGCTTTATTCTAGAGAGAGTGTTAATGGTAGCACTGTACATAAGAGTACACATGCTTTATTCTAGAGAGAGTGTTAATGGTACCACTGTACATAGAGAACACATGCTTTATTCTAGAGAGAGTGTTAATGGTACCACTGTACATAGAGAACACATGCTTTATTCTAGAGAGAGTGTTAATGGTAGCACTGTACATAAGAGTACACATGCTTTATTCTAGAGAAAGTGTTAATGGTACCACTGTACATAGAGAACACATGCTTTATTCTAGAGAGAGTGTTAATGGTACCACTGTACATAGAGAACACATGCTTTATTCTAGAGAGAGTGTTAATGGTACCACTGTACATAGAGTACACATGCTTTATTCTAGAGAGAGTGTTAATGGTACCACTGTACATAGAGAACACATGCTTTATTCTAGAGAGAGTGTTAATGGTACCACTGTACATAGAGAACACATGCTTTATTCTAGAGAGAGTGTTAATGGTAGCACTGTACATAAGAGTACACATGCTTTATTCTAGAGAGAGTGTTAATGGTACCACTGTACATAAGAGTACACATGCTTTATTCTAGAGAGAGTGTTAATGGTAGCACTGTACATAAGAGTACACATGCTTTATTCTAGAGAGAGTGTTAATGGTAGCACTGTACATAAGAGTACACATGCTTTATTCTAGAGAGAGTGTTAATGGTACCACTGTACATAGAGAACACATGCTTTATTCTAGAGAGAGTGTTAATGGTACCACTGTACATAGAGAACACATGCTTTATTCTAGAGAGAGTGTTAATGGTAGCACTGTACATAAGAGTACACATGCTTTATTCTAGAGAGAGTGTTAATGGTACCACTGTACATAGAGAACACATGCTTTATTCTAGAGAGAGTGTTAATGGTAGCACTGTACATAGAGAACACATGCTTTATTCTAGAGAGAGTGTTAATGGTACCACTGTACATAGAGTACACATGCTTTATTCTAGAGAGAGTGTTAATGGTACCACTGTACATAGAGTACACATGCTTTATTCTAGAGAAAGTGTTAATGGTACCACTGTACATAGAGTACACATGCTTTACTATAGAGAGAGTGTTAATAGTACCACTGTAAATGGTGTGTACATGCTTTATTCTAAACATGCTTATTCTAAACCTGTACTCATGCTACTCTGTGTAGAACATTTTTCTCTCTCTGTGGTCTGGTCTCTCTGCTGCTAATACCACTCCACGTAGAACTGTTCTCTCTCTGTCTCACTCTGTGTGTGTTGGTTTGTTTGTGCGTGTGTGTTTGTGTGTGCGTGTGTGTTTGTGTGTGTGCATGGTTGTGTGCGGGGGGGGGGGGGGGGAGTCCTCTCTACTTCCCTGTCCTGCGGACAGATATATCACACTCAGAAGGTAAGTGCTGCAACCCCACCCCATCCACCTCTATGTACTAGAAAGACTTGGATTAAGGTTATGTTTAGGTTTAGGGTTAGGGTTAAGGGTTGGGTTTGGGTTAGGGTTAGAGTTAGGGTTAAGGGTTGGGTTTGGGTTAGGGTTAGAGTTAGAGTTATGGTTAAGAGTTAGGTTCAGGTTAGGGTTAAGATTAGGGTTAAGTTTAGGTTTAGAGTTTGGGTTAGGGTTAGGGTTAGGGTTAGAGTTAGGGTTAAGGGTTGGGTTTGGGTTAGGGTTAGAGTTAGAGTTAGGGTTAAGGGTTGGGTTCAGGTTAGGGTTAAGATTAGGGTTAAGTTTAGGTTTAGAGTTTGGGTTTGGTTTAGGGTTAGGGTTAAGGTTAAAGATTGGGTTTGGGTTTGGGTTAGGCTTAGGGTTAGGGTTTGGGTTAGGGTTAAAGGTTGGGTTCAGGTTAGGGTTAAGTTTAGGTTTAGAGTTTGGGTTAGGGTTAGAGTTAGGGTTAGGGTTGCCTTCGGGTTTGGGTTAGGGTTAGAGTTAGGGTTTGGGTTTGGGTTAAAAGAGCCAGATTGTTTTTGAATGCTTAATTAAAAAAACAAAAAACAAAACATACACGACTTGGTTTCCCTCTCAGAAGCCAGTGAGCTCTGAGTCTGAGTGTGTGCTTGTGTATCGTGTGTGTGCTGTCTTTTCCTCCCTTGCTATTTCACTCTTTTCTTCCTGTCTTTCAATTTCTTCCTTTTATTCTTCATGTTTCTCTATTGCTCCTCTCTTCCTCTGCGCCCCCCAGAAATATTATGGGCTGGACACCAAATGGGGCCGTATCGAGCAGTGGATGGTATGACTTGTAACACCACACACGCTGCATGCAGTGTTATGCTACATTATGATCAGAATCTGTAGAGAACGCGTTAGCAGAAACGTCCCCTCAGGAAAGCTCGGTCCCCCTGCCGTCTGTCGGACCACTGCGCAGCACTGCGGTATGTTCCTGCTAATCGCAGCGCTCTCTCGGCTCTTCCCCTTGCCGTGAACCCCCCCGCATGTGTGTAGAGCTGACCCCCCCCCCCCCCCCCCGGGTCACCACTAATCCCCTGGCCTCCGTGGGGTTACAGGGGGCGACCTGCTGACCGCGTGAGGATGGTCAGGATTACGGCGCGCGCACGTGACTTGACGCGGGACCCACAGCTTTTAGCCACTGTAGACTCACAGCCTGTAGCCCACAGCCCAAGCATGTCTGTTACAGTGCTGTCTGGTCTGTGTGCTGTCATGCTCCTGTGTTTGGCTCCAACGCACTTTGACCTCTGACCAGTAACCTCCTGCTGTCTCTTCCCTTCTCTCCCACTACTGGCTGCAGGAGGACAGCGAGCGCTACTCCCACCACTCACGGAGACACACCTCGGTCTGTACCCTCTCTCTCCACCCTGTTTCTGTTTTCTGCTGTCATATCTCTGTCTGTCTTTGTTTTGCATGGCCTCCCAGTCGTTTTTTGAGGTTCACTATTTGTTTTGGTTTAATCTACTTCCCCCTCTTTCCCTTTCTATTGCCCTCGTAACCTTTATGCTCCCCTGAAGGTCTCTTTTAGCGACCTCTCTGTAACGGCACCCAGCACAACGTGGTGTGGAGGTTCGGGGTCCAGCACGCTGTGGTGTGGAGGTTCTGGGTCCAGCACGCTGTGGGGTGGAGGCCCAGGGTCCAGGACTAACATGAATGGCTAAGCAGTGAGATCACTGCTCTGTGCTGGACTCTGGTCCTCCATAACTGGAGGTGTGGGGACCCCTCTGAGTTGGAGCTCCACAGATGTCAGACCTGTGACGTTTTGTGTTCTAACAGCTAATCACGGGTGTCTTTTTGTCTCACTCTTCCAGATATCAGATGAAGAAGAGCGTCTGTCTGTGGGAAGCCGCGGCAGTTTAAGGGTTAGTATGTCTGTTCTATCTGCCCCTCATCACTGAAAACCTGACCGGTGACCTGTGACCTCATGAGTGAAAACCTGACCTGTGATCTGTGACTTCACAAGGAATGCTAACTTGCAACATTGCTGCCGTTTACGGAGGTATTTTATTTTTCTGGGACGTATATGTTGATGAATAAAAGCCACCGTTTGGATATGAAAAGTACCAAGTTACTCGTAAAATCTGAATCAGGTAACACAGAGTGTGGCGTAACAGACTAGCATGGAGCTCTGTGGCGTTAGCGTTAGCTTTCAGCTAAAGTGAATTCTGATGTCTGATGTCAAAGGTCGACATGCTGCGTGCATTTTGTTCATTAGCAGAGAGATTAAAAAATGTATCATATACTTGCCAAATCACAATTTGATAATAAAAACAATCTCTCACGTCACACAACGATGACACACGTCCTTTCCCTCATGTCACACAGGGATGGTTTGGTCCAGCGATCACTGACCCCCCCCCCCCCACACACACACACACACACACACACACACTGCTTTCATATCTCCTGTTTTCACATTGTCTTATCTTGTCCTTTTCTGTTTGGCTTAGGGAAACTACTCTGACCTCTGTAGCAGCTCCAGCTGTCTGCCCTCATCCAGACTCCAAAACGGCCGGGTCAGTCTCTCAGTTTATCTTTTTATCTTTTTACCACACATTCTCTCTCTCTCTCTCTCTCTCTCTCTCTCGCTCACTCTCTTTCTTTTCCTGTTCTTGCTTTCTGTGCTTGTCCTAAGTATACCACTCTCTCTTCGACGCAATAGCCCACTGTTCTGTCTCAGTTCAGCATGACAACTTTAACTTGTACTTGTATAGTTCATGTGAAATGCCTGCATCGAGGTGTGTTATGATTCACTCCTCAAAATCTGCATGATTATTATTATGATATTATTATGGAATTGGGTTTAAGGAGAGATATTACCGCATGCACAGCTGAAACAGGTTCTCACAATCCTTCATGTAAATTTATTACAAACCTTTTCAGTTAGCTCTGGGATATGTTTGTATATAGTATAGGTTTATAGATATTTTGTGTGTGTGTGTGTGTGTGTGTGTGTGTGTTTGTGTGTGAGTGTCAACTGGTGATAGTTAATATGTGTACTGGTGATAGTTAATATTTACATCTGAGTTTTCCTTTAGCAAACATTTGTTTGCTCCTGTTTGGTATGTTTCCTACATTTTAAATGACTAGTCCTTGTTCTCTGTGTGTTCTCATACTCTCTGCTTTCTCTACGATAACAACCTCTTCTCTGTCCCTCTTCCTGTGGGCTGTCTAGCCGTCAGACTACAGCGGGTTTCTGGGCTCCAGTTCCAGGACTTCATCCCGGGCCAGTTCGGCTCGTGCCAGTCCCGTGGTGAGCACCCTTCTGTCCTCTGCCTCTCCTTAGACATGTTTTTGACAAAACTCTCCACACCAGTACACTGGTTTTGGCTGCTTGAAAAAGCTGACTTGGTGTATGTGGTCTGGATAAAAGAAGGCTTAGCTGCTGGGGACACATCTGCTCATAGCAACATTGTACCCTCTAGTTTCCAAACTGGAGTAAGTGGGGTTTTGGGGGGTGTTTTTTGCTGGTTTTTTTGTTAACCCTCAGATTTCATTTAACCCTGGTCTGGTGTGTGAGAAGCTGACACTGAACACTCAGCTTGGCACTTCTCAGAGACTGATGTGCATAAACAACAGAAGTGTGTATGTATTTTGTCGGGTAGCCACAGCATAGCACACAAGCTTCTTTGAGCCCCTGGTAAAGCCTGTGGTCTTACGCTTTTCCCTGTAGGTGGAGGAAAGGGCAGATTTCCTGGAAAAGGTCAGTTGTCTTCAAAAGCTCCTTTGAGGCTGTGAAAAAGATCATGTTTGCAAACACTCTACATTCTAGAGTTCTATTCTATTATTCTATTCTGTTCTGTTATTTTCTATTGTTCTATTCTATTTCATTCTGTTCTATTTTATTATTCTAGTCTATTCTATTATTCTAATCTATTGTTCTATTCTATTCTATTGTTCTATTATTCTAATCTATTATTCTATTCTATTCTATTCTATTATTCTAATTTATTGTTCTATTCTATTCTCTTGTTCTATTCTCTTGTTCTATTATTCTATTATCTTGTTCTAATCTATTATTCTATTATTCTATTCTATTGTTCTTTTCTATTGTTCTATTGTTGTATTCTATTGTTGTATTCTAATGTTGTGTTCTATACTATTGCGCTCTATTATATTCTATTGTTCTATTCTACTCTATTCTATTCTATTATTGTATTCTATTGTTCTGTTCTATTTCATTGTTCTATACTGTTGTTCTATTCTATTGTATTATATTGCTCTATTCTATTCTATTGTTGTATTTTGTTGTTCTATTCTATTCTATTCTATTCTATTCTATTCTATTCTATTTCAATTACATTGTAATTACAATTGTCTATGGTAGATGTTTAATTACTACAGCTGTCTACACTGACTGACTGACAGTCTCTTAAATTGTCAGGCGTCCAGGACGGCGTCCACCCTGTCTGCTGCCACCCTCGCTTCCCTGGGTGGAGGCTTGTCCCGGAGGGGCAGCTGTGATACCTCCATCTCAGCAGACACCGAAGCCTCCATACGGGAGATGAAGGTCTGTGAATGTGTCTGTGAATGTGTCTGTAGGTTTTTTTTTTTCCTGAGTCATGCTTTGGGTTCCTTTTTTCCTCGCTAATGCACATGCTCCCAAAAGTGTTTTTGTGCGTGTGTGTGTATGTGTGTGTGCATGTGTGTGCACAAACATTTAAAAATTACTAAGGCAAACCCCCTTTGCATGGTGATCTTCCAGGATTCACTGACAGAGGCCGAGGAGAAGTATCGGAGAGCTATGGTGTCCAACGCCCAGCTGGACAATGAGAAGTCCACGCTGATGTATCAGGTGGACACGCTGCGGGAGACACTACTGGAGCTGGAGGAGCAGCTGTACGAGACACAGAGGGAGTGTGAGGAGAAGACCAAGGTGAGTGAGAAGAAGAAACCCAGGGTGTTGGGAGGTGGGCGTGGCTCTGTGAGAAGCGCAGAGGGGTCTAGACCATGTGTTCCAGGGTGGGCGTGGCTCTGTGAGAAGAGCAGAGGGGTCTAGACCAGGTGTTCCAGGGTGGGCGTGGCTCTGTGAGAAGCGCAGAGGGGTCTAGTCCAGGTGTTCCATGGTGGGCGTGGCTCTGTGAGAAACACAGAGGGGTCTAGACCAGGTGTTCCAGGGTGGGCGTGGCTCTGTGAGAAGCGCAGAGGGGTCTAGACCATGTGTTCCAGGGTGGGCGTGGCTCTGTGAGAAGCGCAGAGGGGTCTAGACCATGTGTTCCAGGGTGGGCGTGGCTCTGTGAGAAGCGCAGAGGGGTCTAGACCAGGTGTTCCAGGGTGGGCGTGGCTCTGTGAGAAGCGCAGAGGGGTCTAGTCCAGGTGTTCCATGGTGGGCGTGGCTCTGTGAGAAACACAGAGGGGTCTAGACCAGGTGTTCCAGGGTGGGCGTGGCTCTGTGAGAAGCGCAGAGGGGTCTAGACCATGTGTTCCAGGGTGGGCGTGGCTCTGAGAGAAGCGCAGAGGGGTCTAGACCAGGTGTTCCAGGGTGGGCGTGGCTCTGTGAGAAACACAGAGGGGTCTAGACCATGTGTTCCAGGGTGGGCGTGGCTCTGTGAGAAGCGCAGAGGGGTCTAGACCATGTGTTCCAGGGTGGGCGTGGCTCTGTGAGAAGCGCAGAGGAGTCTAGACCATGTGTTCCAGGGTGGGCGTGGCTCTGTGAGAAGCGCAGAGGGGTCTAGACCAGGTGTTCCAGGGTGGGCGTGGCTCTGTGAGAAACACAGAGGGGTCTAGACCAGGTGTTCCAGGGTGGGCGTGGCTCTGTGAGAAACGCAGAGGGGTCTAGACCAGGTGTTCCAGGGTGGGCGTGGCTCTGTGAGAAACGCAGAGGGGTCTAGACCATGTGTTCCAGAGTGGGCGTGGCTCTGTGAGAAGCGCAGAGGGGTCTAGACCATGTGTTCCAGGGTGGGCGTGGCTCTGTGAGAAGCGCAGAGGGGTCTAGACCATGTGTTCCAGGGTGGGCGTGGCTCTGTGAGAAACGCAGAGGGGTCTAGACCAGGTGTTCCAGGGTGGGCGTGGCTCTGTGAGAAACGCAGAGGGGTCTAGACCAGGTGTTCCAGGGTGGGCGTGGCTCTGTGAGAAGCGCAGAGGGGTCTAGACCAGGTGTTCCAGGGTGGGCGTGGCTCTGTGAGAAGCGCAGAGGGGTCTAGACCAGGTGTTCCAGGGTGGGCGTGGCTCTGTGAGAAACACAGAGGGGTCTAGACCAGGCGTTCCAGGGTGGGCGTGGCTCTGTGAGAAACACAGAGGGGTCTAGACCAGGTGTTCCAGGGTGGGCGTGGCTCTGTGAGAAGCACAGAGGGGTCTAGACCAGGTGTTCCAGGGTGGGCGTGGCTCTGTGAGCAGGTGTTTTGGGGTGTGTCTGCTGCTTTCAACATACCCATGAGGGGCTTGCCTGTTAGCAGGTGAGTGTGGGTAGAGAAAGCCAAGTGTAAACTGGTGTAAATCAATATTTAGTGTGGAGTTCCTGGTAAGATTCATCCATTGATTTTGCATATACTGCTTGACCAAAATAAATAAATAAAAGCCACTACACATTAATTTTCCTCACTGAGTATTAAATGGTGGTGTTCCTTTGACCGAGGCTAACGGCCAGAGTTAAGACACTGTGAGAACTTTAGCCCTCATGTTTGAAGCTGTTCCACCCCATGTCTGTGTTAGGAGTATGAAAGAGAGCATCACGCTCATACAGTCCTGCAGTTCCAGTTCAGCGAGATGAAGAACACGTTACAGCAGACTGAGGAGTTACTGAAGGTAAGTGTTTCCTGTTACCAAGCCATGACCAGCCACTGTCTGACCCGCTGAGCTGGAGGTCTCTACATCGTTTGGTTTTAGATGCCGGGCACTGATTCTGGGCATTTTAAAATCTTCCTCTGCTTAAAGAAATAAAGGCTTTTGTTTGTCTTCCTGGAGCTTGAATGGGCCTGTACTGCCATCCAGTTCCACCTAACGTTTGAACTTTGACTCTTGGGGTCAGCCACACCTGTGGAGGAACCTACGGTCCTTCTTAATGCCACCTAACTCTGAACTGACTCTACTCTGACTCTGCTCTGACTCGGCTGGCGCCCTTCCAGCTCTGTGTGCTGTGCTGAACTTTTTTCTCTTGTCTGTCTCTTTCTCTGCCTCCATATCTGGCGACTCTTCTCAGGACGCCCAGCTGAGGCGTGTGAAAGGCGAAAGCTGTGTTAGGGAGATTTCAGACCTGCAGGAGACTTTGGAATGGAAGGAGAAAAAGATCAGGGTACTCTCACTGAGCTTCAGAGGAACACTCACCTGGACTAGCTGAACTGTTTCTGGTTATGTAACCAGTGGTCTTTGTGTTGTAATTTTGAATTTCTTATATAACATGGCCTGTGTGTATAAGCAGACTTTACATTCTGTATTTTGTCTTTAGCTTTCCTTTTCCTTCTTCCTGTTTCTCTTCCTGCTGCCGACGGTCTTGTGTAGGCCTTAGAGAGGCAGAAGGAATATTCGGATATTATCCGAGACGAGCGGAATGCTTTGAGGGATGAGGTTTTCCGGCTAAGGGATGCTCTGAAGGTAGAGCGATTCAGGATAAAGGGAACAGCCATCGGATGTTTTTCATTCATCACCTCTGGCTGTATAATTAACTGAAGTACACACTTACACTTTTACCCTTTAACAGAAACATGGAATAGTTCTTGGACCTGAAGTGTCAACCAATGGGGAGTCAGGAGGCGGTTTAGTTGAGCCACCAGAGGATGTAGATTCAGCCTCTAGCTTGCCTCACAACCTGCAAACATCTATCATCACTGGTGACAGCATGTTGGGTAAGATTAAGACCGGGTTGGTTTTACCTGTTAAATGATTTTATAACACATTGAAATCATAAGAATGGTTGTGCCTACTCTTAATATGCCGATTAGTGAATATTAATTTCTAACAGTTTGGAGTGCTGCAAACCAAGTGGTGATTTCAATCAATTGATTCTTTCATCTAAAGCGTTCAGATCCTATTAGAGGATTATTCATGTACACTCTCTATCCACTGGAAGTGAATTATTCATTAAATCAGTGTCTCTTTCAGCTTTTTTAATTTTCCAAACCTGCAGTCTTCTACAAATGCCTTCCGGTTTCTGCAGCGTTCAGACTGTAGCTCCTTCATGATGAAACTTTATTCCTCCTTCCTGGTGATTGTTTCCATTCCTTCTCTGCAACAATTAGTCTAAAAAACTTCTTCGTGGCATTTAAATGTCTTCCCAATGATGTTCCAGAGAGACCAGCAGAAGATCAAGATCCTGGACTTGACAGCACAACAGGGAGGAGCTCGAGTCCAAGCTTGGAGTCTGTATTTCAGGAAGAAGATCAGAGGTCTGCTGCTGAAGACGCAGACACAGGCACAGTGAGATCAGCCAAGGCAGCAGGCTTTGTTGCACAGGCATTAGTAGAATTTCACCAATCAAACAACGATGCTGTGGTGCAGATACAAGCCATCCAACCTTCTGAAATATCTGATGGGACAAAAGTGGAACAGTTACTAAGAGCTGATTGTGGGCCAGAAGCATGCAGTGGAAGGTTAGAGAACCACGAGGAGCAGAATACCAAGCAGCTGGTCTCAGTTTACCTCATGCAAGTTGTAGATGACATCCATATGGACTGTACAAAGCATAGCCGAACAGAAACTGTTCAAGGAGGTGTGAGTGATAGACAAAATCAAGGCGATGCATTGAGCAACGAGTCACGGAGTGGAAATGAGTGGAAAAGAGGAAAGGTGGACCTGGCCTTAGCTTTAGAACATCTCCTACAGGAGGAGGGAGGAGCTTTAGAACATCTCCTACAGGAGGAGGGAGGAGCTTTAGAACATCTCCTACAGGAGCAGGGAGGAGCTTTAGAACATCTCCTACAGGAGGAGGGAGGAGCTTTAGAACATCTCCTCCAGGAGGAGGGAGGAGCTTTAGAACATCTCGTACAGGAGGAGGGAGGAGCTTTAGAACATCTCCTACAGGAGGAGGGAGGAGCTTTAGAACATCTCGTACAGAAGGAGGGAGGAGCTTTAGAGGCTATCAAAGCCCCAGATAACCAAACAAAAAAGACCACACATTTGAATGAAAATATAAAGGAGGCACTTGGAGCACAGCAAAACAATTCCCAGCCTGTTGAATCTTACCTGCCGGAGTCTGCATCTATTCCTCAGAAAAAGCATTGTGATGAAGGTACTGCTAAGGAAATGAAGAGGGCAAGGCTCAACAGAAGAGGTCAGGAGGTCATAAAAGCCCCTAATGTACCTGAGGTGGAGAGGACCAGCACCCTGAGAGAAACACACCCTTTGACCCAGCAGTGTGTGACTGAGCCTGCACATGAGACGTTAAGTATGTCAGTGCGGGAGGAGAAGGGATTCGCTTTATTTCTAGATAGCTGCCAAGAAGCTGGAGCTCTGGACTTTGAGGTGTTCACAAGAGAGCAGGAGGACAAGCCCAGTGCTGAGACCCAGAAGGAAGCAGATACTACTGGGAACAAAGTGAAAAGCACCAGGGTGAAGCCTAGGACAGACAACACACACGACTGCTGTGTGTCTTAGCGTGGACAGACAACACACACGACTGCTGTGTGTCGTAGTTTAGGACAGACAACACACACAACTTCTGTGTGTCATAGATTATGACAGACAACACACACGACTGCTATGTGTCATAGATTAGAACAGACAACACACACGACTGCTGTGTGTCATAGATTTTGACAGACAACACACACGACTGCTGTGTCATAGCTTTAAATTATTGTATTTTATTTCATCTTTTTTCAGAAGATCATTCTAATCAGTTGTTTTATTTGTACTACTGCTGCATAATAAAATGATTGTTTTCACATTTTGTAAAATGTTGCTATGATAGACTGAATAAAAATATCAGTATTTATGAGAACAGAGGATACCCAAACCCTTCGGCATCTGTGGGAAAGCAAGCTGATTTGTTATAAAAGCATTAGATGGATCTGATTTGTGATGTTTACAGTGCTTCTCATTCATTGATATTTATTGATAGGTATTGATATGTATTGATATGTATAGATATGTGTTTATATGTATAGCATGGGTTAAGTCTCAAAGGACAATATGACGACACAATTTAAAAAAAACAAAACTGTACTTTGAACATTAAAAAGTCAAATCCTTGAATTTCCGTGCATAGTAAACAGTGTGGATAGAACCAGATAACTGAGATCCTACACATGATTTCAGACACCAGTAAGATGTTAGTCTGGACTGAACTGTGACTTCACAGGACTTACAAAAATGCAAAGTGACAAAATGACTATAACCAGCAGACTATAATAATAATAATAATAATCATCATCATCATCAATAAAGAAAATTAATATAGTTATAATAATAATAATAATAATCAATCTATAACAATATAGTAATAATAATAATTCCACTATAATAATAATAATAATTCAACTATAATAAAAAATAATACCAACAACAACATTAATAATAACAACAATAACAACAACAATAATAATACAATAATAATAACAATAATAATACTAATAATAACAACAACAATAATAATTCAACTATAATAATACCAATAATAATAATAATAATAATAATAATAATAATAATAATAATAGGTCTAATGCGGATGGACATTTTTGATAATACGTATGGACACAATTAGCCCAAACAGAATATTTCTGGTAGAATTGTGTCCAAATGTGTCTCATCCACTGGCAAAAGACACAAGCTGGTACTTCAGTGTATAATTATAAAACTTCTGAAAGTATCACTAACATTCCACATGAGAGCAGTTTTTCTGAACTTTATCTGTTTAATCATACAAATCCTGTCAGAGTACAGCAAGAAGACAATTTAGGATTTTTTAGGAATTTAAAGGAAAATGAATGTACAAGGTGTTTTGAGAGTATTTGAAGTAGCGTCTGTCAACAAAGCTGAAACACTGATCTGTGGCATTTACTGTTGGTGTTACTCCCAGAGTTCAAGCTGTAAGTGTGTTGCACTAACCTCAGCTCACGTCTTACCTGAAGTCTGATATGGTGTTGAAGGCCATAATGTGTATTATAAAGCTCATTATCATGCATTATAAAACTCATTATTAGGCATTATAAAGCTCATTATCATGCATTATAAAACTCATTATTAGGCATTATAAAGCTCATTATCATGCATTATAAAACTCATTATTAGGCATTCTAAAGCTCATTATCATGCATTATAAAACTCATTATTAGGCATTCTAAAGCTCATTATCATGCATTATAAAGCTCATTATTAGGCATTCTAAAGCTCATTATTATATTATTATTATAAAGCTTATGATAATACTTTGATTTTGGTGTCTTTTAGAGATGCGGTTGAGGAAGGTGGTAGAGGAGAAGGAGAGCTTGCTTGAACAGGTAGGAGGTGCCATAACAGCCATATCAACCATATCAGTCATATCTGCTGCTGTTTGTCCACTGGGCTGGTCCACTGTTGATTGGTTCTTAGATGATCTGTCTGTCTTTGTGTGTGTGTGTGTGTGTGTGTGTGTGTGTGTGTGTGTGTGTGTGTGTGTGTATGTGGCGTGTGTGGTGTTTTTGTGTGGGAGTGTTTGTGTGTATTTGTGTGTGGTGGATGTGTTTGTGTGGTTATGTGTGAGGGGGTTATTTGTGTGTGGGTTTGTTTAAATGGTTATTTGTGTTGGGGTGTGTGTGTGTGTGTGTGCGTGTGTAGGTTAGGAAGCTCCAAACAGCTGTGGAACAGAAGCAGAGGACCAGATCAGAAGAGGCAGTCAGCCCAGGTGAAGAAGACCTGCAGAATGGTCTGGAACCTCAGATCCTGGACCTGCAGAGTAAGACATGATGTTCCTACACTGTGGCCTGTTCTCAAACACCCACCGTGTGTTTCCACTGTATGCAGCCAGTCAGTGAATCATATCCAGACGTCACTGAAGAACTCTTTCAGTCATTACAGCTCTGTCTGCACCTGTGTCATGAGGTCAGACCTCACTAATGCCTTGGACATTCCTCTCCTCCAATCCTGGTTTGTATTCTCACTGCAGGAGATGCTAACAGGCAAATCAGTGACTTAAAATTTAAGCTGGTGAAGTCAGAGCAGGAAGTCACGGCTCTTGAGCAGACTGTGAGTGCATTTAAAATACTAACAGGATTGATCACATCAGCAATTAGAAATCGCCAGACCCTGGCTTTTAATTTCTTGATAACGCAGGTTTTTTAAATCATTTTTTTAATGCCTGATGGTTTACAGATCGCGAGGCTGGAGGGTCAGGTGGCCCGCTACAAAACTGCCTCTGAAGCATCAGAGAAAGTGGAGGATGAACTGAAAGTGGAGAAGCGTCGACTCCAGAGAGAGGTGAATGTCTGATCGCGTGTGGCCTACGGGCTAAGCTGTAGACGTGAGTGTCTGATCGCGTGTGGCCCATGGGCTGAGCTCTAGACGTGATTGTCTGATCGCGTGTGGCCCACGGGCTAAGCTGTAGACGTGAGTGTCTGATCGCGTGTGGCCCATGGGCTGAGTTGTAGATGTGAGTGTCTGATCGCGTGTGGCCCACGGGCTAAGCTGTAGACGTGAGTGTCTGATCGCGTGTGGCCCATGGGCTGAGCTCTAGACGTGATTGTCTGATCGCGTGTGGCCCACGGGCTGAGCTGTAGACATGATTGTCTGATCATGTGTGGCCCACGGGCTGAGCTGTAGACATGATTGTCTGATCGTGTGTGGCCCACGGGCTGAGCTGTAGACATGAGTGTCTGATCGCGTGTGGCCCACGGGCTGAGCTGTAGACGTGAGTGTCTGATCGCGTGTGGCCCACAGGCTCAGCTGTAGAAGTGTGTCTGATCTCCGGCTCCATGTAGAGTTCATTATGTTTTATGTTCTCTGTATCCAGCTGAGGTCGGCATTAGACCGCATCGATGAACTAGAGACCAGCAACAACCACCTCACCAAGAGACTGGAGAAGATGAAGGCCAATCGGAGTGCGCTGCTGTCCCAGCAGTGATGGCCACACCCACCTTCATGTCCACCTCACGATCAACCCTGCAGCACACATCTAACAACTCTTTACCAAATCCATTGTTAATAAATCAAACAGACCCTGTCATTAACCAATGGGAACTTACCAACGCCATTATAGAACACGTCTGAAGGAATTACTCACCTCATTCTAGAACATGTCTGAAGGAAATGACATCATTCTAGAACATGTCTGATGGAAATTACATAATAGAATACATCTGAAGGAAGGATTATAGCAGTGGGTGTGACTGCAGCATTCCTGTTTACATTGCAGTGTCCTGGTGATGGAAGTTCGGTGTGGAGTGTAAATTTGCTGAATAATGATGATTTGTGTTCATCATGAACAGAAGACATGAAGCTGCAGTTCCCATGGAGTGTTTCTGTGAGCACTGGATGGTTCTGCAGTTTGCTGGACTCTGACTGTGAACTACACCGTTTCCTACTCTGTGTTCATCAGGAACAGATTCTGTGTATCTACAGTCAAATCTGGTGCGCTTAAGCCTAAAGCACATTTACAGGAGTTGTGGACTTTTGGTTGTGATGTGTTTTATTACCGTTAGATGTTCAATGGTGTCAAGACTCCTATTCTGATCCTGGAGACTGGATACTATCTGGGGGATATCCACATCCAGGAGAGTTGAGTCTGTAGTGTAACTGGGAGTTGTTCCAGCGCTTTTTCCATAGATGCTATTTCCACTGAGGACTGTCGGCTTCATGGATGTTGTGTTTCCTGTCACAAACAGCTGCTCCTGTCTGGGGGTAAAAGACAGCAGAGCACATGATGTTGGACTGGGTCTGATTTGTGTTGAGTTATATCCACTTCAAAGTACTTTTATCTTAAGCCAAACTGGTGGCTGTGTGTGTGTGTGTGTGTGAGAGTGTGTGTGCGCACGAGCATATATTAGGTGGCCCTAATACCTGTGTTCTCATATAAGATGCACAAGTGTGCTATTACATAATGCATTATTAATGTGCAAACACTGCACTAAAAATTAGGCTACAAACTATGTTCAAATTACATTAGGTGCAATAATTATGTCACTGCATTCAATCATTAGCTGCATCAAAGTATTTGTAAAATGCCTTCATTATGAATGACCTCCATCACAGGAAACAGGCCAAGTAACAGCACCAGTTCTTTTTGACTGAACTCTGTTACACACTTGTATGACTATCATATATGCAAAATACACAGATGTGAGAATCCCTAAAAAAAGGGGCTTCTTAATGGGGGGGGATTCATGCATTTGTGTGTGTTTGCAGGGGAGGTACATGTCCAGTGATGGTTTAGTGATACCCAGTGTAGAGAATGCTCTGTAGGGGCTGGCAGGGCTGTCTGTCCAATCACAGCTCAGGAACGTGGACCCTGTTTTGTGGACCAACCAGCAGGGCTCTTAGTAGCTCGTCATATCTGGCTTTTTTTGTAGGAATGAAAAAGATTAAAATATATTGCAATAATACTTTTGTAAAATGAATCTGGCAATTGCATTGGATATATACGAGACTGTTTTGGCCACAGGAAAGTAAACTATAGTTTGGCCCTCTGGTCCTGGTGAAGAAGACTAGAATGTTCTGTTTGGGTCACTTTACATCACTCACATCTTCCCTCTTTGGCAAACTACGACCAGGACATGCAGCATCAAACCTGTTTACAGAAGTTAGTCTTTCTCTCTCCGAGAACTGAAAACAGATGTTCAGTCTTCACTTGATTTACATATTGGCTGGTCGGGGTGACACAACATAATTAAACATGTTCATGCAATAAAATAAGATGCTCCATATCTCTTCCTTATTTGTGTCTTGCCCGTACTGTTTCCTAGGGGAATTCTGCGAATCACCAGCAGAAGGCAGCATTGCACTGTAGGCTGGAGGCCACACCAGCACGAGCTCCGAATGAATGGATCCCAGTAGTCGCATTCATGTTTGTGCGCTTCTGTAAAAATACATTCACCCGTCATTTAATCAGAAACTCTCTGTCGCTGTCGGCTGGATGGGTTTGTGGTGTTGGACCTCCTGATACCCAGAGAACACACCTGACACCCACCCAAACCACAAACATGGCAGTAGTGTCTCCTGGGTGATAGCAGACCTGCCAAAGCACAGGTGAGTGTGAATTTTCTGTTGTTGTGATGGTTTCACTGAGCTATTAAATTGTTTCTCAGGGAATAATCTTTAGCGTCTACTGAAAGTACTAATCAATCATATGAAAACAATGTAGTGCAGAATGCAGAAAATAAGCGCAGTGTAAAGACAGTGTAAGGAGTGTAAGGACAGTGTAAGGAGTCTGTCTCGCCTCAAAGATAATCAGCAGTGTTTCTATTTACACACGAGTAAAAAAGGGACCATAACCCTGCCCTCTGGTCCTGGCCTTTTCAGACTGTGCATATGGTTCTCGATCCTGATGACAAAGACAACCATTCACTGAAAAAACAGACCCTATTGTCTCATGCAAGGTAAATACTTTATTTGATGTCCTACCATCAAATATCTGGTAACCCTGAATAGTCATATATAACTTCCCATTAACATAAACTGTCACAAGCACCTGCACACACAGCCATGTTTAAATACTGGATCCTTCCAGTAATTGCTCTGTGGCTCTGTTCTTAGAAAGGTGGAGATGTTTTTCTTTTTAGGGTTGTTTACATGCAGGGCAACGTCTGTCTGATCAGGTGAGACAGTCACACCCAGCGGCATGACAACAGGAATATTAAAATTCCTTCTGGAAGAGCCTTCTCTATCTCTCTGCATGTCCCCCAGTTCACACACACACACGCATGCACAACACCTTACGCTAGTAGGATTGTTCTCTTTCTTGGTGGTTACCCTAGAGAGTAACTGTTGTTAACTGGTCCCTGGGTTCAGGTGTCACTCTGTTCTTCAGGTCATCCAGGTTCATCCAGGTATCCACTGGTTCATTATATCTAGGGTTTATTAAGGAAAGAATTCCAGTGTGGAATTCTGTTCAGGAAGGAACTCTAGGGTTTAATAAGGAAAGAATTCCAGTGTGGAGTCTGTTTAGGAAGGAACTCTAATCTAGGGTTTATTAAGGTATGAATTCCAGTGTGGAGTTCTGTTTAGGAAGGAACTCTAGGGTTTAATAAGGAAAGAATTCCAGTGTGGAGTCTGTTTAGGAAGGCTAGACAGGCCTTAGTGTCCACATCATGGCCTCCCACATCCACTGAGCCTCCTGTTTCTCACACACTGATCAAAACACTGATGCCTGCTGAAAGTTCTCATCTCATCTAGTGTAACTGAAAACATTTGTAGACATGATTCTGGCCCCCTGCTGAAAGAGTGTGTGCTGATGTCACACTTCAAGATTTCTGTTCACACACACACGTATTAACATGATATTACAGGAACTTCATGCTGAACATCTCTGAAGAGTAAATCCTTAGAAATGACTAATTTCTTCTCTCAATCTTTACTGGAATTTCTCATTGCATGCTGAAAAAAATAATCACTCAACTTATTACATTATGTATAAGTTACTCTTCAAAATCCTTCCCATGTCTTTTCAGTACTTTATTCTGTTATTGAAGAACAGCCCAATAACAGAACTGAACTGAACTACTGAACTACTGAACATGTGTCCTAGGAGGTTCATTCATTTAACATCTTAAATTAAGTTCGATTCAGATGAGAAAGATGGTACCAAATAGAGTACCACTTGTTGAGTTTGTCAGTTGAAATGACAGCTTCCATCAGTGTTGGGAGAGCGGACACTGAAATATTTGGTATGCATTTCATGCATGTCGACGACACTGCACAGACATGTTCATGCTAATGGGTCATCGCGCCTGTCTCATTGTTTACAACAATGTATTTTTCCAAATTCAGTAAGAAAAATGTCTGCAGGACAGAAAATGAGATTCATTATGAACTGGAGACCGGTCTGACAGAATGTACAATACTAACTCAGGTACATACACACATGCAAATATGTTCTCTCTTTCTTTACCCATAACCTCTGGGTAAAGATTTGGCCCATACCAAAAATACAGAAATCACTTCTATTGTTTCTTGAGTGAAGTGTTGTGTATTACCCCTCGGAGCTGTTCTTATCCTGTACCTAGTGCAGCACAAATAACCCTTCAGTAGATAATAATTATATAAATTTAAACTACAAGGTGTCATTTATAAAACTCTGTGTGGATTCTGGAGTGAAAGTGTGCATGTGCACAAGAACCAGGAAATGGCATTCCCCTCCCCCAAAAAAATCAGATAAATCAAAGCTTGCGTACACACACCTGATCGCTGTTTCCTCTTTATAAATCAGAACCTTCTTCAAAATGTGCACTGGTGAACAAACCTCCATGTTCCACCTCCATCCATAAAGGGTCCATGCAAATGACCTCATGAATAATTAAATAGGGTGCAT
>NC_137499.1:10927500-11065000 GCF_041902795.1 Electrophorus electricus | reverse complement strand
TGGGCTTGTGTCCAGGCTGCTGGGGTTGGGCCTGAGTCGTGACCTCATGAAGAACGCCCAGACGTGTCTTCATTGCCTGCCTCGGGTTGTCCTACATCACAGCCTCCTGCGGTGTCTCTTTAAACCTCAATTTAAGGTCATGTTGTGTATTGCCCCTTTTTCCACTGTAAAAGTTGCCCCATGGATTCATTCTGTGTGCAGTTTGAACATACAGACAAGCCTCTTACCCTTAATAACTGAAGGTTTGTTTTTACTGACCTCTGGCTTAGTTTCCTTCCATCTCCTACTCTTATTCTAGGGCCCATTTCTCTGAGCAGATCAACTGGCGTAACCTTTTCTTTGCTCTTTAAGTACTTCCATAGCTTCTTTCTTTCATTTCTCCATGAGAACCAATTCTAATTCTGGGTCAGGCAGTCTTGGTATTCCCCTAAAGCTGAACACTTTTTTTTGGTGTTTTTTTCCCTAGAATGGTTTCTTACCCAAAAAAGCTTGCTCCATAACAAATACTTTAAAACATGTAAAACATCTTTTTTGAAGACCTCTCCACATGCCTTTTTCTATGCATATCTGTTTTGGGTGAGTTCCTTGTGCAGTAAGATGTATTCGATGGCAAAACAAGTGTGTTTACATGTACTCAATAATCCGATTACTGCAGAGAAGGCAGATTTTGCAAATTTTTATCTGATTTCATGTTTGTTTACTAAATTTTGATGGTAAAATGACTTATTTCTCGTTTAAGCACAAAGTTATTTTGCCTCGGAAATACAGACCTTCGTGTGTTATGTGTTATGGTTCCATACGTGTATGCAGCCCTTCTTAAAGTCTGTGTTTTGTTGCAAAGATGGACACAAGATTGATCATCCGTTCTCAGTATGTTGTGTTCCACACTCTCTGTCTGCTCACAGTACGCTCTGGTGGGAGCAAGAAAGCGCTTTCAGATACAGAACAGCGAGAGAATTTCAGAATGTGCTGGAGATTTGTGAAGCTCCATGGCCTGATGAAAAATGCCATGAACGGCAACAGGACGACTGTGTTCAAAATGAACCTTGCAAGGTCCAGTAGGCCACAGCTTTGTCTGTTCGGACACATTTTGGTGATTTAAAAAAAAAAAAGTTTCTAAATATAATGGTTGCAATGTTTATTATAGTAATACAGCTTTTCAGTCTGCTCTATTCACAAAAATAAAGACTGTAGCTGTAGGTTTGGAGACACAGGTGTTCTTCTCTCACTCTTCTGGTGGAGTGACGGGGTGGAGACACAGGTATGCTTCTCTCACTCTCCTGGTGGAGTGATAGGGGTGGAGGCACAGGTGTGCTTCTTTCACTCTCCTGGTGGAGTGGCAGGGGTGGAGGCACAGGTGTGCTTCTTTCACTCTCCTGGTGGAGTGGCAGGGGTGGAGGCACCGGTGTTCATCCCTCAGGACACTGCCATTCCACTCCACTTTTTCTTCTCTTTCCACATCCTCTGTTAAACACTGTTACTTTATCCGACTCCTCTGAGCTTCATGTCATTGTCATGTAATTCCCTCCTTTAGGCAAAGTTCTCGATGAGCTGGATGTTCCTTTCTGTGTTGTTTCTGCCGACGGGACTCTCTCATGCTCCTTGGTGACTGCATGATTGAACCTCGGACATGCTGCAGTCCTCGTTCTTCCTTCCCTCCTGCTTTTCTTCTGACCTTTTTTCACATCTTCTCTCCTACAAGCAAACCAGGTTCCACACTCGGTCCCAAAGCCCCATTCACCTCTCACGTCACCGCTCTCTACTCACTGGCGTCACAACCTTCACTCCTTTTCATGTCCATCCTTGGAATCTGCTTCAGGTACAGTTTTCTCTTCCTCCTGGTCAGCATCTGATCCCAAATCAGTTTGGCCTCAGTGTTCCTATGCTCAGTGGAGATATATCATCCAAATCGATTCTTCTAGACCTCTCTGCTGCCTCTCTGACCTAGGACTCAGAGGCTCAGCATGGATATAGTTTGAGTCCTCTCTAGAAGGATGCTGGATTCAGGTCACACGGAAACTCTCCATCGGTGTCCCACAAGACTCAGTTCTGAGTCCTCTTCTCTTTTTTCTCAAAACTTGCTCTCTTGGTGATGTAGTTGCAGCATCTTTGGACAACATCTCATCAAGAACAGCTGCCTCCAACTGTATCCCAGTAAGACTGAACTTCGACACATCCCCTAAGTAAATGCTCTTTACTCCATCCAAGCATGCAGGAACGTTTGGTGGAACAGTGGACAACCAATTGTTATTCTCAGATCATGCCACAGATCCATTTCCATTAACCATCACTTAGTTCCAGAGTATTAGAGTCATCGAATGATAGGTTAATCCTTACTGATATATTCATACTGACAGGGCATCAGTAAAACATACCTGTAAGGAAAACAACACATTGTCTTATCAGATTGCATTTAGATTGCATTCTGGATTATTCACTTCTGGAACAGCTACAGTTTTTCACTGTAGACAAAAAAGTGCAAATTTCTCCTCTTCAACATTCTGAGAATTTGCTCTTTTCTGTCTGAGGACAGGAACCTGTTCAGTTCCTTCTCATCTCCGGGCTTGATCTCTGGAACTCATTTTCTCAAGAGAGAATCTGCCAATCACAGATGCCTGAATATCTAGACCATCATCTTCTCACGGGAATTGAGATGATAGCAGGAAGATGCAACACGTGACTGGATTAACTGGATCAGGTAGTTGGTTGAGCTTTTAATGCAGTTCAACCCTCTTCATATTATACGAGACTTTATTATGCCAGGAGTTTTCTGATGTGATCTCCTCATTAATCTCTCTGTTTCGTATTCTCTCTCTCTTATGAGAGCATTAAATTACGAACAGTTGGTTTTTAAATTTGCGTGTTTTGTCATATGCGCATCAACAGTTATGTGGGTTGTGTGTGTGTAACCACATAATAATTATTATTATTATTTACATTTATATAGCACCTTTCTCATACTCAAGGACGCTTTACAGATATATATATATATACATATATATAATAACCATTACTTCGATCCTTGATATTATCTTAGATTATTGTAATGATCCATTCATACTGATAGGTCATCAGGATATTTTTAAACATACCTGTAAGAAAGCAATATATTGTCCAAACAATTGAACTGCATTTAGATTTGATTCCAGAGTATATAATTTGGAACAGTTACAGTCTTTGACTGGAGAAAAGATAGCAAAGCAGAGGGGAATTTCAGATTTGACAACATTCTCCTTCACACACTTGTTCTAGGTGAATGGTGGCACCAGTCACCATTCACCCAGGGAGTGAGCACCAGTCACCCAGGGAGTGAACACCAGTCACCATTCACTCAGCGAGTGAGCACCTGTTGTTGCTACAGGAATACTTTTGCAAGCCTTGACGTGTTCTGTGGAGTGGTTGGTAATTGACTTCAGAAAGACTAAGATGACTTGACAGATCTGAAGACATTCTTTGGATGCTAAAAGCGTTCAAGCATTTCTTGGAAGATGTCCTATTCTTTCTATTCTTAGAAACCTGAAGTAGTTTTTCTTTCTTTAAACACACACACACACACACACACACACACACACACACACACACACACACACACACACACACACACACACACACACACACACAAATAATTAGTTTCTTTGCTGCAAAGATTACAGGCCAAAACATGGTCAGTGAGAAGTTTTTATTTTGTTTTTTTTCTGGGGTACAAACCACTATTTGTTATATGCTATGTGTACTACATGAATATTACATATAGTACAGGAGTACATTGTTATGGCAGAGTAGAAGTGTATTAATTTGTTAAATTAGATTTTATTTAATACATATTTATTTATTTTTAGGCTCAAATCAAATTTTAGAATAAAACAGAACAGATTAGAATGTTTTATTGTCATTGCCCAGCAGTGCAGTAAATTTAAGAAAATGTATAAAATTTAACACCTGACAGTTCTGTTCATTTACATAATAAAAGTCACATTAAAATCACAGCGAGATTGTAATGATCTGATAACTTCAGCAGGACTAGGCTTCAGTATGTCTGAAGGCTTCAATGATCACAGTGAACAACGGCCCAGTAATGTTTCAAAGGTAACCAGCAAATGCTGCATTCTGTATATAAATGCAGCTTGTATCATGAATAACAACAAATTAGAGTCCAGTAGTTACCATTCACATGATCAAGTAAACACACAAACAGGAAATACAAGGACATATGCTACCTTATTTAATGGTGTAACACCATTAAATTAAATTTAAAACATATTTATTTTTGCAAATAGACACTTTCAGATTTGGGGTTCTAGCTTTTCTGTGATTTAGCTCAAGTACAACTGACAGATGTTGGAGTGCTAGGAAAACTAAAGGCCTAGTCATTCTCTATCAGAGTCATGTAACTTGTCCTGGATGTATCAGAGTCATATAACCTTTCTTGGAAAATTTAGGAACCTTTTTTTCTCTCCACAGTTCTTGGAACTGAAGGCCAATTGTTCTGAGAAGAGGCGTTCTCATTTTCATACCATATTCTCAAAAGTACACACCTGAAGAGTAGCAGTAGGGGCATGCTGGCATCTCAGTGTTGAGCTGAGTTTGGTTTTCAAATCATCTCATTTGTGTACACAAAATATACACTGAGCATGCAGAGATCAGACTCCTTATGGAAAAAATGCTTCTTTTCTCCCTTCAGAGTGCATTGTGCTCAAATGTGCTCAGATGTGCTCAGATGTGCTCAGAAGTGCTAAAATGGGCTCAGATGTCCTCAGATGGGCTCAAGCCTGCTGGAGGTGGAGTCCTATGTGGTGATGTCAGTATATATCATAATTCAGATCAGGTTTATTTCAGTTCAGCTGATTAGTCAAACTTTCCTTAAAACGAGGTTAGTAACTTCTTGGAATCATTTGGTGAAATGTTGTGTTTATATCATCAGTTTGACGCATAACACAAAGACAAAGTTGTGTGTGGTGAATGCATTGTGGCACTATAGTCCTGGTACAAATGAGTACCATAGTGTATGGACGTCACATGACTTTTGAACAGATACAATGCAGGACATCAATAAGTTGTAATACGAGAGTAGAGATCACTGGCACTCAGAGACCTAATCGCTGACCATTGTTTCATCCAGGTCCACGTCAGAGAACACTGTTCCTTTGTCTCTGATGTGTGCTTAGGATCCAGCATGACTCTCGGCTAATATTCATTAGAGACTTTCCTGGTCATATGAATATAACACTATGGCCCAGCCTCAGGATGTGAGCAGGAACGCCTAGAGGCAGCAGGTGCAGAGCTACTGAAAGATGAGATCTACGTGGACTGCAATTAAATGAATCATTTAAACTTGTAACACCCACAGGAAAGATATTAATAAGTCAAAATATTAATAAATCTATTTATTACAAATAGATATATTTAGGATTAAACTAATATTTTCAAAAGAAAAAAAGCTGATTTCTCTGATATGTATTCTGTAGAGCCCCAACAGGACATGGTGGCACATTGTTTAGTCAACACAGAATAACCCTCCTGTCTGTAGGACACATGTGGCAGGTAGTCTGTGTTTTAAATGGCTTAGTTCAGGTGTTTTGGAATGCTGGGATAGCGAGAGTGACCCCTATGGTGGTTTAACGTACAAGTGTTCCCTGAAATATTTCATACCTAACACTTCATTATTTATGATGTTATTAAGCAAACCAGCTAATCATAAATGGCTTCATAATATCAGCTCACAAAACTAGCATGTATTTAACACACCATGGTTAGGTTATTCTTTTCTAAGGGAAACCTTATCACACATAATATCAAAATATAGACATATGAATATTGCAAACAAAATTTAAGGTTTGCTAAGGTTTACTCAAAAGTCTTTTTTCCTGAGTTTTTGAGTTTTCAGAGTTATTTGTGTGTAAGCAGTTTGTAACCATAGCCAGGAGAGCTAAAATGTTTTATGTATAAATGTAAATCTAAATATATTAATATGTAAATATAATGTTGTATTTATAACAACAGCATTTTTGTAGCAGCTGGCATATTGTAAAGGAAAGTCAATGGGTTGACCTTGAAAAGCAGGTCATTCTTGTTTGAAAAAACCCTGCCGCTGTACGTACCCGCCTTCAACTGGTCAACCATGTCCTGTGTCATACTTATGAGTCAAAAAAGGAAAATATGATTGAACTTGATTCACTACAGGCTTAATTCTAAATTCTCTTCAGTACTAATATTTTTAGTATAGAAGCACCATACACCATTTGAGATTACAGTAGAATATAATGGCAGATTAATATTGTTTGTGAGTAGTGTATTAATCTTGAAATGTTAGTACGGGCATAAGATGATGGACTGGTGGGATTTGCCTTGTTGACCCAGGCTAGTGTAAGACTGAAGATGATTGGTTAAGACACTCAGCTGACTGTCCTGTTGTGGCTGTCTTGTTGTCCTGTTGTCTCAGTTGTGTATAGTTGGCAATAAATTCGATAAGTGAATCCCCAGGCCCAACAAAGTAACAGGACGTTATGCACACAAAACCAAACCGCAAATGTTGATGGAATAATTTTATTTAATATGGTAAGAATTACTTTACAGGACGTACTCTTCAGACTGAATTCGTTGTCTGTACAAATATCAGTAAGGTACTTTTACTACAAGACCTCTGTTTATGACTGATTCACGTGAGATATGAACAATTCACATGAGAATGTGACCACCACTCACCACCCAGAGGTCACACTCACCACAATCCAGAGGTCACACCCACCAGCCATGAGCCTGACCTGTTTTCCTCCTCTTCTTAGGAGCCATAATCTGGAACCCGGATTGAGACATCGAACGAGCTAGTCCTCATCCTCAGTGCCCAGGACACAGGCTGCATTTCCCTCTCCAGTACTGGGCACACAGCACCGTGCGGACTGGACACCCAGGTGCCACGCTCACCAGCTAGCTTCTGGCTGCACACTACTGTTGGCCTTCTATGCAACGTGACATGTCATGTGTCATGTAGCCTCATGTATCAATAAATCAATTAAAATGTATTTATATAGTGCTTTTTACAACAGACGTTGTCACAAAGCAGCTTTACAAATGTCAAAGTCCAAGCCTCCAGTGAGCAAGACAAAGGCGACAGCAGCAAGGAAAAACTCCCTAGAGCACGAGGAAGAAACCTGGAGAGGAACCAAGACTCAAAAGGGGGGGGGGGGGCATCCACCTCTGGCCGACAACGGTCACCACAATAGTAACAATTATTGTATGTAGCCTCATATATGCTCATACATGCTCATGTATGCTTATGTATGCTCATGTACAGCGAGTCACCACCAGCTGGAAAGCTGCTCCCACTGACCACTCCCATGAGGCCACAGTTGCATTTGGCAGTCGACTTCACGACAGATGTCTTCACATCAGGTGGTAACACCACCATTCTCTCTTTTCCCACAGCTCTGGAGACTCTGTTGATCCAGTGTGTGTTCTGCCAGTTCGGCCTATCAGAGGGAATCACATGTGAGAGAGGTGCGGTTTTCACGGTAGGTGTGGCAGGAGCCAAGCTGAGAGTGGTAGTGTGCCAAATGTCCGGGTATCAACTTACACGTTAATATGGTGACTCAGCAGCAAGTCACATTCATTTGTCCTGTACTTTCAAGAACACCCAGACACCTGGAGCACATATTGGCCCTGGGTGGAGCATGCCCAAAGCTCTGCCTCCACTGGGCTCTCCATTTCGATTGTGTCCTGGGAAATGCGTCATGGTCTCCGCGGCGCCATCGCAAACTACAAAAGAAATGCAGAGGTGAGAATACCATACCAGCCAGGTGATCGCGTCGGAGGGTCAACCAGAGACAGGGGTATGGGCCCCAGTAGAAAACTCAAACCACAGGTATGTTGGCTCTTATACAACCTTAGAGAGCATTAATGAGGTCACCTACAAGGTTGCCCTTCCTGTGGGTAGCTGGGTGTCCTCTGCCTTCCATGTCTCTGCTCTCAGGCCAGTAGCCACAGGTCCCCTGAATTAAACGGAGACACACTCCAACTCTGTCTCCACGGTCATCGGTGGAGGGTCGGTCTACATTGTAAACCAGCTGCTGGAGTCTAGATGGTGTAGCGGAGGTGTCCAGTATCTGGTCGTGAGGTGTGTGGTCCTGAGGAGAGGAACTGGACACCGGCCAATCAGATCTTCGACTCCAGATTAGTGACTGATTTCCACCAGGCCAATCCAAGGTGCCCTCAGACCTGATCTGGGAGGCCACACACACACACTCCTCAATCCCTGTCAATCATCACCATCAGCCACTCCCCCAATCACTTTCACACACTTATTAGTTATTCTGTCCTAACTTTCTTTCTTCTTTCTTTCACTGTTGAGTTCATGGTCTTGTTTGGTGTGATGACCCCTGTGAAGAGCTTGCGAGGTGGCCTCATGACCCATGAAGCAAATTTCCGCGTTATAACACCATCAACGGGTAACATGATGGGCGGGTTCATTTAAAAATAATAATAGTAAACAAGACTTCCAAAAGGCTACGCTCGCTCATGATAACAATCACGCCCAGGTTTAAACTCGCGCGCCACCGCTCGTTACAAAAAGACCAGGCAGGTGTCGCGCGTGACGTCTCCTTCCAAAACGAAGCAGCGAGCTCAGAAATCCAAAGGCTTCGCGAGAGGGCATCAGCTGCAGAGAGACGCCAACAGGACCGCCGCGCGCTAAACGACTCTAAAGAAACACGCGACTCAAATGTGACTTTAAGATGTTTGTAACGTCGTAACGTCTACATTAATTTACAGGCTAATTTTGTTCAGTAGAAATATTTTTGCCACAAAATGACAAACTTTACGTACAGCGCGCTCACGGCGGAACGTCTCGCGCACTGGTGAGTCTCGAGGTTGCACTGACATCACCGCACATGTCCGATGGTGAAACTGCGTGATTTTAGCCACATAACTACACCAGTACCAACCACATGTGCTTTCCGGTTCCGTCTCTTTCGTGCTTCGTTTAATTTGGGGTAAATGCATGCTGCTGCACGCGACAGAAGCGCTGGGGTATGTGAGAAACGTGAGAACTAAAGGTTGGAAATATATGTAGAGACATTAGAGTGTGTTATTAATAAATATATGGTCCTCATCCGCTAATTTATTACCT
The DNA here is from genome assembly GCF_041902795.1 of Electrophorus electricus. Lineage (NCBI taxonomy): Eukaryota > Metazoa > Chordata > Actinopteri > Gymnotiformes > Gymnotidae > Electrophorus > Electrophorus electricus. Next base: position 11,055,879 of record NC_137499.1, on the reverse strand, counting down.
AATCATAGAAAAACGCAGGTGTTGCGTGCTTAGGTCACACATCGATGTGATGGAAACCTCGTGCTACTGGGCAGAAAACACAAACACGGGGATTCCTGCACTATAATCACATTATTTAGCCATGTTGTCTTACAGCAGGGAACCTGATGACTGGCACGGCACGGTCTTGGACTGATCTCCCCAGCGACAGTGCAGCTGCGTGTGGCCCCTGTAATGCTGTGAAAGAGCTTACTGACCATTGCAGTGCAGTGTGTGTCCACAGTGTGAAAGAGCTTACTGACCATTGCAGTGCAGTGTGTGTCCACAGTGTGAAAGAAACAGGCCGGGGTGAAAACAGCGTAACTGTGTATGTATGTAGGGTTAGGTTTAGAGTGTGTGTGCGCGTGTGTATGTATGTAGGGTTAGGTTTAGAGTGTGTGTGCGTGTGTGTATGTATGTAGGGTTAGGTTTAGAGTGTGTGTGCGCGTGTGTATGTATGTAGGGTTAGGTTTAGAGTGTGTGCGCGTGTGTATGTATGTAGGGTTAGGTTTAGAGTGAGCGTGCGCGTGTGTATGTATGTAGAGTGAGCGTGCGCGTGTGTATGTATGTAGGGTTAGGTTTAGAGTGTGTGTGCGCGTGTGTATGTATGTAGGGTTAGGTTTAGAGTGTGCGTGCGTATGTATGTAGGGTTAGGTTTAGAGTGTGCGTGCGTATGTATGTAGAGTTAGGTTTAGAGTGTGCGTGCGCGTGTGTATGTATGTAGGGTTAGGTTTAGAGTGTGCGTGCGCGTGTGTATGTATGTAGGGTTAGGTTTAGAGTGTGTGTGCGCGTGTGTATGTATGTAGGGTTAGGTTTAGAGTGTGCGTGCGTATGTATGTAGGGTTAGGTTTAGAGTGTGCGTGCGTATGTATGTAGAGTTAGGTTTAGAGTGTGCGTGCGCGTGTGTATGTATGTAGGGTTAGGTTTAGAGTGTGCGTGCGCGTGTGTATGTATGTAGGGTTAGGTTTAGAGTGTGTGCGCGTGTGTATGTATGTAGGGTTAGGTTTAGAGTGCGTGCGCGTGTGTATGTATGTAGAGTGTGCGTGCGCGTGTGTATGTATGTAGGGTTAGGTTTAGAGTGTGTGTGCGCGTGTGTATGGATGTAGGGTTAGGTTTAGAGTGTGCGTGCGCGTGTGTATGGATGTAGGGTTAGGTTTAGAGTGTGCGTGCGCGTGTGTATGTATGTAGGGTTAGGTTTAGAGTGCGTGTGCGCGTGTGTATGTATGTAGAGTGAGCGTGCGCGTGTGTATGTATGTAGGGTTAGGTTTAGAGTGTGTGTGCGCGTGTGTATGTATGTAGGGTTAGGTTTAGAGTGTGCGTGTGCGTGTGTATGTAGGGTTAGGTTTAGAGTGTGCGTGCGCGTGTGTATGTATGTAGGGTTAGGTTTAGAGTGTGCGTGCGTATGTATGTAGAGTTAGGTTTAGAGTGTGCGTGCGCGTGTATGTATGTAGAGTTAGGTTTAGAGTGTGCGTGCGCGTGTATGTATGTAGGGTTAGGTTTAGAGTGTGCGTGCGCGTGTGTATGTATGTAGGGTTAGGTTTAGAGTGCGTGCGCGTGTGTATGTATGTAGAGTGCGCGTGTGTATGTATGTAGGGTTAGGTTTGTGTGCGCGTGTGTATGGATGTAGGGTTAGGTTTAGAGTGTGCGTGCGCGTGTGTATGGATGTAGGGTTAGGTTTAGAGTGTGCGTGCGCGTGTGTATGTATGTAGGGTTAGGTTTAGAGTGCGTGTGCGCGTGTGTATGTATGTAGTGTGCGTGCGCGTGTGTATGGATGTAGAGTGTGCGTGCGCGTGTGTATGGATGTAGTGTGCGTGCGCGTGTGTATGGATGTAGAGTGTGCGTGCGCGTGTGTATGGATGTAGAGTGTGCGTGCGCGTGTGTATGGATGTAGAGTGTGCGTGCGCGTGTATGGATGTAGAGTGTGCGTGCGCGTGTGTATGGATGTAGAGTGTACGTGCGCGTGTGTATGGATGTAGAGTGTACGTGCGCGTGCGTATGGATGTAGAGTGCGCGTGCGTATGGATGTAGAGTGCGCGTGCGTATGGATGTAGAGTGCGCGTGCGTATGGATGTAGAGTGCGCGTGCGTATGGATGTGGAGTGCGCGTGCGTATGGATGTGGAGTGCGCGTGCGTATGGATGTGGAGTGCGCGTGCGTATGGATGTGGAGTGCGCGTGCGTATGGATGTGGAGTGCGCGTGCGTATGGATGTGGAGTGCGCGTGCGTATGGATGTGGAGTGCGCGTGCGTATGGATGTGGATGTGGAGTGCGCGCGCGCGTATGGATGTGGAGTGCGCGCGCGCGCATGGATGTGGCGTGTTCCTCCAGGAACACTCTACATCCATACACACGCGCACGCACACTCTACATCCATACACACGCGCACGCACACTCTACATCCATACACACGCGCACGCACACTCTACATCCATACACACGCGCACGCACACTCTACATCCATACACACACGCGCACGCACGCTACATACATACACATGCACACGCACGCTACATACATACACATGCACACGCACGCTACATACATACACATGCACACTACATACATACACACGCACGCTACATACATACACACGACCATGAACGCCTACATCCATACACACGCGCACGCACGCTACATCCATACACACGCACACTACATCCATACACACGCACGCTACATACATACACACGACCATGAACGCCTACATCCATACACACGCGCACGCACGCTACATCCATACACACGCACGCTACATCCATACACACGCACGCTACATACATACACACGAACATGAACGCCTACATCCATACACACGCACGCACGCTACATACATACATACGCTACATCCATACACACGCACGCTACATCCATACACACGACCATGAACGCCTACATCCATACACATGCGTACGCACGCTACATACATACACACGCTACATACATACATACACACGCACGCCACATACATACACACGCATGCACTCTACATACATACACACGCATGCACTCTACATCCATACAAACGCACACGCGCACTCTTCATCCATACACACGCGCACTCTTCATCCATACACACGCGCACTCTTCATCCATACACACGAACGCCTACATCCATACACACGCGCACGCACGCTACATACATCCATACACACGCACGCTACATACATCCATACACACGCACGCTACATACATCCATACACACGCACGCTACATACATCCATACACACGCACGCTACATACATCCATACACACGCACGCTACATACATCCATACACACGCACGCTACATACATCCATACACACGCACGCTACATACATACACACGCACGCTACATACATACACACGCACGCTACATACATACACACGACCATGAACGCCTACATCCATACACACGCGCACGCACGCTACATCCATACACACGCACGCTACATCCATACACACGCACGCTACATCCATACACACGCACGCTACATCCATACACACGAACATGAACGCCTACATACATACACACACGCACGCACGCTACATACATACATACGCTACATCCATACACACGCACGCTACATACATACACACGACCATGAACGCCTACATCCATACACACGCGTACACACGCACTCTACATCCATACGCACGCGTGCGCACTCTACATCCATACGCACGCGCGCGCACTCTACATCCATACGCACGCACGCGCGCGCACTCTACATCCATACGCACGCGCGCGCACTCCACATCCATACGCACGCGCGCGCACTCCACATCCATACGCACGCGCGCGCACTCCACATCCATGCGCGCGCGCGCACGCCACGTGTGTATGGATGTAGGCGTTCATGTTCGTGTGTATGTATGTATGTAGCGTGCTTGCGCGTGTGTATGGATGTAGGCGTTCATGGTCATGCGTATGTATGTAGTGTGTGTATGTATGTAGCGTGCGTGTTTATGTATGTAGCGTGCTTGCGCGTGTGTATGGATGTAGGCGTTCATGGTCATGCGTATGTATGTAGTGTGCGTATGTATGTAGCGTGCGTGTGCATGTGTATGTATGTAGCGTGCGTGTGTATGTATGTAGCGTGCGTGCGCGTGTGTATGTATGTAGCGTGCGTGCGCGTGTGTATGGATGTAGCGTTCATGTTCGTGTGTATGGATGTAGCGTGCGTGTGTATGGATGTAGCGTGCGTGTGTATGGATGTAGGCGTTGGTGTTCGTGTGTGTGCATGTGTATGTATGTAGCGTGTGTGTGTATGGATGTAGTGTGCGTGCGCGCTCGCGTCTGGATGTAGAGCGCGCTCGCGTCTGGATGTAGAGCGCGCTCGCGTCTGGATGTAGAGCGCGCTCGCGTCTGGATGTAGAGCGCGCTCGCGTCTGGATGTAGAGCGCGCGTGTGTATGGATGTAGGCGTTCAGGTAGGCATGTGTCTATGTATCTGCAGTAGGTGACTTTTAGACATGCATAGATCAGAAGCTTCACAAGAACAAAAGTCTTTGTTTGGTTTGCTGTCATTAGTCGCTGAATGACTTTAGAGTCTTAAACTGTTCTGCCATACTGAAAAACCAGAGCACACTGGCGAGAAGCTTTCAGACATCTCATTAGACATGTGAGTGGTGTCCATGCAAGCATGTTTAAAGAAATGTTAGACAGTTAGCTCACTGTTGTGTGTGTCTGTGAGCATATTTGTGTGTGTCTGTGAGCATATGTGTGTGTGTCTGTGAGCATATGTGTGTGTGTCTGTGAGCATATGTGTGTGTGTCTGTGAGCATATGTGTGTGTGTCTGTGTGAGCATATGTGTGTGTGTCTGTGTGAGCATATGTGTGTGTGTGTGTGTGAGCATATGTGTGTGTGTGTGTGTGAGCATATGTGTGTGTGTGTGTGTGAGCATATGTGTGTGTGTGTGTGTGAGCATATGTGTGTGTGTGTGTGTGAGCATATGTGTGTGTGTGTGTGTGAGCGTGTGTGTGTGTGTGAGCATATGTGTGTGTGTGTGTGTGAGCATATGTGTGTGTGTGTGTGAGCATATGTGTGTGTGTGTGTGAGCATATGTGTGTGTGTGTGTGTGAGCATATGTGTGTGTGTGTGTGTGAGCATATGTGTGTGTGTGTGTGAGCATATGTGTGTGTGTGTGAGCATATGTGTGTGTGTGTGAGCATATGTGTGTGTGTGTGTGTGAGCATATGTGTGTGTGTGTGTGTGTGTGAGCATATGTGTGTGTGTGTGTGTGTGAGCATGTGTGTGTGTGTCTGTGAGCATGTGTGTGAGCGCGCGCGTGTGTGTGTGAGCGTATGTTCAAAGTTCAAAGAGGTTTTATTGTCATTTCAGCTATATACAAGTACACAACAAAAATGAGACAGTGTTCCTCCAGGACCATGGTGCAACACAAAACAACAGTGCAACAGGCAACATGCTACACAAGTGCAAACAGTCCAATATAGTGCAAAATGTCATTAAATAAACATTAAATAAACAATAATAAATACAGAACAGGACAAATACAAAATGAGTAGACAGTGCAATTATTTAGTCCAGTACACAGTACTGGGCATATGTAAAGCGAGTTGTGCATAGGAATCAGTGACATGCTACCCTGAACATAGCAGTCACCGATAGCAGCCAGAACAGTTCAGAGTACAGTGCTGTTTTAGTACAGCACTCTAGCAGCAAGTAGGATAATGTGCAAGTCTGCAACAGGAGTGCATAGTTTACTTGTGTGAGGTTTGACTTCAGCACTAGTCCGATGCAAAACAATGTGTGTGTGTGTGTGTGTGTGTGTGTGTGTGTGTGTGTGTGTGTGTGTGTATAAGTATGTATAAAAGTGCCCATTTTGGAATCAGAATTGGAGTTAGCCAGAGTTCAGGAGTCTAATGGCTTCTGGGAAGAAGCTGTTGCACAGTCTGGAGGTGCAGGACTGGATGCTGCGGTACCTGGATGTTGGTGGCTTTCCGGATGCAGCGCGTTATGTAGATGTTCGTGATGAAGGTAAGAGAGACCCAAATGATCTTCTCAGCTGTTCTCACTATTCTCTGGAGGGTCTTGCGGTCAAAGGCGGTGCAGTTCCCAAACCAGGTAATGATGCAGCTGCTGAGGATGCTCTCTACAGTACCTCTGTAGAAGGTAGTGAGGATGGGTGATGGGAGATGGGCTTCCCTCAACTTACGAAGGAAGTAAAGACGTTGCTGGGCTCTCTTGGTGATGGAACTAGTGTTCAGGGTCCAGGTGAGGTTCTCCGCTATGTGAACACCAAGGAACTTGATGTTCTTGACGATCTCCACTGAGGAGCCGTTGATGGCAAGCGGGGAGTGACCTTGCCTTGCTCTCCTGAAGTCATCAACCATTTCTTTTGTCTTGTCAACATTCAGATACAGGTTGTTGACCTTACACCAGCTCACCAGTTCTCGCACCTCCTCTCTGTATGCTGACTCGTTGTCTTTGTTGATGAGACCCACCACGGTCCTGTCATCAGCGAACTTGATGATGTGATTCGAACTGTGCATCGCTGCACAGTCATGAGTCAGCAGTGTGAACAGCAGAGGGCTGAGTACGCTGCCCTGGGGAGCACCAGTACTCAGTGTGGTGGTGTTGGAAGTGCTGCTCCCAATCTGGACTGACTGGTAGACCTCAGTCAAGAAATCCAGGATCCAGTTGCAGAGGGAGGTGTTCAAGCCCAGTAAGCTCAACTTTCCAATCAGATGCTGAGGAACAATGGTGTTGAATGCTGAACTGAAGTCTGTGAACAGCATTCTTACGTAGGTGCCCTTTTTATCCAGATGTGTGAGTGCCGGATGAAGTGTGGTAGAGATGGCATCATCTGTAGAGCGGTTGGAGTGGTACGCGAACTGCAGGGGGTCCAGAGAACGGGGAAGCTGGGTCTTGATGTGTCTCATGACGAGTCTCTCGAAGCACTTCATGATGATGGATGCGAGTACGATGGGACGGTAGTCGTTGAGACACGACACCGTGGGCTTCTTAGGCACGGGGATGATGGTGGTGGTCTTGAAGCATGTTGGGACCATGGCGCAGCTCAGAGAGATATTGAAGATGTCTGTCAGGACATCTGCAAGCTGGTCAACACATTCTCTGAGCACACGACCCGGGATGTTGTCTGGTCCAGCAGCTTTCCGTGGGTTAACTCCACGCAGAGTACGCCTCACATCAGCCGCCGTCAGGCACAGCACCTGGTTATTTTGCGGAGGGATGTATGTGTGCGTGTGTGCGTGCGTGCGGTTGAGGGAGCTGAAAGGTTTTTCATTTTATGCCTTTGGATGTTAGTGCTGCAATATAGAAATTAACAAACAAATAAAAAATTTTCAAATATGTACTCCAGTTTGCAAATGAAACAGAAACAAACCATATGGCCCAGTGAACCTCAGACTGGTTTCTGGCTGAGTGAAACTGAAGTTGGTGACACCGAAAGACAATGTATGCAAACAAGATGCTTCTTAGAACCGAAGCAGTGACTCTTCATGGAGGCTGGGTAGAGTTCCAGATGCTGGCATGTCAAAATTTCTAAATCATTTGCCTGGCAGTTGCTGGGTAAACTCATTCCATGCTTACTCAGCATTTATGAAATTGGTACTAACACTACATGTGTAAATGCATAAATTATATCATTTGCTGGCCTGTTCAGTGTAACGTTCTATTGGCAGATTTATGTCTGGAATACGTGAGCGGAGCAGGATGAAATCCAGAGAATGGGCCGTTCATAGCACCAGCAGATCTTTTCCATTCCCAGTATTACTGTATGATTCTGTTGTCCCCTTAGGGGTCTTTTACAAACTGGAAAGGCAACTAAAAAAGTGACATCAGATATGCATGCTGGTCTAGTTATTCCCTATCGTACAGAGCGCGTTACAGAACGGGGGAGAAGGGAGAAGGGATCCTTCCAGACCCGGAAAATTCTGTACTTAAACAGCAAGAAGCAACAAGTATAAATAGGAATATTAACTCTAATTAACTCAATAGCAATGTGATAATAACTCTATAATTACTTGATACTAACTTTATCATTAAATTAACTTTATAATATCTAATTGCATAATGTGCTAATTGTACGTTCACACACACACACACAGAGAGAGAGAAAGAGAGAGTTTAATTCAAGAGTTTAATCTATTTAAATAGATTTGGGGCAATGGTAGCTCAGTGGTTAAGTGGTTAAGGTACTTTTGGAAGATTGTGGATTCAAGTCCCACCACTGCCAAGACCCTTAACCCTCAATTACTCAAGTTGTACTTAGTCATAAGTGTAAGTCGCTTCAGTTAAAAGCATCAGCTAAATGCCGTAAATGTAGAAATGAAATATTCAGCTAAACAGGGTTCTACGTTTCTTACTGTATTCTATTATTTAACAGCACCAATAGGAATTATTGAATCAGCACTTTTTATTTAAGACTTAGTGTTTACAGTAAAGTTATACAGTAGAAATGAAATGAAATGAAGATGAAACAGACAAAATGCAAACCTGAAGAACAGCAGAGGTAATATGCCGTTAGAACCGACTAAGCGTGTGCTGTTTGGATCATCACAGTTAAGCTCCTAAGAAGCTCGGCTTTAGATATTTAATGGCTAGATACCTAAAGCAGTGATCACTAAGATGAAAATGCATGTGGAATACATTAGAATAACTATTTCTGGATTCATCTTCACACACAGGGTCTGGTGTTAGTAAGCTTGTGTGTGCATATGTGTGCGTGCGTGTATGCATGCGTGCACGTGTGTGTGTGTGTGTGGGTGTGTGTATGTGTGGGTGTGTGTGGGTGTGGGTGTGTGTGGGTGTGGGTGTGTGTGTGTGTGGGTGTGTGTGTGTGTGTGTGTGTGTGGGTGTGGGCGGGCGTGCGCGTGTGTGTGTGTGTGTGTGGGTGTGTGTGTGGGTGTGTGTATGTGTGGGTGTGTGTGTGTGTGTGTATGTGTGGGTGTGTGTGTGTGTGTGTGCATATGTGTGCGTGCGTGTATGCATGCGTGCACGTGTGTGTGTGTGTATGTGTGGGTGTGTGTGTGGGTGTGTGTATGTGTGGGTGTGTGTGTGTGTGTGTGTGTGTATGTGTGGGTGTGTGTGTGTGTGGGTGTGTGTGTGGGTGTGGGCGGGCGTGCGTGTGTGTGTGTGTGTGTGTGTGTGGGTGTGTGTGCATGTGATTTCCAAAGCTTAAATGTATTTTTTGTGAAAATGTCCCTGTACACTCAGTTCTGTTTTATGGTGTTGTCCCTGACTCCTCTTCTGTCAGTGCCCTTTGACGTCATCTTCTGAGTTTCTTCCCTTCCAGCTACGTGTGGAATGACACTCTCCCCCTCTGTGTGGATGTGTGGGAACTCTCCTGAACTCTCGAGTATCTCCATTCATGTGCCGCCCCTCCAGAAGTGTAAGCACACCTGTCTGCACACGTCTGCTGTAGATGGGTGCTTGGCAGTGATTTTTGTGCAGCTGCTCAGGTCTTTGCTTCTGAATGTGCCTGGCTGCAGCTGTCTGTGCCCCATCCCAGCCCAGTGCTGTTGCATTATGGGTAAGGAGAGGGCCAGGCTTGCTCAGGGGTACAGAGCTGGAATGGCTGCTTGTGTGTGAAGGTGCACGCAGCATGTAGCACACGTGGCTGTTCCCTCAGCACACGTGTCTGCTGTGTCGTGGTTCGAAGGGCACTGTGGGTTACTGCTCTGTAAGAGATGTATCTCACCAGGTGAGGTCTCATGCTGTCGTCGACAGACCCGAGGCTATAACCGAAACCGACCTATCCCTCTTCTGTTTCTGTGACAGCCCTCACTGAATTGAATACCTGAAGCCTCGGAGACACCATGAATCCTTGGAGATGTGGCATGCTGGTCTTGGTGGGCATACTGGGCTGGACACTGCTCTTCTTTCTTTACTTTTCCTGGAGCATTGACTCCCACTCAAGCCTGCTTCTGGCCGTCGTGGACACCCGCCACGTTCAGTTGAGTGCCAGGACCTTGACCACGATGAGGGGACAGAATGACAGCAGTGTCCAGAGACAGGTTAGACTACTCCCCCCCGCCATGATGCTGCCCCAAGTGAACAAGTGGAGGAGAGCGAGGAGGCCCTTGGACTTTGAGTTCTTCTCTGAGGGAAGGCAGGCGGTGCATGCGCTGTGGAAGGGCCAAGCCTCGGCAGATATGCTGAGCTTTAGACTGCAGGAAGCCAAGAAAAGTTACACTGGCATCAACCCGCACAATGTGACGTACACGGGCTCGATGGTGGCACAGCGCGGCACCCAGGACTTACTGTGTCAGCTGAAACGGCAGCAGCTCAGGACCGTGGACGGGACCGAGGAGCCTTTCGCCAAGCTGGGCTGGCGGCAGCTGGTGCCAGGGAAGCCTCTGCAGCAGCTCCGCGACACCCCCTACAGGACATGTGCTGTCGTCACCTCCGCTGGTGCCTTGCTCAGATCATCTCTGGGGAAAGAGATTGGTGAGTGAATGAGCTTTGGGCAAGAACCAAGACGTGAATGATGGCTTATTTATGTACTTCATATACTGAACATGTAGTGTGAATGACATCTTAATGACACCATATACTAAACATGTAGTGTGAATGACATCTTAGTTAATGACACTATATACTAAACATGTGGTGTGAATGACATCTTAGTTAATGACACCATATACTGAACATGTAGTGTGAATGACATCTTAATGACACCATATACTGAACATGTAGTGTGATTGACATCTTAATGACACCATATACTGAACATGTAGTGTGAATGACAGCTTAGTTAATGACACTATATACTGAACATGTAGTGTGAATGACATCTTAATGACACCATATACTGAACATGTAGTGTGAATGACATCTTAGTTAATGACACCATATACTGAACATGTAGTGTGAATGACAGCTTAGTTAATGACACTATATACTGAACATGTAGTGTGAATGACATCTTAATGACACCATATACTGAACATGTAGTGTGAATGACATCTTAGTTAATGACACCATATACTGAACATGTAGTGTGAATGACAGCTTAGTTAATGACACCATATACTGAACATGTAGTGTGAATGACAGCTTAGTTAATGACACCATATACTGAACATGTAGTGTGAATGACATCTTAGTTAATGACACCATATACTGAACATGTAGTGTGAATGACAGCTTAGTTAATGACACCATATACTGAACATGTAGTGTGAATGACAGCTTAGTTAATGACACCATATACTGAACATGTAGTGTAAATGATGGCATTCTCTCTGGATTCTTACTTCAACTGTTTGTGAAGTTAATAATGTTTGCCTTTTGTCATCAGTGAGCATCTGTCCTGTCTTGCTGCGTGACACTTATCCATTTGTCAACGTTGCTTATTTACTTTTTTTTTTCAAGTGTTTCAAGTGAATAGGAGCTCACTGTTTCAGATACAAAATGTTGTTTATTTGGGCCTAACATCTTGACACACTGTAAAGTAAAAATGTGTGGAATACAATTGTGACTTTTAGTACATGAATTCGATCAACACTTTGGGATAACGAGACGCCATTGTGCCAGTAGATTCCCATGATGCAGTTCTGCGGTTCAATGCGGCTCCAACCAGGGGCTTTGAGGACCACGTCGGCAGCAAGACCACAATCCGTATCATCAATTCACAGGTGTGTCTTAGTCCACAACACACACACACACACACACACACACACACACGCTCGCTCACTAAACTATAATTATGTTCTGTATTTTCCCCTACCCCATGCAGATTTTGGCTGACTCATACCATTTTGCAAGCAGTTCTCTCTATAAGAACATTACACTGTTGGCGTGGGACCCTACCTCATACTCTGCCAACCTAGAGAAGGTGAGGTGTAAGCTCACCAGTTTTGGTGAACCTCCTTCCTTTTAAGTCTTTCTAGGAAACATGTCTTTCCTTATCTCTTGGGTCTTGATGGAAGGTCAGCCCACTTCCTGACCTGATCTGTTGCCAGATTGAGGTTTATGTTGCCAGATTGAGTTTTTTTGTCACATGCCTTCAGGTCAAACTCACAGTAGACTCACACGGGCCATTTTACACATGTTGCTCACTTTAGACTCACTTGTCACCTTGAGCCAGTGCCAGATTTGGTATCTCTACGGTAGGATATTTGAGATATTTCAGACTGTGACTGTGAACGACTTGGATACAGTGTTGACAGTAACTATTGAACAGGAATGACTGACCACCGCTCTGCCTCACCTACCGTAGACGATACATTGTCCTGTTTCCATGTCATAAGACGCCACAGTAATGTTGACTGGCTAAATGTAATATGGCGTCTTGCCTCTCCTCTGGCTTTCAGTGGTACAGTAAACCGGACTATGACCTGTTCCCGGCGTACGTGGAGCGCAGGAGGAGCTCACCCTCCCAGCTCTTCTATATACTGCACCCTGCCTTCATCTGGCATCTGTGGGATGTGCTCCAGAACAACATAGACGAGGACATCCAGCCTAACCCACCCTCCTCCGGCTTCATAGGTCAGAGTCACATAAACATGTCACCTGAGCGTGAGATGAAAGCATTTCAGACCATTTAATCACTCTGGGTGTGACACGGAGCACGTGTGCTGCTGTCCGCACGATAAAAGTGAAGTTTGTGACCTTTACTCCCATTTCCTGTTTTTTTTCTGGTGCTTGTGTATGTGTGCATGCAGCTGTGTGTGTGTGTGTGTGTGTGTGTGTGTGTGTGTGTGTGTGTGTGTGTGTGTGTGTGTGTGTGTGTGTGTGTGTGTGTGTGTGTGTGTGTGTGTGTGTTTATCATAGCTGGCCACACTAACCAGTCTAAATTTGCTTTAACATCTTGTATATCAGATGTTCTGGGAATGCTGAGCACATACTCACACTCACATTAGCATCTACCAGCACATATACACACTGTGACGTTACGAGGAGAGGCAGGATGCGGGGACGAGGCACGATGAAACAGACGTTTTATTTGACATGTAACACTAAGACATAGCATTCATTACTCACACACTACTTGGGTCAAACACCGACAAACTCAACGATAAGACACGAGACTTATATACATGCATGTCAATTACACACAACACGGATCAGGTGAACGACACGAGAGGGCATGGCACTACAGACACACACGAAGATGTTTGAGGAGGGGGTCGGGCCATAACGTGACGCACACAAACAGTCTCACACACATGTACACACATTTGAATAATGCGTTTCTCCCACACACATGCGCACACATTTAAATAACATGCGTCTATTTTTGTGTGATGCAGCTGAAGAAAACAGGTGCCTTCGGTCAGCTTGCTTTCATCAGAATCTCCCGAATGAGAACAGGTGGCCAGGTTAGAATTGTTGTGATAAACAGGTCATAGAGAGGTAAAAGAAAAATGATATAGATGATAGACAGATGATAGAGGAATGATAGAAAAAAATATTCCGATGATAGGCAGATGATGGATGATAGAGAGATGATGGAATGATGATGGAGAGATGACAGAGGGCTAGATCATTGATCCTGTGGGAAACTGCTGATCCTGGAAGAAATTGCAGGAAAAGGTGCACCATTCCAGAAGGTGCTACCAAGATCATGTGTTTGAGTAGGAAAAGTTTTCCCTGTTCCTATCTCCCAGTCTGCCTTCCAGTCTGTTTCAGCATACCTGTTGTGGGAGACACACTCAGTCTGATCCAGTTTGGCATGGACTGTATTGGCCTCTCACTCCTATCACTGTGTGTCAGTTTGAGCGTGTGTGCAAACATGCAGATATGCACCTGTGCTTCCATAAAAACCTTACCTTTGAGTTGATTTTTTTTATGCCTGTGATATTTCTGGTTCTGTTTCAGGCATCATTGTGATGCTGAGCCTGTGTGAGAAGGTTGACATCTATGAGTTCATCCCTTCCAGACGACACACGACGCTGTGTCACTACTATGACTACTACCACGACATGGCCTGCACGCTCGGGGCCTATCACCCGCTGCTCTACGAGAAGCTCCTGGTCAGGAGGATGACCGAGACCTCCATGGACGACCTTTCGAATAATGGCAAGGCGGTCCTCTCGGGGTTTAGTCAGATCACCTGCTAGCCGTAATGTTTCAGAGGCGGGTTGCTAACAGCATGGACTAATTCCCCCTCCACTGAGCAGGGTGAAGGACCATCACACAGCACACACCATGCACACATGCCACACACGTGCTGCCACGTGTGTATCGCACACAGCATGCGCGCCACACACGTGCTGCCACGTGTGTATCGCACACAGCATGCGCGCCACACACGTGCTGCCACGTGTGTATCGCACACAGCATGCGCGCCACACACGTGCTGCCACGTGTGTATCGCACACAGCATGCGCGCCACACACGTGCTGCCACGTGTGTATCGCACACAGCATGCGCGCCACACACGTGCTGCCACGTGTGTATGGCACACAGCATGCGCGCCACACACGTGCTGCCACGTGTGTATGGCACACAGCATGCGCGCCACACACGTGCTGCCACGTGTGTATGGCACACAGCATGCGCGCCACACACGTGCTGCCACGTGTGTATGGCACACAGCATGCGCGCCACACACGTGCTGCCACGTGTGTATGGCACACAGCATGCGCGCCACACACGTGCTGCCACGTGTGTATGGCACACAGCATGCGCGCCACACACGTGCTGCCACGTGTGTATGGCACACAGCATGCGCGCCACACACGTGCTGCCACGTGTGTATCGCACACAGCATGCGCGCCACACACGTGCTGCCATGTGTGTATCGCACAGAACTTCTACAACTGCATGGCTTCTATATCAGCTCTGTACAGCTGTTGTGGCACGTTTATTAAAACTGCACTGTCTGGCCCAAACTGGGTCACAGGCGGGTTTGTGATGGGACACCATTTAAATGGAGACGTGTATTGACGCGCCTCCTGGTTCAGATTCCAAGGTGAGTGACACTACTAGAGCGAGCGGTGTTGACATGTAACTAAGGTTTATGTTTGTTTTTTTAGAACCAGAAACTCACCTGCCACGTTATTGTGGACATTTTGCGTTTGCTGAATGGCCAGATACTGAACACAAAAATGAAAGCCCTGCACATACCATCTGTTCAGTGCTGTGAGTTACATGTTGATGAAAGCTATACTGTCTCTCCACTGTCGATGAGCTACTCTGATAAGCTCAGCTGGTCTGAACTCTGGGGCTCGCTGGGTAAAATCAGTGAGATAATATTCACCACATGCAATAAAAACACGCAATTTGCTGGGTTTTTTTTTGCTAGAACATTTTTATTGAGTATTTGTACAGATGGAGAGCTAGCTTTTTATTGTCCCCTTCCACACACAAAGTTCTGAACTACATATAATTCTAACAGCATATTTACATTTTCACCACACGTGAAACGAATCTGTTTCCCTCCAATCTCCTTAAATCGATTTAAGGCAGCTGTTACCCGGTCATCTCACTCAGCTTGTGTTCCAGTTTAGTTATGCCTACTGTATTTACACAACTTTGACTTTAAGTTCCTGAGCTCACAGCCAGAGAAGGAAAGGGGATTGAATGTGAAATTATTTTTTTTTCCCATGCACTTGTCTCTGAATGGCAGATATTAACAGACAAGGTCACTACTTTCTTAAAGGTAAAATGCTAAAGCAGGAATTTGAAAGCTGAGGAAGACGGTTGAAATCCCCGTGGAGAATGAATGAACTAGTTAATACTGGACCCAAAGGACGGACTGGGTTTTTGACAAAAACGTACTGTGTGGAGTACTGTGTGGAGTACTGTGTGGAGTACTGTGTGGAGTACTGTGTGGAGTACTGTGTGGAGTACTGTGTGGAATATAGGCCTTACACTCTACTGTTTACATCTGAAGTCTACCCCTTGGGTTTATTCACCTGTGGTCTTGATAGTCTGTTTTGGAGTTTCCATATAAGTTTCTCAAGTTGTGATTTGTGAGGTTTAATCATGTTTAAATGTTTTCTTGTTGCTCTTTGTTACTGTGCACTGGAAAAGCAAAGAGACTATTCAGGTCATATTTTCATAAGAATTAAATTTGATCATATTTTTTATAATAATAATACGAAAAAAGTTTGATCAAATTATAGGAAAAGCTTGATCAAATTATTCTTTGTACTGAAATGTTTCAACTTGAATCAGATTTTTTTGTGCAGTTTTTGTTTGATATAATTGTACGCGATGGTGTAAATAAATAAGAAATTATTTTGCATTTTATTTTTGCATATTATTTTATATATTGTATGTTTTGTATATTGTGCTTTTGATGTCAATTTATGTGCGTCGTATATAAATCATGTCTGTGGTGTGTGTGGTTAGGGAAGGACAAATCACATCTGACCTGCTTGTTTCTGAGGATGTAAATGAAGAGGTCGAGGAGCAGTGCCGCTTTAGGCCAGTAGGGGGCGCACCATGCTGGGTATGAGGGAGACGATGCCGGGACGAGCCCCATGGCACCCCAACACGGCAGCTAACACCACACAATATGGCGTCTTCCTGAACCATCCTGCATCAGCAGCAGGCTGGTTGCTGTGACAGAGCCTGGCACAACCTGTAGCGGGTGCCATGGTAACGTGATTTGTACCTCACAAGAAGTAAACATAAAAAACACCACAAACTGGGGAGTTATTTGAGCAAACGGGCGGCCCCAGTCCCTTAATAACTATATATAGAACAGCAAGACGAGTAAGCTTGGTCACGGCTGTCAATATCGATGAACGATTGTCATTATATAGTATTTCGTTATAGTAGTACATTCATTTGCCAAAAGGAAGCCCTTTTCAGACACTAACTGTGTATAACAAGTAGTTTTATCTACCTATACAGACTGATCTGCATATTGTAAGTAAACTAACGTCATAACAGGATGAGCTCTTATCAACAAGTCCTGGTCGTGAAAGTTTAGTGTGATTAAACAAGTGCACTGTGCTTACGTCTGTTGAGTTCCCATCTGAACGGCCGTGTAAAAGATGGAAATAAGGGCATGCCAGGCTTCCAAACTGCTCATGTCAGTGTTTCAGCGCCACATTTACAGGTCCTGTGATGAACACACTGATCATGTAAAGTCTAAGATATTAACGTTATTATTTAAAACCACGAATGGTTCACCTGTTTGACAGTGTAGAGTACCAGACTACAGCAGTACACCATGACACACGGATACTGAGGCAGAATATCAATAGACAGGAGTGTGAGATTGTTGGATCTTGGAGGTCCATGTCTCTGAGCAGGTTGTCCCTGCCTTCTCCCAGTCCGAAAGGTGGAGCTGTGTCCAAAACCAAGAGTCCCTGATGGCCAGCAGGGGTTTCCTGCTTTCTGTAAACAACATTTTACCTGTTGAAGAACAATGTCATAGAAAAACATCAACTACCTGTATAAATAAAATCAGTGAATTACTTTTCTCTCTTCAAAAACAGTTATGCATAGCTACAACTCAGTTATAACTCAGTCCTGTTTATATTGCAAGTTTTATGGACGCTTATGAAAACAGGGCAAACCGGTGGTTCATGGCATCCTTGCTGAAACCTGAACAGTAAAACGTTAGCTATTAATAAAATTACATTCTGGTATTTTAAGATAAATATTGAACTTTATCAGCTGTGTTTCCCAGCCAGCCACTTACCACACATACTGGCAACAAAGCCGAGTGTGTCGTCAAAGTCACTAATGAGCACCACACTAACGAGCACAACACTAACACTGATCATGGGGAGGCCTAAATTCACAGTAGTTTAGAGTGTCTTCAACCTACAGAACTTTACAACTATGATAAAATTATTTAGGAACCTAAGTGCCTTGATAAATCGCAACATAACAGCCATCACGTTGGGTCTGGTATGGGACAGTCTTTGTGCCAGAGTTCTCCGCTGTTCTCCACTGTTCTCCGCTGTTCTCCACTGACAAACAAATCCTCTGCTCCTTCTTGTTGTCACCTTCAGTGCAGTGAAGCCTGGCCAGCTGTAGAAGACCACAGCATTTGAGGACAATGTGAAGCTACTGAGAGAGAGAGACATGGATATAGAGAGAGAATTTTGTGGGGGGAGGGGGGGATTAAATCGGCTACAGTTGCAAAGAAGTTATAGAGAGAATTCCTCAGTTGTTTGTAGTGGGGCGAGAAGGCACAATTACATTTTCCTTTGTATTTGTATAAGGAGAATGGTCTAGTTATGCCTCAACTACTATGTTGCCCAAGACACTCATAAGGTTCATAATATCTTGTTCCCATTCAGCCCTCACTGATTAAGAAAAGGTCAAATGTAACACACAACCATGGTTCTAGTGTGTCTAATGCAGGATAAAACCTTTGCTTTGGCTTCAAAAAATGTTGCATTCACATTATGCAACACGCAAAGCTTGAACACAGTTATTGGAACAGGCCAAATGCTTTTGTGTGTGGTCATAATATGCCTTCATTTGTGCCTCTTTGTGTGTCTATCAAATGAAACCTAAGGAACGTATGATACAATATTGGATTCTGAACAGCTTTCCTTTATGGTCCCAGGAGCCCGATCATCACATAGCACTGCACATTCAGTCCAGCTGTAAGACCCTGGTCATTCAGTTTCTTTGATCTACAGTCTCCTTCTCTGTCCAGGCCCCAGTGTGGCAGTTACCCCTCTTTGTCCAGTCTGTTCTCTCTATGAACTCACCCATGATCAAGAGACCAGAGTCAGAAGCTTTAATTTATTAACTACAAAAGCAAGATGTTTATAGGGAAGAGAATGAGGGAAGTGATTTAGAGAGGAGAAGTAGGGTGTGTGTGTGTGTGTGTGTGTGTGTGTGTGTGTGTGTGTGTGTGTGTGTGTGTGTGTGAGAGAGAAGGTCAGAAGTGTGATGAGAATTGGTTGGGAACAGTTGGAAGTTAAACAACTGCTTCCGGTTCCACTGCATGAAGACAGAAGAGGAGCAGAGAGTGTTAAATGATGAGATTACAGGACATAGTCCATGTCTAATTTACATGATCTTCATACTAGAATCACATAAGTGATTTCATTCTAAGGACTTTGAGTCTGACATATAAGCACCTGCGTCTAGATTGTCTGGCCTGTCCTCAATAAACCCCGACACACTGCTGCCCAGATCGACACACCTCAGACCGAAGAGTCAGCTCTGACCGTCCCTGTACAGCATGTCAGGGTCATCATTCACTTGTAGTCTCCAGATTGGGGAGGGCCAACGGTACCTTTAGGACTAGACCATTTCAACATCACCCTCACCGGTGCCCCTCAAGTGAAACTCCAGCGTCTGAGAAAAGATTCTTGAGACAGGCTATTGGGACTGTAATGTTCGGAGGCACAGCAGGACGCGGGGACGAGCCGTGTCTAACACCACGAAACGTTTTATTACACACACGGACAATGACGTGGTAAGCAAGGTAACCTGGTTCAAACAGCGACAAAACTAGTACGTAGACAAAGGACTTATATACATACACACTAACGACACACAATAAGGAGCAGGTGTGAAACACAAGGAGGGCGTGGCCATGCAGATGAACGCGCGGGCACACACAGGGAGACCGTAACGTGACAGGGATGTTGCAGGACACAGAAATTATCCCTGCACATTCCACTGTAAATAGAAATAAAAAAGAAATACAGAATATATGGTTCTAGACATTATGAGGAAGTCATGGTGTTGTGTCAGTTTTTATTTGTGTGCAAATTGCCAGGAAAAACTATCCCATTTGAAATGTCTGAGAATGTTTAAATGTGTTCTGATGGGACCTGTTCTTTTAGCAAATCACTATGAGTGTATAAACGTGTATAAATGGCTGCCCCCGTGACCTCGTCTGCACAGGGCCCTAACCCTTAGATTTATGCTGATGTTAGAATGCGTCTCTCTGAACACCAGTTCTGCACCTTCCATTATTATAGTTTGCCCATTTTGCAGCAAAGTCTAATTTATCGTGTACTCACAAATCTTTATCTCCAGTGATGCTCCTTACATTTACATGTACATTTACGGCATTTAGCAGACGCTCTTATCCAGAGCGACTTACAAAAGTGCCTTGTCATTTAATCATACTTACTCATATTTACTCACACTTACTTCCTGTCTCAGGCAGTAAGTGCAGTAAACACAGGCTCTCTGGCCTGCATGGAATTACGTCCGGAATTACGCCAAGCAAGGATATTTAGTGTTATATTTAATAACATTTCCACTCCTCTTGGCTTGTTTGTGTGGACTGAAGACTGGGTGATTTTCTGATGCGAGTGCGTTACCCTGGCGTGCTGCAGCAGACACATCTGGGCTTCTGCTAGACAGACCGTGCTGCTACACTGTAGGGGAGGTTTCTTTCTTGCTTTTACACAAACCATATCCAGTAATTTCCCTGGCGTCTAACTAAATTCCATCGGACATCAACATTACCACAGCCGTATCAAGTAGTCTTTTGGTCACGTTATGTTTGTGAATTTAGCCTTGTGACCAAATATAAGGGAATTGCACAGTATTTGGAGGAAAAGGCTTTTTTTTTTTTTCCTGGCAGTCAGGATGTTCTGTTTTGGTCAGAGTGCAGATGCCTGAGTTGCACTCCTCTTGCATCATGTCAGTGCAGCAAACCCTGAAGCTGATGGATGAATGGATGAGGCAACCAGGCAGCCTGTGGAGAGAATGAATGTGTAAACTTGTCTCTTTTTCACTGCTCCACCCGCAGCTGTGAAGAACTTGTTAAGGATTTGAATAATTAGCCTGCTGTTTGCTGCCAGACCCGAAGTCTCCCACTAATGTTCGAACAATTTTGCGGCTTATCCCTTCACTTGCCAGCTCTTCCATGCTTTCTTGTGTATTTCCTTCACAGAGATATGCCTGATCTGTCTGTCTGCTCCGTCTGTCTGATCTGTCTGCCTGATCTGTCTGCCTGATCTGTCTGCCTGATCTGTCTGCCTGATCTGTCTGCCTGATCTAGACAGTTCTCTCCAGTGTGTTTAACCTGTAGTGGTCTGTCTTCACGGTGACAGTCCAGCACCAGCTCTCATTAACAGACACCAGCAGACACATCACCTACAGATCTATCACCTGGATACAATCTGCTTAAGCCATCCAAGGCGGATGTGTGTACCTATCACGGACAGGATCCATCACGCAGGGGCGGATGTGCGTACCTATCACGGACAGGATCCATCACGCAGGGGCGGATGTGTGTACCTATCACGGACAGGATCCATCACGCAGGGGCGGATGTGTGTACCTATCACGGACAGGATCCATCACGCAGGGACGGATGTGTGTACCTATTACGGACAGGCTCCATCACGCAGGGGGGATGTGTGTACCTATCACGGACAGGATCCATCACGCAGGGGGGATGTGTGTACCTATCACGGACAGGATCCATCACGCAGGGACGGATGTGTGTACCTGTGTACCTATCACGGACAGGATCCATCACGCAGGGGCGGATGTGTGTACCTATCACGGACAGGATCCCTCACGCAGGGGCGGATGTGTGTACCTATCACGGACAGGATCCCTCACGCAGGGACGGATGTGTGTACCTATCACGGACAGGATCCCTCACGCAGGGCCGGATGTGTGCACCTATCACGGACAGGATCCCTCACGCAGGGACGGATGTGTGTACCTATCACGGACAGGATCCCTCACGCAGGGGGGATGTGCGTACCTATCACGGACAGGATCCTTCACGCAGGGCCGGATGTGTGTACCTATCACGGACAGGATCCCTCACGCAGGGCCGGATGTGTGTACCTATCAAGGACAGGCTCCATCACGCAGGGACGGATGTATGTACCTATCACGGACAGGATCCATCACGCAGGGACGGATGTGTCTACCTATCACGGACAGGCTCCATCACACAGGGACGGATGTGTGTACCTATCACAGACAGGATCCCTCACGCAGGGACGGATGTGTGTACCTATCACGGACAGGCTCCATCACACAGGGACGGATGTATGTACCTATCACGGACAGGATCCATCACGCAGGGGCGGATGTGTGTACCTATCACGGACAGGATCCCTCACGCAGGGACGGATGTGTGTACCTATCACGGACAGGATCCCTCATGCAGGGCCGGATGTGTGTACCTATCACGGACAGGATCCATCACGCAGGGGGGATGTGTGTACCTATCACGGACAGGATCCATCACGCAGGGGCGGATGTGTGTACCTATCACGGACAGGATCCATCATGCAGGGGGGATGTGTGTACCTATCACGGACAGGATCCTTCACGCAGGGCCGGATGTGTGTACCTATCACGGACAGGATCCCTCACGCAGGGCCGGATGTGTGTACCTATCACGGACAGGATCCATCACGCAGGGGGGATGTGTGTACCTATCACGGACAGGCTCCATCACGCAGGGGGGATGTGCGTACCTATCACGGACAGGCTCCATCACGCAGGGGGGATGTGTGTACCTATCACGGACAGGCTCCATCACGCAGGGGCGGATGTGTGTACCTATCATGGACAGGCTCCATCACGCAGGGGGGATGTGCGTACCTATCACGGACAGGCTCCATCACGCAGGGGGGATGTGCGTACCTATCACAGACAGGATCCCTCACGCAGGGGCGGATGTGCGTACCTATCATGGACAGGCTCCATCACGCAGGGGGGATGTGTGTACCTATCACGGACAGGATCCATCACGCAGGGGGGATGTGTGTACCTATCACGGACAGGCTCCATCACGCAGGGGGGATGTGCGTACCTATCACGGACAGGCTCCATCACGCAGGGGGGATGTGTGTACCTATCACGGACAGGCTCCATCACGCAGGGGGGATGTGTGTACCTATCACGGACAGGATCCCTCACGCAGGGGGGATGTGTGTACCTATCACGGACAGGATCCATCACGCAGGGGGGATGTGTGTACCTATCACGGACAGGATCCCTCACGCAGGGACGGATGTGTGTACCTATCACGGACAGGCTCCATCACGCAGGGGGGATGTGCGTACCTATCACGGACAGGCTCCATCACGCAGGGGGGATGTGCGTACCTATCACGGACAGGCTCCATCACGCAGGGGGGATGTGTGTAGTTTATTTATTTTGTATAGATCCGAACATGACGGCTAACATCTCATGTTCTTCTCAGAGTCTTGCCATTTTGCTCATTTTCTGTGGCGTTTCCATTGCTCTGAAATGAATCGAGTTCTCTTGGTTGTATGTGAGGTCACAGGAAAATCAACTACAAGACGACGCTTCCCGTTAATGATCTAGCAACCCAACCTTGAAGATTTTATTCCACTTCACACAATTTCCTCTCAGTTATATCAAATAGTAACTGAAATGTGTTTTGAAGACAGATATTACAATGGCAGAAAAGGTGGACTGACAATTTGTAATATGTCTGAGTAATAAGTGGTTAATGTATAATTTTGTTATATTAATTTGTATTGTATTGTATTTTTTATTAAGCTATATAATAGGCCAGTCTAGTATTTGGCAAAACGGAGCTCTATGAGATTGCTGTGATACAATATTATATTAGCATGCAACTTTATATTATAACGATGAGGAACATGAAGGTGAGATCTAAGTACAGGCAGTCAAACAGGAAAGAGCAACAGGACACAAGGTACAAAGATGTAGGCTACAATTTAATGGCTGAAAGGATCACCGAGTGGATGCAACCGACGCCTTATAAAACTTGATAAATGAAATAATTACAAACGGCTGTGACTCATCGGCAGTAGTGAGGAGACAGTGGCCTCTAGAGGTGAGGGAGGGAATTCCTAAGGGAATATCGGACATCTATAACGACAATATCAAGGGTAGCTGGTCTGGAAATCTAGACGTGATCTGGAGAATACAGTGTCAGTCTGATTACAGTGTGTCCCAGTGTCTCTGTCTGAGCACAGTGTGTCCCAGTGTCTCAGGCTTAGCACAGTGTGTCCCAGTGTCTCTGTCTGATTACAGTGTGTCCCAGTGTCTCAGACTGAGCAGTGTGTCCCAGTGTCTCTGTCAGATTACAGTGTTTCCCAGTGTCTCTGTCAGATTACAGTGTTTCCCAGTGTCTCTGTCTGATTACAGTGTGTCCCAGTGTCTCAGGCTGAGCACAGTGTCCCAGTGTTTCTGTCTGATTACAGTGTGTCCCATTGTTTCTGTCTGATTACAGTGTGTCCCAGTGTCTCTGTCTGATTACAATGTGTCCCAGTGTCTCTGTCTGATTACAATGTGTCCCAGTGTCTCCGGCTGAGCACAGTGTGTCCCAGTGTTTCCGTCTGAGCACAGTCTGTCCCAGTGTCTCTGTCTGATTACAGTGTGTCCCAGTATCTCTGTCTGATTACAGTGTGTCCCAGTGTCTCAGGCTGAGCACAGTGTGTCCCAGTGTCTCAGGCTGAGCACAGTGTGTCCCAGTATCTCAGGCAGGACTGGTCTTAATCATTATCTCTATGTGTTTCGACTAATAAGCAAAATGATCACAGGACAGATGATAGCGTTACTCTAGCCTGTAAAATAACAATGTGTTTAAAGAATAAATAGATTTAAAAGAAAATAGCAAACTTGCTTATCCAGATGCTTTTGCATATTTATACAAATCTATTTAATTGCTATTCATCAATTATGCTATCAACATATCCTAAACACATGCAGCCTCTGAAAGGCTGCAGAGATTGTGTGTGGCTGTGTGTGTGTGTGTGTGTGACTCTTACCTAGGACTCTTTATTTGAATCACCTGTGAGCTGTAAAATAAATCCCAGGAACAAAAAAAGAAATAGTGTGTTTGGGGACACACAGTATGTCTATGTGCATCTGAGGTTCCCTTCACAGCGACTATGTTTTTATATAGTTTTTGCTGCTACTAATTATAACATTAAAAAATAAAATAAAACTGAAGGGCTTAGCCAGGTAGTGGAGCAGTCATGCCGGCCCTCTCTGGTGACCTGACGTAAGAGTCCTCAGGGCAGTGAGGTCAGCGCCGGGGTCAAGTAAGCTGACGTCTCTGTGGCTCCCCAAGCTAATGCACACATGCACACACCATAGACTGACCTTCACGTCCTTACATCACGTAGGTAGATTACTCATGGTACGAGCTGGCCACTGTGTTTAGTTTTTCTGGACAATGATAGCTGTATTATTAGGTGGATAAGGTTGGGTTTGTTACAGCGTGTATATATATATGTGTGTGTGTGTGTGTGTGTGTGTGTGTGTGTGTGTGTGTGTGTGTGAGAGAGCAAGAGAGAGAGAGAAAGTGTAAAAGCCAAAATGTGGTAATACTCACATGAAATGATGAAATGATCAGACACGAGGAGACAGATTTAATAATAATCTTAATTCACGTTGGCGCCGTGTCCGTAGGCGCTAGGATTGCGGGGCCCCAGGGCAGCGTTCTCGTCGTGATAGTACGGACTCCCCTGATTGCTGGCCTTGGTCTGGTCCATCCAGTTGGAGAGATCCGTCTCCAGCCTCTGGAGAAAAAAAAAATCAGTGACCTGAAAAATACAGCAGCAGTGACCATGTTTTCCAAGTGAAAATGTGAAGTTCTATTTTCAGAAAAAGGATGACAGGAAGTACAGCACTGAAACCAAACCAGCTGAGGACACTTTGGCTAGCCAGAGTTCCTTATAATCTTCAAATACCGATTGGAGATCCATTTATTTGTGAAATATTAAAAATGGCCACTGACCCTGCTCCTATATTGACCAACTAAAACTAGTACTTATTGTAGGGTATTGGTTATTACACTGATTGTTGTCTGTTATAGAGCTCATATGTATATTGTACTTCTAGGCATTAGCAGTGATCCCTGTATTTCTACAGTATTCTAGTTCTACAGTATACTGTACTGCACTAGGATGTATTCTATGAGTAAATGACAAAGCACTGTTGTAAGTTGCTCTGGGTAAGAGCGTCTGCTAAATGGCGCAAATGTAAATGTAGACAGGTAAGACACACCTAAACACCTAGATGCAAAAATGTGCTTGTCACAGTACTGTCACATGTGCATTTAAGATTACTGCCACCCAGCCAGAAGAGCAGATATTCATCAGTCACTCCCCAGATCACATTCACCCACTTATTATCTCATTGGGCACAATGTCTGTAGTTTTTCCCACCCTGTTTATTCCCACACATCCTGGTGCCAGACGCTTTGCGGTAACAGTCTAGCGCTACGCCTCATCTCCAGGCGTTCCTCCGTCTCACCGGCAAGATTCCCTTTGTTCGGGGAACGTCTTTTTCAAACGTCTTTTCTCTCTTCAGTTATTTTGGTTTTGGCTGCACCTCTCTGATCTGTGTCTGTGGTTTGGCTCATGATATCTGTTCCCTCCCTGCACTCACGATGTCACAGTTTCATTCAAATTGCTTTCATTAATACATACAGTGTCAATATTTATTTTGAAAAGGTATCGTGATCATGGCCTAGAAATATCAGTGGCATATATACACTGAAAAAACCCACGTCTACCTCTAAAACACTAAACTAGTAATGCTGCTATACTGCATGTAGGCCACACCCACTCACACGTCAGCCAATCAGGGCTGTGCGGCTACATCAGCTCCAGCCAGCATCGACAGGGACGCTGATTAGTCACGTGGGTGGTGAACCTGCGGGGAAGGCTGATGGCAGCGGCGCAAGGAACGACACGCTCGACCCGGACGAACGCTTGCGAACATGAGACGTTACACGAACAAACGCTGAAGGTATGCACGCAACAGACTAGTTGAACATGATGTAAATGATAAACAACCACAGAAACCTAAACACTAGCAAGCGCAGGAACGCCGAGCGCGAGCGGGTCACATGATCACTGACTGACAGCCGCGCCAGTCACCCAGGAGTTTAAATAAACACACGAATGACACTTGCGACAGCGATTACAAGCAAAAAGATGAACACAGTCAGCAATGACGCCTCCGCTACACAGTGACTGCAAGACAGTCTACGGTGATAAGTATTTAAACCTGTTTGTTCTTATAAGTAACTTATAATCAAGTTATATATGTGTTATACATGATTTATGACCTCCTTAAGAAGAGATCAGTCTTAGCTCCTGAGCCTAAACCTGCTCATAATGAGAACACACACATACGTCACAGGTCGTGTGTGTTCAGGAGCGAATGATGTGGACGGGATCCGTAACCCATGTCCATGAGCTGCTGGATCCACTGCGGTACATCCGGACGGCTGCGGTGCCACAGGTTCCCCAGAGGAAGTTCTTCGCTTCAGCCGGAGAGACGTGGCGATCAGGCCCAGGCCTGCTGTGGGTCAGCGCCGGGGCCGCGAATGGGGAGGAGGGGGGGGTAGCGTAGAGGAGAGAGAGAAGAAAGGAGAGAGAGAAGAAGGGAGAGAGAGAGTCCTGCACATTCAAATCTACACCACAGTAGCTACTGCCTTGTGTTCTCGTCAGACCTGATGGGTGGTTTTGTGGATATGTAGAGCGATTTTCTCATTCATGAGAGCAGAGCGCAGGTCAGCTTGTAGGAGCAACTGGTGCCTGGAAGCTCAATGCATCCCCTCGTTCTATGATTCAGTCAGGTCTCTTATTAAGAACCATACCTGTAGTAGCCTTGCTGCCAGTCAGGCAGAGGTCAAAGGTCGATGTCTGTTCAGGATACGTGTGATGAATCACTCTTTGCAGAGAAAACGAGATTCGTGGTGTGCTGGGGGGCTGGCTTGCTGTGGGAGTAAAATGTAATAGGGGACACATTACCATCCCTCCTCTTCAATATCTTCATCAGGGCACTGTCAGAAGAGTCACCCGGACAGGACAAACAATCAGCACTGAACTGGTCTGAACTGGTTCAGGTTGCTCATGTTCTACATCCACAGGTGACAGGGTGACCAACCTGCCCGTCGCTGAACTCAGATTCCAGACTCACCATTCAGCTTTAGACTTTTTGCTTTGTTCCTTTCATCAAAATCTGCTGTTCTGCAAAAAATCCACGGTTCGTTATATTCTGCATGAATCTTGGTTAGCACTGAATGACCTCACGTTCCGCCAGTCTGAGAGTTGAAATGTTTCCCCCCGTATAGAAACGCCCGGTAGACCATTTTCACTGTGGGGTCCGCTTAAGAAAGAAAACATCAAACACAAACACCATACCTGAGGTGCTGCCAAGGGTGAAGCAGACCAGGACGGACAGAGCTACGCAGAGGCTGCGGAACTTTCTAGCGGCGTTCCTGTCGGAGCGTTGAGCTGTGACTGTGTAGGTGGGCTAGGCTGGGGCAGGGGTAGGTGTACACTCACAGGAGCCCTTGGGACAGACAGGACCTGCCACGGCCCGTGCAGGAATGTTGTTCTCGTCGCTGCTCAGGAGAGTCTAGTGGTTTTTTCAGAGGAGAAGGTGGTCCTGGTTGAATTCTGTTTTGTTTTTTTAAATGTTTGCAGCAGTAAAGTTGGAGGGTAACCGCTTGTGAGAGGAACAGATCATCAACTTCTGTTTTAGATTTATGGGAATGTAGAGCACATGTAATAAAAAAAAATGAATAACAAACTCACATTTATAGACAGGAAGTCGCCAAAGTGATAAATACTACAGGAATCCAGCTGTTGCTGCAGGAATATGAAAGCTTCTTTCTCTCTAGGTTTTTCACAGTGATTATTTGAAATCTAACACAGACCAGAGAAATGTCTGCTGCTATAAAACATTAATGTATCATAATGCAGGCTCCTAAAGACGGGCAACGCATGCATCATTTTAAGATGGCAGGACACATGGTGTTTGCAGTGTGTAAGGCTGGTAATAATATACTACAGCTGGACTAAAGATTGTAGTTCATCATAACTGCAGTCCAACAAGCCTTTACCAATGTCTTCTAGTTAATCCTGCAGAATACATCATGTCTTTCTGCTCACTACTGGATGTTGTAGTAGTGACAAATAGGCAAACTATCAAATTCCAAGTGTTTTATTGTGTCCTGTGAGCACTCTAGACATGTTATCTGATCGCTACGTGAGTTCTTTCAATCAAGGCAAAGGTAGATGGTCCAAATAACACATTTGTCATTTGTGCAGTACTATAAAGACAACCCTGCAGACAGTGAAATTACTATTAATTTATAGCTGACTTACACGTGGCGAGCCTCAGTTTGGGCTGTAATAATATGGTGAGGCTGTGTTGAGAAGTGTGTGGACGGTTCTCCCACGAGCATGTCCTTCACTCTCTGAACCCATCTGTTTTCCTGGGAAGCGTTCAGAGGACTTGGATCACCTACAGACTGAACTTTTCATCTGAGATTTAAGGGCATGTGTGTGTGTTCACGCTAGCATGGCCATGTTGGTTTGCTATGGTACAAACACGTCAAACCCGAGGCTGCGTCTCGCATCTAACAGCTGCTAATAATTTAAGAAAAATAACTTTGAAAATGCCATAAGTACAACATCCCACATGTAAACAAGTGTATCGATACAGAAGCACACCGCATTTCTGAAGTGGCAATATGTTTATTTGTGTTATGAGCAATGGAGATCACAAAAGAAAAGAAAAATCCTTTTGGGTTCACGTTTTTCCTCTGTTGCACAGCTGATATGTGATGTGAGGGGTCACGTTTGGTGTCGCAGAATACGTCATCCATGGTCTCAGTCTTCGTGGGCGGGGGGGTCGTAGCCCAGGCGACTGGCCGAGGGGAAGTGGGCCCAGAAGGTCCTGGCCAGCTCCTCCAGCTTGTCGTAACCAGCATTAGAGCGCAGCTCCTCCACCCAGCCGAAGAAGTCGGAGGACGTCAGGGCCCAGTTGGGCACGCCCCGCTTCTCCCTGGATTCAGCTGTTGGCCAATCGGTGAGGCAGAAATGCAGGGGGTGGCAGCAAAGTAAAAAAAAGAAAGAAAAGAAAAACAAGAAAAACCTCACACTGAAAAACACACTATGTTTGGACACATTTAGTGTTGGGTAGAAAATCTATTATATTCATATGATAATTAGTTAACTAATTAGGAGTAATTAATTATTATATTGATAATAAAAATATAGACAAAAACAAATAAGCAACCATTAATAAATATATGCTAATAATTAATTAATAATTGCTCACCCTGGCTCTCTTCTGCCCCTAAAAAGAAAATGAAAACGAATATTTAACCTGCTCTGACTTCACAACAATCTTCAACCCGGTAACACAGCCTCAAATAAGGCACACAGCAGTTAGAAATAAACAAATAAACAGATAAACAGACCCAAGATCGCAAGATTTGGTAGGTGGCGTCTTTACTATTCAATAACATGTAAAAGTCCCCTGGAGACCAGAGAAGCCGGTGGGTGGGAGATGAAATCAGTAAATAAGACCCCCGCACAGACAGCTTTCAGACATGCACTCTAATTCTCAGGAGACCAGGCTAAAAGAACCAAATCAACACATCTTCTGTTTGTCTTTGAGATCATAAAATGCCGTTCGATCCCTGATTAACAGGGGGCTTTAGTCACGGGGGCTGTTTCCAACCCCTGCCCTGTCTGACCCTTTAATGGAGTGCTTGAAAGTAGATCTGTTACTGTGTCTGTCCTGTATTTGTGAAGGTTTGTCACAGTTTGCAGCGTCTTCCTCAGGATTCTGAGCACAGTCCTGAAGGGAGTGTCCTGAGAGCACAGTGGAACAGATACAAGTCGTGTCCTTTATTCTCCAAAATGTCTGGGTCACTCAGCCGTGAGGTAGGGGACGTCTGGGTCACTCAGCCGTGAGGTAGGGGACGTCTGGGTCACTCAGCCGTGAGGTAGGGGACGTCTGGGTCACTTAGCCGGGAGTTAGAGGACGTTTGGTTCACTTACCCGTGAGGTAGAGGAGTCCCATCACCAAGCCACACAGGAGCAGCGAGGCACACAGACGAGGCATGGTCACTCTGATACCCTTTAGCCTCACACTGCATCAACCATAAGAAAACCAGCTCACACAGACCCACAAACAGGCTACGTTACCAACGACGTGGCCACAAACAAACAGGAATGGAACAGAAGCTGTTTCTGAGGTGGTGATTACCTCTACACCTTGGTGCTGTTCCTTGGCTGGAATCTGGAGATCTGCTGTCCAACCTGAGGGTCTTAAGACAGGCTGGAATGATGCTTGCATTTCACACCCCGTGTCTACATGCCATACCGACGCAGGCCAGGGGCTACGCCCCCTCCTTACTGTTCCACCCTCACGCCTCACACCTACCCAACACAATGTCTGGCTCAAAGCTTCCTTTGTGAAAGCCTGGAGACTCCAATGGCTCATCTGTGGAAGAGAACCTCGGACACGGACAGTCTTGTCTCTCTCTCTCTGTGGGTCCAGTCTATGGCCCAAAGCCGTTCAAAGCCAAACAACTGGGAGAGAAAGTTTCAAACGGTCCAAATAATCTGAGATTTCCTGCCGATTCTTCTGGGACTGGTAAGGATAAAGTCACGGGTGAAAAAATAACCGTCAGTGTTACACATCAAAACGTAAGCATAGGGCAGATAACAGATAATTTTTACACCGAAACAGAGGCAGTTCTTTAAATTAAAACTAGCAGAGAAGTCCACCTAGTAGAGCAGACATAGCTACGCCATGGAAACACGTAGGTCATGGGTCCAATACCAGAGAGTGCACACACGGATATATGAAAGTTGAAAGGTGCGAGGAGGCAGTGTTTGGTACGGGGTGTTAAGAGCCTGTGTCAGGCCTTTCTATACTATATTAGCTACCTATTCATTAGAACTACTTTTATTGACGCTATTGCATAAAGCGACTTACAATTATGTCTGAACACAACTTGAGTAATTGTGGGTTAAGGGCCTTAATTTGTTCTTATTGGATGAAAACCAACATTCACTGACTTGGTAAGTTGTGGCATGTTTATCAATACAAAATAAATTTTAAAAAGCCTAAAAAGAAAAATCAAAGCTTTAGATATTTTAGGAATAAAAACAGAACCTAGTTGACTCTTCACATCATCTGTATAACGTTTTGCCCCTCATTTCTGAGCTCAGTAACACTGCGCCCAGCTCTAGGACTGTCCTGGTGTGTTTCGAAACTTTAACTACATTCACACGCTAGATCGAAACGCAGCATTTCAGTAAAGTGACGGACGTTCCGTCTTCCATGAGTGGGTCCTTTTAACTAACGTTATGAAGCAGCGGGAGGAAAGCCAGCCTGTCATCTGCCTGGGACGACGGATACGCTTTAGCGCGTGCAAAGTACTGATTATTTTAATGAGTGTGACGTCTGCGGAGCATTGTTGTGTTTTAAATCGATCAATTAATTCAATACACAATTCAATAAATCGCAAAACACGAGGTTTTCCAGTACCTCGAAACAGAGAAACGAAAAAGGAGGCTATGCGTGAATGATTTATAGAATTATAGTCTAGAAATATAGACATATAGGCTTATAGTAAGGAAACACAGAAGTAGCAGGTGTACACAAACGAAACGAATAGCTTTCAGGCACATGGTTTAAAAATAAGCAGCTTTGTCGCAAACGTGAAGTAGTTCGTGTCAACAGATAACATCATTCCCGACATTGTCAACATTCCTTCACACAAAGGCGCTCAGAAGTGAGTTACAACACACATGCACGCACACCAGATTTCCGCGATTTTCCCTCATTTCAACCCGTATGACCTCTGCCTCGAGAGGACCTATACGCGCCAATGCTGGAATCCGATCTTTAGCATTGATAACATGTCTTTTCAGCCTTAGTTTACCTTATGAAGCATATCAGTTTACCAAGACACACTAAATGCAGCAAGTTCCGGGCGATATCCTAAAATGGATTTCTGAAAATTAGAATGAATGAATTGTAAATTAATAGTGTGGATGAAAGGGAAAATATTCTCAAATATTTTCTTCCTCTATTTCAATTAATTTCCCCCTGTAATTCAGCATTAGACAGTAGACTGCTTGTGGGGTTCTGGGAGGACTTGTCTCATGCTAATATGATGTTGAGGAGGGATATCCAGACAGGACATTTGCATGTGCAGTCTGTTGCCCATGGATAAAAACCTGGAAAATCTCTCTGAAGACACAGCCCAGTGCTGAAGGACACAGCCCAGTCCTTCAGCATTTGATATGAGAGAACACACCTGGCAGATGATGAAGACCGGAGACACTCTTCTAAGGAAACAAAACTGCAGAACACATCAGGATGTAGGAACAGATGTCTCAGACTACCATAAGGAGAAGAACATCTTCACCTGACTTTAGAGAGCTTGTCAGGAGAACCTGAACACAGAGAAGCTGGAAAACAAGTTAACCAGCCGACCTGTAAACCCGTGCCCTGCAGAGCAGCCCTCTGTAGACTTGTCCTCTGTACAACTATCCCCTGTAGACCTGTCCCCTGTACACCCATTTCCTGCAGACCTGTCCCCTGCAGAGCAGACCTCTGCAGACCTGTCCCCTGTAGACCTGTCCTCTGTACATCTATTTCCTGCAGACCTGTCCCCTGTACACCCATTTCCTGCAGACCTGTCCCCTGCAGAGCAGACCTGTCCCCTGTAGACCTGTCCTCTGTACACCTATTTCCTGCAGACCTGTCCCCTGCAGCATAGACCTCTGCAGACCTGTCCCCTGTAGACCTGTCCCCTGTACACCCATTTCCTGCAGACATGTCCCCTGTAGACCTGTCCTCTGTACACCTATTTCCTGCAGACCTGTCCCCTGCAGCATAGACCTCTGCAGACCTGTCCCCTGTAGACCTGTCCTCTGTACACCTATTTCCTGCAGACCTGTCCCCTGCAGAGCAGACCTCTGCAGACCTGTCCCCTGTAGACCTGTCCCCTGTACACCTATTTCCTGCAGACCTGTCCCCTGCAGCATAGACCTCCGCAGACCTGTCCCCTGCAGCATAGACCTCTGCAGACCTGTCCCCTGCAGCATAGACCTCTGCAGACCTGTCCCCTGCAGCATAGACCTCTGCAGACCTGTCTCCCTGTAGAGCAGCTGTTACTTGAAGCCCTTAAATCCTGCAGGAGCTAAAAACGGCTCCATGTGCAGGGCAGGCAGGTCGCCTGGAGAGGGTGATGCGTGCAGGTCATGCCCACATCAGCAGACAGCACTTTAGATCACGACACCATAGCGTTTACTGTGGGTCCCATCACACAGTCCATCACATCAGCTTTGGATCAGTGGACAGTGAACAGAGCACATCAGGACGTACGACCGAGTAGTGCTGGCGTCTCACGTTTTGCTCCGTCACCAGGAGGAGGCAGCGCAGGAAACAGACTGCGGCCCACGTGCCACCGCTAGATCAGCGACATGCACACGTTGCACGCGGGGCGGTTTCACATGCAAATATGAGAGCCGATATAATTACGCTGTTACCATCAGTGAAACTCCAGTCAAAAACCACAAATTGTTTTCCTTTGTACTGGACTTGTTCATTAGTCTTACTCAGTTCTGAAACGACGTTTGTGAACTTGGGTCTTAGTGAAGAGAAAAGGTCGATAACACCCTCAGTACGAGAGGCTTGACCCTGAACGACCTGTGCACAGCGTCTCTGAGCATCCAAACACAGGCAAGGTGTGATTTCCCAAAGAGAGGCGACTCCTGCCTGTACGATTACGTTTGCTCAGTACAATCCTCAGTGAGAAACCCTTCATCCTGAACCCCCAAACATGCCTCTTAATTCTGGCTGTGGGTTAAAACATGGCCGCCGTGACTCATGAGCTTCACTCTGGGCTCAATCGGTCACCCGCGGTAACTCAGAGCTGTTACTACTCCCATTCTAGGGATCAACCTAACAACCATGTCAAGACTTCCCCCTAGTGGCGATTATGTTACACTGCAGGAGGTTTTACTGGTTCATCATCATCCAATCACAAAAGCCTCTGATATTTTCTCATTATTTTGCAAAACGTTTAATTAAACAAAGGCCTCTTGACCTCCAACACAACTGTCATTGGTACAGTGCTTAGTAAATGTCTGGTATTTTCACTTTAATCTCTTGTTTAAATAGGCATAACGCTGTAACAGGAATTTAAATAACAATGCTCTATGACACTATTACATATACTTTTAAAAAGCTTGGAAATAAGTGTACCTAGACATAACTGAACAGAATAAGGAGTCTTGTAATCGTCCCCTTTATGACTGTGTCCAGGGTAGCAGGGACGAAACGTGTGGACAGTGGAGTGTGATGCCCTTACACATAATGGGTGCGTGTGTGAGGGGCACGTTTGGTTGAGTATTTATTGACATTCATCTCATTTGACCAGCAGGCCTCTTGGTCGGCATTTCCACTTATGTCCAGCAGGGGGCAGCAGTTCCTGAGCGTCTGTGCGTCTTTCTGGCACTGGAGATACAGTATCCTGTACTTCCTCTGGGCTGCGTAGCCCCTCGAGGTGGTATCATTACCGCCAGGTCCTACTGTCAGAGCTGATAACAGAACAGAGACCCTCTAAAACGACACTACTACGTTACACTACTGCAGAGGCGTGTACCAGGTCTCCTTTGTGTCCTGACAGAAATATTTTAAGTACAGAAGGAGCTAGCCAGCCAAGGCGAGACGTGCGAGCTCTTTCAACGCTTTGTGAAGGCGAGATTTTATTTTCGTACATCTTTACCAACTCTGAGAGGTCCAGAAACAAAAGAGAATCTTTAGAGAAGTGAACAAGAGAAGAGAAAAAGAGGACATCAAACACGGCAGCGCGCCGACGGGTCCGAGTCGTCCTGGTGGCACTGTAGTCGCAGAACGCCCGCTGGCTCACGTTTGGCACTGGAGGGGGTCCCCCCGTCAGGAGAGGGGTCACGGGAGGGGCCGGACCAGGTAGAGCTTCTCGCCGTGCTCGCTGGTGAAGATGGGAGCCTTCTTGTAGTGCTCCAGCAGCTCCTCCATAGTACAAAAACGACGTTGGCCGATGCAGTAGACGCCCTCGCTGCACTGAATCTTGAAGTGTTTGTTCTTACCCGCCGCCTTCAGAGAGATGGAGAAGTCACTCGGCTGTATGGGGGTGGGGTGGGGTGGGGTGGGGGGGGTACAGAGTGAGTGAGTGAGAGTGAGACAGACAGACAGGGAGGGAGGGAGAGAGACAGTGAGAGAGAGAGTGAGGGAGAGAGAGAGAGAGAGAGAGAGAGAGTGAGAAAAAGAGTAAGTGAGAGAGACTGACAGCTGCACAGTTTCATGCCAAGACTGTGACTGCCACTGAATAAAAAAGCCATTTTAACGTTGATTTGGACATCTAGTTTCAATGATGCCAAATACAGTAGTTGACATCCAGAGAATTATGCAGAATAATTCAGATACGAAACACTAAAGGTTGTGTTTAGCCGTGTACGCAAACAAAACCGTGTGTGGGAGCGTTGTGGCAAACGGGAGAGACGACAAAAGCCAGTCACAACACGTCTGACAGCTTCCAAAGGCACGGAGGCCGTGTGCCCCTTACTCACCGAGGACTCGCTGTCACGCACTAGGAAGTCCCCATCCACGCCCTTCTGGTTCAGCGCGCACTCGGCCTGGTGCCGCGTCACCGCGCCGTAGTACCAATCCTTCCCGCCAAACTTCCCTGTGTGGGCGGGGCTGGTGTGCTGCTGGGGGCGGGGCCCATCCTCAGCCCCGCCCTCCGCTGGCCCGTCGCCGAGCACAGTCACGTAGTTCTTGGGCACGAGACCCACGTGGCCATGGCAGTTGCGACACCTCCACCACTCAGGGTCGTTCTCCGGCTTCTCCAAGACCTCCATCAGTTCCCCGCGCTCGAAGTTCAGCTCCTCGTCCAGGGCGGAGCTGAAGGGATAGAGCGTCTGGACAGTGTGCAGCACGCGCGCGCCATTGGCCAGGGCCGGGCGGGAGGCGGGCGGGTCCCTGGCCCTGCCCCCTCCGGCCACCTCGTCCTCCTCGTCTTCCTGGACGTAGTTGGAGGGGAACCAGCCCACGTGGCCGTCGCAGACGCCCCTCCACCAGCCGTCGCTGCACTTCTCCATCACCAGCAGGCGCGCGCCCTTCACCAGGCTCAGCTCGTCCTCGCGCTCTGCTGCGTAGGCGAACTTGGCCACGGCGGGCGTGTTCAGGTCGTAGATGCGTTCGCCGCTGCCACCGCCGCCGTTCGACGGGAACTCGGCATCTGTGCTGGGCGTGGGAGACGCGTCACGAGCGCTCACCTTCCGACGCGTCTTCCCCAGACCTGTGACGACGAGCAGACACGTTTAGAAACACACACGCATGCGTGCACGCGCACACACATACTCACATACACACGCGTGCCTACGCACGCACGCAGACACATGTACACACACATAGACGCACGCGCACACACACACGTGCAGACACTGAACACGTCTCCTACGACCTCAGTCATTTCTCCATCAGCTGCAGGTCAGTAAAGCATGTGCCCCTGCTACTGTAATATCAACCTCCCTCCTAAATCAAACACAGTAGTGCTGAGGCTGTAAGTTCATATTAGTGCCTCAGAAAGCCCTCCCCTCTCCCCAGAGCCCCTCCCCTCTCCCCAGAGCCCCTCCCCTCTCCTCAGAGAGATATTTCTATTTTTAGCCTGCTGCAGAAACAAAAACGATGGCAGACAAGCTAGGCGATGTTCCACATGCGAGAAATATTTTCTTTGTCACTCACACACGTGCTCATGCACACATGCACTCATGCAACAGACAGCCACAACATTCACTTCCGGAGGAAACAGCAGCAGATGATCCATTCATACACACACATGCACGTGTGTGTTTGTGTGTGTGTGTATGTGTGTGTGTGTGTGTGTGTGTGTGTGTGAGAGAGCAAGAGAGTACGCGTTACAGTGTGTTTATGGGTTAGTGTTACAGAGGAAAGATGGGTGACCCAATTTCATAAAATGAAATATATGAAATAATTTAAATAAAATTGCTAAGAATAAATAACACTGCTAAGAAAGTAACAGTTGTGGGCCCTTACACACCAACACTGCCTGCTGGCATTTCTGAACGGATGTATAAACTCCTTTAGATCACGTAAGACACGTCACACAGCATCTCACTCAGCAACTTCATTTCCACACTTTCAGGTTATTAATTAGACTAAAATAATTACACAACGCACTGCAGAAATCTTTTTTTCTGTTTTTGTTTTGGCTTTCAACCTTTAAATGAAACAGTTATGTAATATACATGACATGTCAAATCACGGGTCAACAGCTCACTGTCTACCAGGAAATCAAGACGCACCAATCAGGGTGAGCATCTTACAGCCCAGTGTCATGACGAGGGTCACCGTTTTCCGAAGAGGCAGTTCTCATGAACTCGCAGCTGAAAATGACCCGCGATCACACGTTTGACACACAACCTCTCTTCAGTGACAGGAGGACGTTCAACTGACTTCACATAATGAGGAGATTTGAGTGTCTACAAACCACAAGTCTCAGGACAGCCTTGTTAATAGCCTGGTCTGTAACACAGATACATCATTCGTGTGCAGATCAATAACTCGTCAGCATTCCTGTAAACACTACCTGGAGGTCTTCCTCTTATCCGCATCTATGAGACTTGATGGGAAAACCGACTCGGAGCCACACACTGAGATTTGTTAGCATGCAACGTTAAAGAAGAAGACATTTGCAGGAAAGAGATCAGAGTGGCTGACCTTAATGGCAGCCAATCAGGAGCATGGAAGATGAGTGGGGTTACACAGCCAATCAGGTGTGTGGGAGAGGGCAGAGGTCAGACAGAGGTTGAGCAGCGTGCATAACCTCAGAGACAGAGGTTAGCAGCTAAACGCCTCCAGCATGCTCCAACTGGCCACCCCCTTCAAACACACGAGGGCCCAGGAATGGGAACACAGAGCCTATTCTTACCTTAAACTAGACAGGTGATGTGTAAAACTAGACAGGTGCTGTGCTGTGTAAAACTAGACAGGTGATGTTACCAGTCACTACCAGTTTGTTAACATAAATGGAGACTTTTCCTATAAAGCTCCCACACTATGGAATAGCCTTCCTGCAAATGTTCCAGACTCAGACACAGTCTCAATATTTAAGGCTGAAAACCTATCTGTACAGTCAGGTGTTTTATTAACTACTTCCCATCTTGGGTAAAGGTGTACATCTGGTGGTCCATGGGCATTGTGGGTTATGGTAAACTGGGATGTTATGATGCTGTCACTTCACCTCTCAAGGTTGACTGAGAGCTGTGGAGTGCTGATGTTCCAGGGTGCCTCATGCCTGTGTTCCCCTCTGACTCTGTTCTTTAAGCTGTGCTCCCATAGCTAACGTAAGACCCTAGTGTTTATTGGTAAGTGTAATAGTGTTTAGTGTTAGTCCCTTAAACATATGTTTTGCACATATTTCGAAAAACACAGATACCAATTAAAAAAATTATTTGAAATTAATTAATTTATCTACTTGTTTTTGCATTTCAGAAAATATTTTATTTAAAACCCAGAATGTAATATGGCATTTCAATACACTAAATTAGGTTTAATTTTGACAAAGTGATGCAATTTAAGCAATAAACATATAGATTATTCTAAAACAGAAATTAATTGTTCATTTGAAGAGACCTGTCTTATATTCCTTTTAAATATTCACTAAAGCTCTTTAGTACAGCAAAAGTATTTATGTGATTATTCGATTAATTGATGACATAATCGACAGAATACTCGATTAATAAAATAATCACTGCGGCCCTACCGGCAACTCCCATACCACCCCTGTCTGGCTCGGGAATGATCACTCCTGATCCATTATTCCTGTCTTTATCATGAGTGTTATGACCCCCCAGCTGTGTAATTAACAAGGCAGAGTAAATCAGTAAGGCCTTACGATACAACCTAGCATGCTAGCTCCCCTCTTAACCTAGCCTTGATCACAACAAACCGACCACACACACGCACCACCAC
Organism: Electrophorus electricus; assembly: GCF_041902795.1. NCBI lineage: Eukaryota > Metazoa > Chordata > Actinopteri > Gymnotiformes > Gymnotidae > Electrophorus > Electrophorus electricus. Next base: position 11,016,219 of record NC_137499.1, on the reverse strand, counting down.
ACGCGAAAGCGTGAGCGCGTGCGCACAGACACGTGCACGCACGCACGCACACATACAGTTCTTATCTCTGAAGACCATGCAGACAGGTGTCATTAGCACCAGGAGATTTCCAAAGGAGAAAGATTCTCTCTAACAGCGTTTACTGTGCCAGAATCTGCCCTCACGTAACCCAAACACAGAAGCCGTGAGCAGAGCCTGACCCCAGAGAGCCTCACCCAGAGTGTCCTTCAGGTTCTTCACCAGAGACCCTTTCTTCAGGCTGTTCTTGCGCTCCACGTAGTTGGAGGGGACGTAGCCCGTGCGGTTGGAGGCGTTGCGCACCCTCCACCAGGTCTTGGAGTCGTCCAGGAGCCACAGGCGCTCGTGCTTCCGGATGTCCAGTTCCTGCTCCTGCTGGGCTGTGTAGTCCCACTTGGCCACGACAATCACCTCCTCCGACATCCTGTCATGGGGTCGTACTGGAACAGCAGTGAGAGGGTTAGGGTTAAGGTTAAGGTTAGGCTTAAGGTTAGCAGGCCGAACGTGGACGAGACCCGCAATGGAGCCGTGACACGGTATCCCAACTGCCCCAACTACCTCAGATGAGTATCCACAAACCAGTCAGGACCCTGCGTTCCCGACTAACCCGGCTGCATTCCTGACACGGCTGCGTTTCTACCTCCCACACAGCCCAGCGATGGCGTTCAACGTTGGGTGCCATGGCTGTTTTGGCGCTACAGACGGTCCGGTGTGCGGGTGTGCCGGGATAAGTGACGCTCCTCCAGACAAGGCGGGTGTGCATCTCTGTAGCCCCCGTACGGGGCACTAACGCTGTAGGTCAGGGGGAACAGGGCCCCCCCTCGCCCACCGGCTGGAGAGGTTTCCCCTCAACCAACCGTTTAAGTACCAATTAGTATTTCACAACCTTACTCCTCATGCAGAGAGAGAAAGAGAGAGAGAGAGAGAGAGAGAGAGAGAGAGAGAGAGACTGAGCAGAAAAGTTTGGCTTTAATAGTACAGTTCAGCACTCTCACCAAGCACGAGCAAACGGGGAGACAGAAAGTAGAAAGAAAGAGCAGCGTGAGGAGGGGAGACAGGAATGAGAAAACAAAAGAACGTGGAATGAGCAATAGACGAGCCCAGCCTGCCGGAGGAGGATGGGGGAGACGAGGCGTCACCGCGCTGTCGTGGTGACGGATGAGTCCAGCTTGACTACCCCTCACCCACGCCGCTGCCTGACTGCACCGACAGGTGCCATGCCAGCCCCTGGAGAGCCCTGCATAGTGGGTACAGCGGGCATAGCTGAGTGCCCACGTGCAGACGCTGTCTCACGGCCCGTCCGAGCTGTCCATGGTGATGGCATGGCAGTTTCACCCGCTCAACGTTCAGTTCCAGCACCGTTTCTCCGCTACGCTCCATGTTCCAGGAATGATGGGAAGAGTTCCCGACCCCCAGCGCTGTGTTCCCCTGCTGGGAATGCGACGTGGAAATTTACATGCAGCGTTTGTTTTTTCGGTAATCCACAGCCACTGACAAGCAAGGCGGTGTTTACTTTGGACCGTCCAGCTACAGACCAGCAGGGCTGGGGTCCAGGACGCCCGGGGTCCAGGATAACCTGGTATCGAGCTAACAAGTTGAGACAGGTGTGTTTGAGCAGTCACCAATCACCGGTCTGTGCTGGACTCCTGCCCTGCAACATCCCAGCCTTTCTCAAACAACCCAGGGCGTCTGCACCCGCTGGGGAGACCGGGGGCAGGACCGTAGGCACGGTGAGGGAGTGGTGCAGTGAGGAAGGTCACGCTGGTCACAGGACGCATCGAGTAATGCTCACGCTTCTCCTAACGCACCACTACGGCTGCGCCAGCCAATCACGGCTGTGAGTTGTGAGCTAATTCTGCCGTTATGCAACTGGAGTTGGCAGCCAGCCAACACTCCTAGCGGAGTGGTGACAATCACAAACCACTGCCCACAGCGTGGACATGCAGTGTATTTACTGAAAAGTTAGAGAGATGGAAAACGAGAAGAAAGAAAGAGAAAGATAGATAGATAGATAGATAGATAGATAGATAGATAGATAGATAGATAGATAGAAAGAAAGAAAGAAAGAAAAAGAAAAAGTTCATGGAGCACAGCTGGGCTGTGGGAATCGTCCCTGCCCCCTGGGCGGATGTTCCGGCCAGACCCTGCCCTTGCGAGCCACGCCCCCACTTAACTGCCCAATTGTCCGGCCCCTGCTGCTGGAAAGCTCTGCCCACAACCACCTGTTCTGCTCTGGCTACTGTCATGCCCAACCCCCCAAACTGCCTGGGAACCACGGTAACAACAAACGGGGGAGGGGACACTGTGGGAGGAGCTTAAAATAGATGTGCGACTCTGTTGAGCTGGACTGAGACTCTCACTCCGGAGAGAGAACATTAGGGCAGAGACTGTTAGCTGACGAGTGAAACATGCCATCGAAACTCGCACGCACGATCGCACGCTCGCTGATAGTACCCAGGCTCATTAATTTTCACTCTCGTCACGGTTGCCATAACTCCCCAGCCCCTTCAGTCTTGAGACAATGTGCAGCATTTCAGAATAAACAAAACATACAAAAATAAACAAGACAGATAAAACTGATTTCAAAATCCCAGTGTGATCATCTGCAATAGGGCAAGGGAGAGGATGTGTGTGTGCGTGTGTGTGTGCGTGCGTGCGTGCGTGTATGTGTGCGTGCGTGTGTGTGGCAGGGGGGTGTTAAGGATGAGAAGAAAAGAATTAGCCATGCTCTATATAGCAAAACTCAACAGACATCTGCACTCAGGTGTGTGGGATTAAACCTCTGTTCATGTCTGTTAAAAGGTGTGTGTGTGATTGTGTGAGTGTGTGTGAGTGTGTCTGTGTCTGTGTGTGTGTGTGTGTGTGGGCACGTGCGTGCGTGCGTTCGTGTTGGGTCTGGCCGCTGGATTCCAGCAGTGTCAGTGTGCAGCACTACGTTGGCCAGAAGGATCCATGTGACTGGAGCCTCCTGTGACCCAGTTCCTGGGAAAGGCCTGACCCGAAGAGGAAGAGGAGGAGCAGAGGGTAAAAACAAGGGAATGAGAACGAGAGAGAGAGAGAGAGAGAGAGAGAGAGAGAGAGAGAGAGAGAGAGAGAGAGAGAGAGAGATTTAGTGTCCATAACCTGAGAAAAGGGGTCCTAATAAGAAACTCTGGACATCCAGAGAAGAGACATACAGTCAGAGACAGATCATAACCTTACACACACACACACACACACACACACACACACACACACACACACACACACAGGCCATCTTCAGAAGACAATGTGTTAAGAAACACAAATATGGTGAGGTGGTCTGAGTGTGGCAGCACTAAACAATCGTAAAGCATCTTAAACCAGTCCCACAGAGATACATCAAAGTGTGTGCGTGCGTGCGACTCTACAGGAGGTTTGTATACAAAGTTATTATACATTTTTTATTTTTATTTTTTTTGCCCTCTTTCTCACGTTTTCTTTTATTGTTAATTTTTGTTAATTCGAATTTGAGCGAGAGAAAGAAAGAGAGAGCGAAAGAGAGAGAGGGCTGGAGCTAAAGAGGCTGAGAGAACGAGAGATGGATGGATGGGGAGGGGGGGACGGAGAATCAATCAATCAATCACGCACAGCTCCACTCACCTTTTCCCAAACAGACATTTTTCCAAAGCCCACATATTGGAATTCACCATACTGCCTGTTGTTTTTGAAACATTGGCACCAGTTAAACATGAGCTACTGGTTCCCAGCGCAGGGACACGGATAGACCAGTGCAGACCTACCAGCACTGGTGCAGGAAAAACAAGAAACTGTTGTTTCTGTGAGCCATTTAGCTAATGTGCCCTGAGAAATGTGAAGTCAGAGAGGGGTGGGGTGGGGGGGGGGGGGTGGATCTTTATCGCACCTTTAACAAAATACTAGTGAAACATGCACTTCCTGCCAGGTGGTGCGGTAATGGCACGGCAGTAAGGCAGGAAGTGAGATGGAGTTTGCCAGCTCACTGAATTTCACACTACATTTGTTCAGCTTCGAATCCTCAAGTGCCATCTGTACCCTGGAACAACAGCAAGCACCTCTGCTGGTATCTGCCCACTCTGTGGGGGGGGTTGTGGTGTGGGGTGTGTTTGTTGGTATTTGGCTACTCTTGGGGTGTGTATGTGTGTGTGTGTGGGGGGGGGGGGGTATGTTGGTATCCACTTGCTCTGGGTGTGTGTGGGTGTGTGTGTATGTGTGTGTTGGTATCTGCTCTCTCTGGGTGTGTGTGGGTGTGTGTGTTGGTATCTGCTCTCTCTGGGTGTGTGTGGGTATATGTATGTGTGTGTTGGTATCTGCGGAGGTGTGTGCGAGTGTCTAAGCGTGTGTGTTTGTCCAGTCCCAATAACCATACCCACATTTCCCACAATGTAGTGGGATTTGACAGTGGTTTTTGAGGGTTGGCCATATTTAAACACTGGGACCAGCACACACACTCCCACGCCCACGCTGGTGTTCCACTGAGGAGAAACAGATGACGGCGTCTCTCTGGACAGCAGTTAATGCTCGCCGTGCGCTGGCATATTCCTGGACTGGAATATTTGCTTGACAGAAGACAGTAAAATCCCAGATCAGCTACTGGCCCTGAGCCCGGCGACTCTGAGAGACTTCACATGACTTTACCAAAACCGATCCACCTAAATAAATATCTCTCTCTCTCTCTCTCTCTCTCTCTCTCTCTCTCTCTCTCTCTCTCTCTCTCTCTCTCTCTCTCTCTCTCTCTCTCTCTCTCTCTCTCTCTCTCTCTCTCTCTCTCTCTCTCTCTCTCTCTCTCTCCTCCCTCCCTCCCTCCCTCCTTTTCTCTCTGTCCATCCTAATTCCTTGCTTACTGGTGGCTCAAACCACAAATCCCAGAAGCCCCAGCGGAGGCTGAGCTTCCCAGCAGCTAAAAGCACAGCTCCTGTGTTTAACAGCCAAAACTGGCAGGGAAATGAACACGAGAGAGAGAGAGAGAGAGAGAGAGAGAGAGAGAGAGAGAGAGAGAGAGAGACAGAGAATGACAGAGAGAGAGAGAGAGCGAGAGAGAGAAAGAGAGAGAGCGAGAGAGAGAGAAAGAGAGCCCCCAACACACACACCCCCCTCTGTTGTACCCCACAGCTAACACATATGCGCACACACACACACACACACACCCCTCTGTTGTAAACAACATCTTTAAAAAACCTGAAGGCAGTCATTTGCCTGTCTACTTGTCCACACACACACACACACACACACACACACACACACACACACCCCTCTGTTTTATTACTTCCGCTTTTGAGAGCAACATTTATCCATCAGTAAAACTTTCCAACCCCCGAGAAGCCCTCTTCATAAAGCAACATTCTGAAACCTGAGCTAATAACCTAGCCAAACCAAATGACCTTTAACCTAATGACCCATAACCCATGCTAATATCTTTAATCTGTTTTGGTATAAATGCCCCCTTTCAGAACCATCACTGCAGTCTGTGCTTTCTGGTCAGCGTGCTCTGTTTCCACAATCCTCGTAATATCCACAGCTTCACATTCATGTATAACACTCTTCTGACACAGCCAGGATCTGGAGACCCTGCTGTAGTGTTTAGCAGACACATCCAAGTGAACGTCCCTCTCTCTCTCTCTCTCTCACACACACACACACACACACACACACACACACACACACAGCTCCTCACTTCAGTTGGCAGCTCAGTATGGCTGAAACACACTACAAACGGAACATTTTATAGCAATTTATAGCAATTGCAATATAGCAAGATTAAATTTTTATTTACCGGTGTTGCTGTTAACGAATTAACATGTCTATTGCAGTTGTGTTCATTTTTGGCTTGTTATTTTATTTTGTCAATTATGTTTTTGTAATACATTACATTTTTTTACTATTATCACTGTGGTGTGTGTGGGTGTGTGTGTGTGTGTCTGCTCTGACTATTATCATTGTGGTATAAATAAGAATATGTTCTTAATGACTTGCCTGGTTACATTAAATGTTAAATAAAGTAAATATATAACCTGAAACCTAACCTATAACATAATAACCCATAATCTAACCCAATAACCCATAACCTAACCCAATATCCCATAACCTAGCCCATTAACCCATAATCCAACCCAATATCACATAACCTAGCCTAATAACCCAACCCAGTAACCCATAACCCAACCTAATAACCCATAACCTCAACCAATAATCCATAAACCATCCTAATAACCTATAATTTAACCTATTAACTGAATAATCTAAAACCTGACCTAATAATCTAGAATCTAGTCAGATATTAGGTTAGGGATTAGGTTGACCAAAAGCCTAGCCAAACCTATGCCTGGAACACAGTCCAATTACCTGGGACATAATTTAATAATCTAACACTATTACACTAAAGCATAATAACCTGAAATGTAATCTAATAATATAATTTAGATCAGAGGGTCAGCTGTTACTGCTGGGCACATTACTTCATTCACACACACACACACACACACACACACACACACACACACACACACACACACACACACACACACACACACACACACACACACACACACACACACACACACAGAGCGAGAGAGAGAGAGTGCGTGAGCGAGCAAGTGAGTGTGTGTACACACAAGGCTCTTCAGTAGTGCAGTTAGCTAAGAGGGCTGTGTCCCATCGTCTGAGCCTCAGGCCGAACTGACTGTCCCCTTCCTTGCATACAGACTGAGTAATATGTGTTGCCATAGCATCCATCATGGGAGAAATCGCAACGTCCAATAACAATGCCAAAGAAGTTCTCACGAAACATCTCAGAAACGGAACGTTCGATCATTCCAGCCACGAATACGGAGAAGAAGGAATTCTGTTATGAACAGAGGGAAACAGTGGTGCTATAGCTCAGGTTATATCTCCTACACCTGTTTATAGTTCCTACGTCCAGCTCAGGTAGCGAGCCCCCCCAGGCTGCAGTACAGAGTGCCAGCCTTTGCAATACTCACAGTACCACAGGCTGCACTGTGTACATGAGCCTTCTAACCAATCACAAAGTCTCTAAATGTTTAAACGTGTGCTGAGAGTATCGGGACCAATCCCAGACGCTCCTGCAGTGTGGTTGTCTGATGGCGTGTACATGCTGCAACAAAGCTAAATGATATCAGAATAATGCAAATGACACGCAACACATCTAGTGGTTGACGATGTGTTTTTAATATACGGCACATGACAGTCCACCTGCTTTAAAGGTGTCCTTTATTGCAAGTTATGAAGAAAACATGCACTGACATTGTTCAACACTACGATGACGATATGAATTGCAATGACAAACAATACAGTTCCTATGTCTTTCTGTCTTTACACTGCTAACAAGCTCACTGAATAAACTAAATAAAGAAATAAAGAGAATATATTACACACTTTTATCAAGCAAATTTCACATGAATACCCAACCAACCAAAAGATTCACTTATTTTAATAAGGCAAGTTAACTATCAGAAAATGTAGTTTAAATTTCTTCTGCTCCTGTCAAATATTTTCTTCTTAACTCAGCATCACAGGTATAGCACGTGCAGGAAAAAGGAGGATGCGAATCTCGTGTTTAAACTGAAAAGTTTAATAAAATGAACGAAAACAAAACAGAACATAAAAGTGCACTGATGAAAAAAAGAAACAAACGTAACGTGGTCCGCGAAACAATCCGACTTACAAGGGGCAGAACATCATAACCCACCAGCGTCGCGGCACATGAGACACCATGCTCTATCCGGGTGGCACGTGGTAACAAATCAAAACAAAGCCCATGTGCAACTGTAACACAAACGTAAACAAACGCCACATGCAAAGCCACCAGGGAGGGAGGCTACACTCAACAGAAAATCTCTTGAAATAAAAAAAATTAAATACACACGGACACAGGCACACACGGGGCAGAAAACAACTTGGATAAATAATTCTAGATGAAACATGGCAGTTTAAAATGACTCCCATTACTTTCACCAAGGCCCTCAACTTCCTGTCTCACCACACGGTCTTCATCAACCTTCTGCCTGATCTGTCTCTCCTCACTGTGGTGTGTGTGTGTGTCCTGTCTCACCACACGGTCTTCGTCAATCATCTTCCTTACCCGTTTCTCATCACTGTGATGTGTGTGTTGTGACCATCATCACTGTGATTAGCCGCCAGTCTGAGGGCCACCAAATGGAGTCAATGTTTAATCTGATGAGTCAAAAAAACAAAGACTTTTTGTTTACACATGCCATGCAGATGATTTTTTTACCTTGTGTTTATTGCACATGTTCATATCGTGATGACGATGAAAACAATTTATCGGTCAGGCATCGCCCCTGACGGGATGCCGGTGCCGGTATTACAGTCGTGCTCTGACGTCAGATGACGGATCCTGCTGGCGCGTGGATGCTGGTACCTCGTCTCTATCGTGAGTTACAGCTGAGACTTGCGATTTTAAATGCCAGTGTTGGCAGCATCACAACTTTTATACTATAAAGTTTATCACAAATGCATCTATAAATATTGTTTTTTCAAACACTTATAAGAATACAACTCTATACGCATTAATTATTTATATATATATATATATATATATATATATATATATATATATATATATATATATATATATATACACGTTCATACATATATACACACACACACATATATATATACACACACATACATTCTGTTTGCAAAATGGGTAATGAAACAGGACATGTTACGATTGGTAAACACCAGAAAACAGCAAACACCAGCAACTGTGTAAAATGATCACAAGACTACAGCTACAGAGTAGGTGTACCTAATTAAGTCACAGAGTAGGTGGACCTCGGTTAAGCAAGTTACCGTTCAGAGTCCTATTTTGTCTGGACTTTGCAGTTCTGTCATACAGCCATACTGGAGGCAGCACAAACCCCCCCCCCCCCCCCCACAAGTGGGAGAGTACACAGAGAGAGAGAGAGAGAGAGAGAGAGAGAGAGAGAGAGAGAGAGAGATTTTAAACAGTCTTATTAGTGCTGTTATGATTAGTGCATATGTTATTAATATGATATTTAGTGCATATGTTTAGTTATGTTTATGCTCTCCACTCGAGAGTGAGTGAGTGAGTGAGTGTGTGCGTGTGTTTGTGAGCACTGCCATGGTCAGATCAAATCCCTCTGTGTGTGTATGTGCATGGGTTACAGGGGACAAAGGTAGTATGCGTTTTTTCTTCCGAAGCCACCATTATTTCCTCCTGTGTCTGTAAACAACAGGCTCTATTGCACGGTGCATCACGGATCTAAAAGGCTCGGTGTCGTCGGGTCGAGGCAAGACAGCAGCTGAAACGCAAATCAGCCAAACCACTACAGACAGCACCAGGGCCCGAACCTCACACCCAACTCTCATCCTTAGTCACCACATGGCAGCAATCCAAGAATACGAGATGAGAAACAGATGCTCAGGAGTCAGGAGGTTCATTACCAGACACCAGGTCACTGTGGGTCAGAGTGATAACCTAGCAAACGAAGACATGAGCTGCCGAACAGGACAAGCGGTTCAGGTAAGAATGGGGTATAGGGGATAGGGGCCAGCCTGGTACCCTCCCTGAGAGAGAGAGAGAACTCTTCCAGATGAAAAGTGGGCCAAACAGATTTGCGTAGCTCATTAAATATTAGTGGCCCAGCTAAAGCCTGGAGACATACAGCAGTGTAGACTAGAAATCACACACACTCACACCCCTCATTGTAAGTAAATGATCTATTACTGACATGCTCTGATCTGAGTGTTCTCTGGTGTGTTGCTCTGGTGTGTCTTTAGCCAGCACTGCTACTGTACACCATTCCTCAACACCCCAAACACACCACAGCCTTCAGGCACGGAGCAGGGGGCAGGACTAGACGCCTCCGCCCACACCTCCACCGTGGGAGTAAGAGAGTCCAGCACAAGTGCCTATCAAGACGAGCCGCAATCATTTTGTTCATCTTTAACACACACACGCACGCGCAAGCACGCGCGCGCACACATACACACACACACACACACACACACACACACACACACACACACACACACTTTGATCAGTCATCGGTAGTGCCTTAGTCCTCTGAACAAGCTGTATTAAGAATCTCTGCACATAATGAGAAGTTCCTCCAGCTTCTGAGAGCGCCACCGAGCCAAGAGCAGGATGAACCGCTGTAACACACTTACTTTACACATGATGACAATTAACGCAACAGCACATGGGAGAGAGTGTGTATCCTGAGTAACACCACAGTCACACTAAAGCACACGTCCTCCAAAATCCCATTAACATCACAGTCACACTAACACACAGCCTACAGTGGACCACTAACATCACAGCCACGCTAACGCACACCCTACAGTAGACCACTCACGTTAACACACACCCTACAGTAGACCACTCACACCCTACAGTAGACCACTCACGCTAACGCACACCCTACAGTAGACCACTCACGCTAACACACACTCCATAGTAGACCACTCACACCCTACAGTAGACCACTCACGCTAACGCACACCCTACAGTAGACCACTCACGCTAATGCACACTCCATAGTAGACCACTCACGCTAACGCACACTCCATAGTAGACCACTCACGCTAACGCACACTCCATAGTAGACCACTCACGCTAACACACACCCTATAGTAGACCACTCACGCTAACACATACCCTATAGTAGACCACTCACGCTAACACATACCCTATAGTAGACCACTCACGCTAACACACACTCCATAGTAGACCACTGCTTTTACACTAGTTTTGCACCCTAAAGGAAAAAAAAAGAAAAGAAAAATAAAATAAAGAAATATATTTCTGTAATGGTGACCCTGAACACTGGTATATTTCTATAAGAGTGACCATTTCTCCTGCCAGGGACAGCAGCACATTAGAATAAAGGTACCAGTTGTTACTTAGCAACCCATGATGTAATTCTACAGGTATGATAAAATAAAATTGCTGTTATTAGACAATGACTAGAACCCTTTTCAATATCACAAAAGATTAGGTTACACCACACATTTCTAAGAATATCATATCAGACATTATCAGTACTTCTAGAAAGAGATTATATATATATATATATATATATATATATATATATATATATATATATATATATATATATATATATATATATATATAGTATGCATGCTTTGTTTCGAAAATAGTATAGAAAGCCTGTTAACAGGGATCAGTGGTGTCTGTTCTTTAATAGTTTATTGTAAATATTTATTAAAAACATTTAAAAAACATCATTGTATTAATAGACTTGTTTTAACGTGACATTACTATAGCACTGTTTTGGTGGTACACTACATGAAATACAGTGGATTGCACACATCAGCAAAGCTAAAGATAGTCATACACATCACCCATATGCAACACACAGCCATCCCAACCTAGCAGTATGCCATCTTAGGACCGCAAAGCCAACTGAAAAAGTGGCAATATAACTCCTAACAATACAGGAGTCTGTAATGGTGGAAAATATGGTTAAAATCTCAAATCAGGTATCCTAAACATGCCAACATTTCCTCACCCAGCCTGTGAGCTGCAGAATGAGGCCATTTGGGTATCTAGTGTGTAAAGCACGACCCACAACTGCCATGCAAAGTGTGACCTGATGCTATTAACAGGAAGTCAACTGCATCTCCAGTTCCCAATCGCACAGGAGTTCCAGCGTACCAGCAGGGGTGGTCTGCCACATAGACCTCCTGTGCGGTTGGAAACTGGAGATGCAGTTGCCTCCAACACTGCACCCAGATTTGGGTTTCTGATTAATTTTTTTTTGTCAAGAGGATATTGTACTTGAATGTGTCTTCTTGTGGTTGGGTGAAGGGTTATGTGAAAGAATGCTTTTCTGGGTAAACAGATCCACATGTGCGCCAGGAGAAAACTGCCTGTCAAACTTTTTTAATGAGTAAACTCCTCACTCCACCAAACGAGGGCTGGGCTCATCGTTTTGGCCCAGTCTGCGTTTATCCCTTCTCTACTGCCTCAAACTTTTGGAAGGAAATAACGTGAACAGATACTCAGGATTCAGGTGCTGGATGAAGACTGACTGTGTTTTCTGTGTCTACGGTCGACAGCTCGACGGTGTGGAAGGCAAAGCTGTTTCAGCGAGCTTCAGCGGACACCCACTCACAAACCCAGAACATCGTTCAACTCACCATGAACCCGGACAGAACTGTAGGTGTGAACGCTACCTTCACCTTCCCAACCTTGCCAATAAACCAAGCCAACGCGTGTTAACAGTGTTAAATGTTTTATTAAACCGAAAATAGAAATGTAGGGACCGTCCTCTTTTACCTGTTTGTATTGTTTTGTGAAGTGTGTTGAATCCTGATCAAACAGTGGGGTACTCAAACAAACCTGCACTGTGCGTGGATCATCACACCCTTACACACACAGCCCCTTCAAACACACGTCCTGAACCTTGTGCTGGCACAGGTCATCTACATCTTGGTTTAGTAGCAAGACACAATCTCTAAAACAATCTATAAAAGACCTAATCTATAAAACCTAATCTATTTCTTAAATCCAAAAACTCTGATCTGCTTTACATATAAGAGGAAAGCAGTTGAATGTAAACTGGGTTTTATCTGAAACTGGGATGAGTTTGACTTTTAACCTCTCTTGATCATACTCTCACTGTAAGAAAGACAAAACTTAGCAGAAAGAAGTGCTCAAGTCACCTTGTGAAATCATGACAACAACCTGCAAACTCCGCCCTTTGAAAACAGTCCTGCACGTAGACTCCCCTCACACGCCAGTGCAGACACGCCCCTCACATGCCCGCTAATCCCACCCCAGTAGACTACAGTCTGAAGCACTATACTACACTGTACTGAGTATCTGGATCTTCTTACTTCTTCCTAGTAGCAGCATCACTTTAGACGCCTCAACACGCCCCACAGTCTGTAATCTCATCTTTGCTGACACCAGTAGAAGAATCAAGAAGTGAACAAGCAAAATGTAAAAATATCACTTAACCCACATCCAGCCCCTCCGTGACGCGTCAGTGCTGCTGCTGTATTTCCACTTCACACCTTACAACAGCGCTTTGAGGTGATCTACTCTTATAAGATGTATGGAAAACCAACCATAAATCCCAAATGAGTTTTAAAATAACCCAGGAAAACTAAACACAGTCACACAGTCTTTAGCGTTTGGGAGCTACAACACAAATCCATTCAGAGGCTGGAGCACATCCAGGCGCTGTGACCCATTACATAACTACGGGTTTGTACAGTACAAGAACACAGCGAGACCGTGAAGCGTTCTGTGTACCGAGAGTCTTCAGCGCAGGAGCTGATCTATCTGCCATCTGCCCGTGTTGTTGATGACATCAGCACGCCGGCATCAGCTTAGATAGCCCTGCTTGCCCCACGGGACTGAAGGACTGACATCAGCAGGGACACAAAGACGTCCTTCATCTTGCAAACCTTGACATGGGCAAGCGAGGGGCGGAATTTTACAAGAAACAGGAAGTACGAGGCATCCAAGACTCGAACAGGGACCCCCTGAAACTAGCAAGACTTGGAATCACACTGGTGGGTCATGAGACTTGCTGCGATGTTATAAACACGAGAGTCCCTGCAATGTTCGGAGAGTCTAATTTGTCCCCATCAGAGAAAGAGGCTATTTTGGGGGTTTCATTCATTTTCAGGCACTGAAGAGCCTTCCTGTCCTGATGATCTATTGTGTCTCTACATTTTCCTAGACGGTTAATGAAATATGCATCTCTGCACACGCAGAGCTGCTAACCACTCTGCTATCCGGGGAAGGAAACGCCAACAAATTCCCATAGCCTACGGATTTTCCTACAGAGCAGAGAAGGGAGCACTTTTTTGGGGGATATGTATAGTGATAGCCCTCCTGCATGACATGATCCATTTATAGATCACAACTCACTAACGGGTCCAACCCCCGACAACACAGCTCGGAAAGTGGAGTCCAGGAATTCCCAGGTTCGGGCTCAAACGACGACGCGCAACTCCACATTCAGACATAGTGGATTCGGACTTTTGAACTCAGGCAAAGAGCGTTTCAGGATTCCGAGAGGCCCCGGACTCGTGGGGTTCCTGACCCGGGCCAGTGGAAGCTAGTGTGAAAGAACTCAGCATGATGCATCATTGGAATGCCATGTGATTCCGTACAGGACCTGTCGACAGTGTACCATGACGACAGCCTTACTGGCCACACGAGGATCAGACCCAGCAGCGGCCGTGTGCGCGCGCGCGCGTGTGTGTGTCTATCACTGGGAGAAAATAACATGTCTGTTTCTGAGAGACAGCCACCTCACCCTCTGGAGAATGATGTCACCGCACTGCTGTGTGTGGTTGCACAGAACAAGAGTACCAGAGCGCTTTCTGACCCCGGCGACCCCCGGCCTGCGCCGCGACCCAGGTTAAGCACACTAGATCACAGAAACGCCTTCCGGGTGAACCAGATGAAGAACTCAAAAGGTGCTTCAAAGAGAACTTCGCACATACACAGCACTGCCTAAAATGAAAGTTACATTTATCACATCATATTTACAAGAGAACGGCATGTTATGTGAAGTAACAATGATAAGTGTGTTTCCCTGCTGATCGTTAAGGAAGCATTTGGGGAAAAAATTCACACACACAATTAAAAAACAAAGCAGGGAAGGAGTGGGGAGTTCAAACGCAGAGGTGAAGGGGCGGGGTTATTTTTGGCTTCGCTAAGCCACCCCTCCCCCTTGCTGGGGTAAACACAGCCGTGAACACAGCACAGGTTAGTGCCTTTCACACGTGCGGCACAAAGCAGGCACCAAACCACCACACCGTGGGGCACACCGGTTGCCATGCCAACACATATGCCCTATGCCAAGAGCCTGACATTAGTCAAGATGCACATCAAGAGAATTTGATTTAAAGGATGGATCTTGTCTGTGATGCTGGACGCGGGGCATTCTCGTCAAATATTTTCCTTTAACTGGCTGAATCTTATGTGGTCTTCACTCTGAAAGAAAGCAACTGTTTTTACTGTCGATAAATGACCGAATGAATTTATTTGATAATTAAAACTGCATAACACTGCACAGCATCATTAAAACAAACAAAGAAACAGCAGTAAATGTATTCACAAACACGTAGTGGGTACCCAGGATTGAACATGAACTAGACAATTCAGGAAACAGCTGGATCCTGAAGTGTTCAACACACACACACACACACACACAGAGAAGAGTCTACCTAATCTCCACTGAGAAAGTGAACAAGCTCATAGGAGTCACTGCACGACCTTTACCCTGCGTGTGCACTTGGATGGGTTCCTGCTCTTCATGTCGCGCTCATGGTAGATCAGTCATGTTAGTAACGTCAATCTTCCACAGACACAACGTGACCACAAAACACCTGTCAAAACAGCGCTTGGCGGGGAAAGGCTCATTCTAGCCTAGAGGTCACTAGATCTCTGGAATATTGTGTACTGGGCGGCACCAGCCACCTCCTGCCAGGAGATCTGAACGAACCCTAGTTACCTGTTCATATTCACCCACCTGGCGGGTCTGCCACACGCAACCGCAGAAAATACACGCAGCACTTTGCATTTGTTAGAAATCACAACACAAACCATCGCAGCCTGCACGTCAGATCACCCAGCGCGGCGCGCTCACTGCACGTCTGCGCGAGAGGAAAAGACCACCATCACACACCCGTCTCGTTATTCACGGGGATGAAAATCAGGAGCGAAACTGCACATCAGTGCTCACGCCAAACACCGAAAGCAGGCGGATCTCACGCGGTCTCTTAAGAACACCGGAGCAGCCGCGTGACGGCAACCCCACGTCCAGCTATTGTACTAACGTTAGCTACCGTGGCGCGGGCGCACAAAGCCTCGCGGGCGAAGACACTAACGCAGCATTTCTCGCGCTCTTCCATGAGCTTCTGTGAAGTTCTAGAACTACCGTTAGAATGTCACGAGACTCCCCCCCAGCCTCGGAACCGTGTTTGAGTGAGCCGCGTTAAAGCTGCTCTCGCCATCCTACACATACCTCCCAGACACACACACACACACCCCAACTTTGCACGCGATCTCCAGCTAACGGCAGTTCGGTGGGTGTTCTTACCGTGCCGGTTACCTCGAGCGGGTCGGGCGGCAGGTGCGGTGCGCTGTACCCTTCTCAGCTCCTGGACCTACGCATACAAAAGTTGTGTCTCCTAAAACGCCTTAGCGCGCACTCGCTTCCCTCCCGGTGTCTCTCGCAGGCCCTGGAACTCCGCTGCTCAGCCCACCGCCTCGCGCTGCCGAGTGACGTCAGCACCACCGATGCAGGACTGCCCCGCGCAGTGGCTGTTCACGTGCGCGCGGTGTCAGAAATAAGTTGAAACAAATTAGGAAACGACATTTAAATGTGTTTGAGCACACTTCGATAAAGAGCCGTCCAGCCTGCTTACTTGTCCCACGGACCGTCTCGGCACTGAGGCGTGCGCGTGTGAGAACGTGCAACCGTGCCCGCAGGAAGGAGCACGCGGGGAAAGGTGCGCTAGCCTCGAGGTCTGCACTCAGTCCACAGTGAGAAGGAGCCTCGGGTCTTGCAGTGCTGTTCGTCAGCGTGCTCCAGAAACTGCTTCGCGCGGTTACGTCGGTGCGAATCGGGCTAACAGTGGATGAGTTTTAACTGATGAGAATGAGAACACGAGACCTTTAAGGCTGTTTTTAATTCAGCGCGACATAACCGGAGTGGCAGTAAAGGTCCGACGTCTCCACTTAGTCTCCGTCCTTTGCAGGAGGAATGAAGCACCCGCGCTCACCGTCGCTCTTCCATATCAGGCGGCCTGAGGCGCTGGGAGCGCGAGGCACGGACCTTCCCGCACCCAAACCAAACACCGACTGGGCACGAGCCCCGGTCAGCAGTGGTTCTAATTTCTCCCTCAGTTTTTAATCTACTGTCGTATTTGTGAGAGTTGGCTCACTTTAGTCCAGACTGTCAACCTTTTAAACATAAATCCAACATTCTTCATTAATGACCGTCTGCTGGTTTCTGGTCACCTATAGGGTCAGTTCTAGACCTTTGACCCCACAGACAATAATGAACTTTACACTCCAGTGTTCTCGGTACGGTCTTTTACTGAACTGGGACCTGACGACCATCATCCACAACCTGGTGCACGATTAGACTGCATCATTCATCGTCATGGCAAGGCCACACTCCAAATTCACTGCTATAAATTATTTATTAGTTGCTTTAAACGGAGTGACATTTACACAAACTTGAACATTCTTGGATTATTTTTCAGGCGCATTACCCTGAAGCACCATCTATGTAAAAGAAAATATTGTAAGTACATCGCACAGTGGTGACGTCTTCACTACTGGAGTCGAGCCTTGGTGCGCCCATTTCATTTCCCTCGTGCTTCAGACTTCTCATTTGACCGTGTTTTTCCACATAAATGTAGTTCGTTCGCCTCCGATCTGTTCAGAAATCTCACGTTCAAACGTCGCGCCACCTGTTCACACGTGACACGCTGTTTCCGATTAATCGGCAGCGCCCCCTGCTGCTCAGATCCTGTAACTACCTCTAGTACAGCGCTTTAAAACACGCCGTAGAACTCATTCTAAAAATATTTTTTCCATATAAATATTATTTTAAAGGAAGGAAGCGAATACTTGCTAAAATAAATACATTTCACGTTAACACAAAGTCCTTGTGCAAAATTATGCCACAGCAAGTGTCTGACATAAGAACATGAAGATCCAGAGTCATTTGCCCATAGTTCTTCGAGCAGAGGGAGTCGACTCATTCTGGATGACTGGCGATGGAGGCATCAGATCAGCTGTCCTGGTAACTGATGATGGAGGTATCGGATCTCCTGTCTCTCCTAACTGGTGAACCATTATGTCTGGGCCACCTCCAGTTTAGCTTCGGACGTCATCGGAGCGTCGACAGTTTCCCCACACACAAACTGCTCCTGCAAAAGAACCAATAGTTGGAAACCTAAAAGCATTACAAACAGAGTCCGTGCCGAGTGGAGGCATTCATCAACCACGTGTGCACAGAAAACAGGATCGGTCCGCGTGCCTTGTCGTAAACAACCCTAACGATGAGCGAGCAGCTCGGACACGTGGCCACCTCCTCGCCGTTCTCCAGGTCCTCCTGCAACGCGCACACACACACAACTCAGATTTAGGAAGCGTCGCGGTGAAGCGGGTTACAGCAATGAAAGACGGTTATGAAGACCTGGATCAGCGTCCGGCAGCCATGTGTTCAACACTTTTAGGAAAACGTACTTTAGTGATGGCGAACCTGTCTCCGCACGGGCACGGGAAGTAGTACGTTTCCGTTTCTTCATCGTATTCAAAATCTTCTATTTCGACTTCGTCGTGAAAAACCGACATTTTTAAAGAGTCGACAGAGGTTGTGTTTCACTTGCGGAATGTCGCGGAAATGTGACGTGGGGAATAATTTTAAGCCCCCCCCCCCCACCCCGGAGTCTGACGAGCATTTTACCGTTTCGCCACCAGAGGCCGCTGTTTCCGCCCGTTTCCGAAGACACGCTGGAATCGATGATGTTGAAATTGAATTCTGCTTAGTAGGCAAAACCCGTTAGGTACGCAGCTACGTACCTAATAGTAAAAGTTAGAAAATTGTAATAATAACTATATGCTGCTGTGGGATCTGATGTTAGGTTAGCACGAAGATTAGATACACACTCGTGATTTGGTTTGATTAATATTTTTCTTATTTAAACTGGGAAACGTGAGGTTCTGCCGAGAACATCTTGTCATTGTGCTGTTTTTAATTTATAAAATAGGTTTTTCAGCGGCCCACTCTGTCAGCTGTAAGTGCCTATGATGAAGAGGTTAATTAGATGCTAATGGAGTTTTATGGAGAAGTCGTGTGTGATGAACAGGAGACAGAGGGTAATGTCACGTGGGAGGACATTTATTTAAAACGTGAACAGAAAACCAGCCACAACTTAGCAAAAGATACAGAATAATATAATGACAGGATGTAGGAAATGATAAACTGGACATTAAGGTCACACAGGCAGAGGTCACTGCAGTGAGAACTGGACTACACACAGGTGGACTCCAGGCTCAATGACGTGTGCCATCTGCCTGATCCGACAGCGCTGACAGGCCCTGGCAGTGATTGGGGGGGTTTGTCCTGACCTCGACATGCCGGGCTCGAGCTGCACCTGACACCACTATTCTTATTTTGGCCTTAGCTCTGGGCAGAGACTCGCGTCTAATCCAGGTGTGCTAGAGGGCATGTGCACTGGAGCCTCCGCTCTGAAGCCATACTGATCATGCACTTCATCAGTGTGATCAGTGTGGCAGACGTTTCACTAGCATATGACGCCCCTTGGTATGTAGGAAAAAGATTAAGACACTAATAACTCTTCTGCTTGCTGTCAGTGGAGAACAGTGACTCTGAGGGTATGTCTGAAGTTTAGCTATATTTATGTGGGCTTCTAGACTATATTGCGTCTAGATTATATCTCTTCTGGACTATATGCAAGTATTCTTGTAGTTTAGGACTGAATCAGTAACCCGTAATCTCCTTATTTAAAGCCCACAGCTGTGAAATATAATGTGAATTATGATTAACTTGATTTGACCTGTGGGTTATACTTGTGTAGTCATCATTATTATTGTATCATACTTTTCCTCTGACCAAGAAGTTTTTGTTTTTTTTATTTCCATGTTTAGCGTTTTCTAATTTCTGAAAAATCATAAAGCAGGGCACTAATAATCGTCTACAACCACCCTTTATCTTGTAGAGGGAAGCTACCTCCCAGCACACGCATCCAGCAGTAACTGCTGAGCGATGATTTATGATGACCCCTTGGGACATCCTGAAATCCGAAGACTTAATGAAGACCCTGCTAGCCATCCAAATGCACAGAATGCCTGAGGAACACTGGCGGAGGGACATGTGTCAATTGACAATGGACTCAAGGTCTGAGGTCCTACTGGGTGACAGCTAGAAGAATGTCCCCAAGCCTCTGATTACGTTATGTGAGAAAGTGCTGGGGGGGAAAGGGTGACCATGGTGACCAGGCAGACATCATCTAATACATCATCTACTAATCCACCACACTCCACCCACCCTGGTACACATGCAGCAGAACTGCTGTTTGAAAGATCAGGAGCAATGCTGCTACCTCCTAGGACTGTCCAGGGATTGTTCAGGCCCCCCATGCTCTGTAAGCCTCTCTGCTCTCTAAAGGGAGGCACCACTATGTTTGGTCAGCCACGGTGACCGCAGGTGGTGAGCTGAGTCTCCACACCAGCATTCTCTGGTTAGAGCTCCATCGTGTCATTGTGTGGGGCGTGGAGAGGGCACGGGCAGACGTCCGCGGGGCAGATGTCCAGACTCCTGGCCTCACATCTCCTCTGAGTGAGTGTGAGTACGAGCTTTTACGAGGCTGCAGATAAGAACTGCATCTGTGAGGGTTTCTGGTCTGTATAACCCCGTGTTATTGGACATCTTGTATTGCAAAAAGGTTTGGTGGACTGGCAGATCCTTGACGAGCACTAGTGTGTCCCCTCCTCTCTTCCATAAGTGGTCGTGCCCGAGGGTTACCTCGGGCCTCCGTGCCATGCCTCTGTATTTATAGTTCCTGATAAAGTCCCGCCTGCCCCCGTCACCCCACTGCTCTTCCTGTAGGGGGAGTAATCCAATAAAGAGCAGAGGCTGTATTGCCCCTCTGCCTCCGGGGCAGCTGCAGACACCAGGCAGCAGGACAGCAGGGAGAAACACTGCAGAACTCAGGTAGGGGCATCACACTGCCTGAATGCCTCTCTCCTCACCTCTTCTTTTTCTCTTCTCGTCTTTCTCTTCTCTCGTTTTCTTCGCTCTTCTTCTCTTTCTTTTTCTCTTCTTTCTCTTCTTTTTGTCTCGTCTCACCTCTTGGGTTATTAGAGCTACTCTTAATCCCCCCTCATGACTCATGGCTGATTACACACTACTACTGGTTTACACACTACTACTGGTTTACACACTACTACTGGTTACACACTACTACTGGTTACCACACTACTACTGGTTACACACTACTACTGGTTTACACACTACTACTGGTTACCACACTACTACTGGTTTACACACTACTACTGGTTACCACACTACTACTGGTGTCTCTTATCAAGCTAATCAGTTTACCACTCTCATCTCAACATTTACTTTCACATGTTCACTTATACACTTATTCACTTATGAACTATTTATTTAAACAGTGGCCCCACACTAGTTGTAAAGTCTGTTACCGTCGAGTCTAGCAAGGCTGGTGAGTTGCTCGCAGCCGTACCATACAGAGCGGGGTGAATGTTTACATTTTGAACAGAAAATGGGTGAGGCCCCCACATCTGCATGAGAGCAGCGGCGCATATGAGCTAGACTGAGGTGGGTGATTTGAACTCTTCTCTGAGGCAGGTTTGGGGACACACACCCTGTGGTTGAACTCTTCTCTAAGGCAGGTTTGGGGAAACACACCCCGTGGTTGAACTCTTCTCTGAGGCAGGTTGGTCATCTGTTTTCAGCTGTGTGCTCAGGCTCCGTGGACTGTGGTGTGTGTGTGTGTAACCATCTGTCTCTGCTTCTCTGGGTTCTGGTTCCAAAGTACCCTTTGAGGTCCCTCTCATCTTTAATTAGCACTCTGTGTCATGTGCCCCTGCAGGCTGTGTGTGTGTGTGTGTGTGTGTGTGTGTGTGTGTGTGTGAGACTGAATGGTTTGGGTGTGTCAGTACTGGGATGGTCAGAGGTAGAGGAGGGAGAGACAGCTGGCACCACGGCAACGTTGTCAGATCCCGTGCCCATCACTGGCACCAGGCGTGCAGCTGAAGACATAAAAGAGGCACCATTCAGCCAGCAGGTCTGACGAGCTCTCTCTCTCTCTCTCATGCTCTCTCTCTCTCTCTCTCTCTCTCTCTCTCTCTCTCTCTGACTATCTTGAGTCTGCTCACAACAATAGTCGACCCTTGTGTGAATTTACACTTTGTTCAGAAACTCTGGGAATTCTGAGCGATCCAGTACGTACGATATGAATTTAGTGTCATCTTTGAATAACAGGTTAAAATAAACCAGGTCTGAGAGGCAGTGACCAGGCGAGCTCTGGTGTGTGCAGTGTCAGCGGGGATTAGTGTAGATATGTTTGGAGTGATGGCCCTTCTCGTTCCCGCCAGAGACTTTAAAACCATGAGAATGAGAGAGTCTGCCAAAGATCTCTACGTTTCAGAGCGGCTCATCCTGTCATCTCATCCCGATGCCCCTCGGAGGGTGTCGGGTACCTGAGGGCCTAAATCCAGGAGCAAAACATGAGAACAGCAGGTTGAAGTTTCCAGAAAGTTCCACTGCGGCTCCACTCCCACACCACGAGGCCAAAGTTAATAATCCACCCACCTTCAGCGCAGTCTGAAACCCGTCTCCTGTGATGAGTATGAGTGATGTTGGGCAGTGCACTGACTCTATGGACCACAGAACATATGGCATGCCGCGCTGGATGGAGCTTGATGTCAGAGACAGAGGGTGCAGTGAGAGTTCATCTCTGCTGGTCTGGACGCTGTCCCAGGGGATCACAGAGGGACAGGGGTAGGCTTACCTCAGGGGGACATGCAACAGCTGCTGATGTCACTCTCACATGCTTCCGGAAGCTGCTTTAGAAGGTCTGATCTATCCACCTTCCAGCCAATGGGAGAGCAGCGCTCACTGCCAAGAACCCTGTGGGTTCTCCTCCACGCAGTCTGTGTCTTTGAATACTGTGCTGCAGCACAGTAGCACATGCAGCTCTCGCTTGTGTTCAGAAGCACTGGGGCATTACTCTGTCCTGTAGTTAGGCAGGGATGTGATAGCACTTTCCTCATTCTGTTTCAGTATGGCAGAGCGCTACGACTGTCACTACTGTAAGGAGTCCCTGTTCGGGAACAGGTATGTTTTGCGGGAGGAGCACCCCTACTGTGTCAGGTGCTATGAGAACCTCTACTCCAACACCTGCGAGAACTGCAAGAAGCCCATTGGCTGTAGCAGCAGGGTACGTTCCTCAACACATGCCTCCACTGATCCTGTGATGCTTTCATTTAAGGTAGCCTGGAACAAATCCTGATGTAACTTCATTCAGCTCAGCTCAGTGCTACCTTCATTTGAAACCAATGTCTAGGGTATTCTTGGTCTAGTGTGTTGGCGTGGATCAGTGTTTAGATGGGTAGGGTCTGGGATTAAGGACTTCTATATTTGGTCTGTGGGCCGATCGCCCAGGTCCACAGGAGGTGGATAGTTCTAAGAGATCACGGTGTCCCAGTGGGCAGAACAGGTGCAGCTCTCCTTAAAACCAGACACATGGTTAGGGTTTGGGTTAGCGCACAGTTTTAGGGTTAGGGTTTAGTGCACAAGGTTAGGGTTAGGGTTTAGTGCACAAGGTTAGGGTTAGGGTTTAGTGCACAGGGTTAGGGTTAGGGTTTAGTGCACAGGGTTAGGGTTTAGTGTACACTGTTAGGGTTAGGGGTTAGTACACACTGTTAGGGTTAGCACACAGTGCTTAGGGTTAGGGTTTAGTGCACAGTGCTTAGGGTTAGGGTTTAGTGCACAGTGTTGGGGTTAGTGCACAGTGTTAATCCCACTAAACCCTGTAAATGTGCCCCTCTTCTGAACCTGCAGATCCTGTAGATCAGTCTCATGTTTCATGTTGTTTTGTGTGTGTCTGTGTGCTGACCCATGCAGGACCTGTCGTACAAGGACCGTCACTGGCATGAAGGTTGCTTCCAGTGCTTCCACTGTGAGTGCTTGCTGGCGGACAAGCCCTTCTCCACCAGAGATGAGCAGCTGCTGTGTACTGAGTGCTTCTCCAACCAGTACTCCTCCAAGTGCCAGGAGTGCAAGACAACCATCATGCCTGGTGAGTAGGCGGGGCCAAGCGGTCAGTGAGTAGGCAGGGCCGAATGCTCTTAGAGTAGGTGAAGGGTTGATGGGCAGTGCTGAGCACTTGAGTAGGCGGAGCCAAGGAGGTGGTGAGGAGGTGCTGACTAGTTGGGACCTAGTCACTAACTTTGATGATATAACACTGTTATATCATCACTAACTGTCATCTGTTATATCACTATCTATGTCATCTCTGTTATGTCATCACTAACTGTCATCTGTTTTGTCATCACTGTCATCTCTGATTTTCATCACTGTCATCTGTTATATCACTAACTGTCATCTCTGTTATGTCATCGCTAACTGTCATCTCTGTTTTGTCATCACTGTCATCTGTTGTGTCATCACTAACTATGTCATTTCTGTTATTTCAGTATTTTAATTGATGTTAATTGATGCCTTTCCTTGCCCAGGCTCCAGGAAGCTGGAGCACCAGGGCAGCAGCTGGCACGAGACGTGCTTCACCTGCCGGCGGTGCCAGCAGCCCATCGGCAGCAAGAGCTTCATCCCCAAGGACGGTGGAATCTTCTGCGTGCCCTGCTACCAGAAGCAGTTCGCCATGCAGTGCGTCCACTGCAAAAAGGTGGCGCTGACGAGCATTAGAGCCCCCACATTAACCCACTGAGTCATCACACCTGTGTGAAGAACATGAACATAAACTCCTCCCTCTTATGTTTCCTCTCAGCCAATCGCCACTGGGGGCGTGACCTACCACGATCAGCCATGGCATAAGGACTGCTTCCTGTGCACTGGCTGTAAGGAGCCGCTGTCTGGCCAGCGTTTCACCTCCTGTGACGACTTCCCATACTGCCTGAGCTGTTTCTGTGGCCTCTACGCCAAGAAGTGTGCGTCCTGTACCAGTCCTATCAGTGGTATGGACACTCCCCCACATTCTTCACACACAGACACAAACACGTACGTGTGCAAACAGAGACGAACACACGTATATGCACATAAATGCTCTGGGCTCTTTTCTGACAGGTAAGGTATTCTTTAAGCAGCTAAACACGCCTCAGTCTCATGTAAATCGAGTCTACATGCTCTACACTGTAACTCTACACTGAACACAAGTAGGACTTTGTGATATACAATTATATTGAAATGAAAAAATGTTCCTTCAAAGTGTGGACAGAAAGTGCAGAACACGACGATGTTCTCAGGGACAACGTACTGGGCAATGACACAAGTGTAGCCAAGTGTTGCGTTATGATACTGTACAATTATTAGAGCTCCAAGTAAACACAGAAGACAGAACTGGAAAATTCAATAAGTTAGGAACCTGGCAGCTGGATATGTCAGAAAGACATAGACTGTCCCACCAACACAGGAGTCTGTGTGTGGGGTCACTGCTGTGGTGACCCTAAGGACGTTATTGTCATTGCATTAGCAATGATGAATGTTTTGCATTTTTCCTGCTGGGTGTGACTGGACCTGACTGATTGGTTCTGAAAGGGTCTGGTCGGGTCTGACTGGGTTTAATAGGGTCTGACGGTCTGGTTGGGTCTGGTCAGGTCTGACTGGGTTTAATAGGGTCTGACGGTCTGGTCGGGTCTGACTGGGTCTGACCGGGTCTGTTCTGACCCATCATGCTATCCGCAGGCCTGGGTGGCAGTAAGTACGTCTCCTTTGAGGAGCGGCAGTGGCACAACGGCTGCTTCAACTGTAAGAAGTGCTCCGTGTCGCTGGTGGGCCGCGGCTTCCTGACTGAGAGGGATGACATCCTCTGTCCCGAGTGTGGCAAGGACGTCTGAGCGGACGAAAACATCTGGTTAAACATCTGGTTAAAAACATCTGGCTATTTACATCTTACCCCAGATTATTTTTAGCCTAACCAAAGTTTCTTCAAATATTACAGTTAAATAGTAATGTCTTTGGCAGTTTTATTCTTTATTCCTTGTTCAGCTGTTTATTTTATCATCATCGCACCAGTATAAATTGATATACAAGGCTAGGACAGCAGCCAAACACAAAAATGTTTTATAAGATGCGTGAAAGTTCAAATACAGATTTCCAAGAAGTGACATAGAAATTAACAAACAGTTGAGTACTAAAAATTCCAGAGTTTCTGTATGCAGTGTCTATCAATAAAATAACCCCAAACAGCAAGACCTGTGATCTTATTCTTTAAGAGGCCTGAATCATCAGTTATTTCTTTCATTTGAAATATGAATAAGCCAAAGTATTTAAAGCCTTTAAAATTGACTGTTTTCAGTGAAAGATATGAATATGTGCTCACAGCGGGAGGGTCATGCAGTCGGCCATCCTAATCTTACTGAAGACGATGGTTCGGTGGAAACTGATGACAAAACCAGGACAAACACCTTCTTACTGCACATTCCTGTGTGCGAAAGCAGCCAGTGGTGTCTGTACCTGTGTATAGGTCCTGTGTCGGTGTGTCCACATGTAAGCGGCCCATGTGAGTCTGTCCCCGTGTAGCTCCCTCTAGTGGTGTCCATAGGAATTAATCCCAAGGAAATCGGACTCGTAATCATGATTTTATGAAGTCTAGCAAATTAATCTCCTTACCCGTGTCATGGAATATTTTCTATGAGAATAGTCGTGCAACTTCAGACACTCAGCAGGCAATGAGAGTCAAGATTCATGGTGGTAGAGAAAATAAAAGAAGGTATTTATTGAACACCATCCAAGGCACAATAAAATAAGCCTCAAGAATAGCCGGTTCCATTCTGGTATCACCAGCCAGCTCATGAGACTGGGAAAGCATCCCACGGGACAAACGATTATGGCAGCCTAAAATGATAAACAGGAATGGTAAAAAGTGATCCCACTCTCCCATCAGCAAGCACTAGCTCGCTTACTGGGAACAACGGATCGTGCACGTACACGTGTCCGTAGAGGGGCCCGTCACACTTCTCGCTTCCGAACGGCAGCGTCAACCACGTGACCGGATATGGCTGGCGCAGCGCCGGAAGCTCGCCTCAGACGGAGCAGGGAGGCCGAGGAGCGCATCTGTCCGCACACAGAGCCGCAGTGCTGGGGTAAGGACGGCTTTTCTGACCGCTGCCCGTCTCTTCTCCGCATGTCTGTGTGGGAGTGGCACCTCGACAGGGCTCCACCACATCGCCGCAGTTAAGTCTCCGTTATCAGCCACGAGCGGGCGGCTCTTCGGGGTTACTGTGAGCTAACCTAGCTAGCGTACTAGCACTGGCTCGAGCAACTAACGCTAATGTGTTGGACAGAAATGTCAGTAAAATCGACTAACGGCTGGAACCTTCAGGTCTTATAAACTCCTGGTGGCTCATAGTAGGGGCTTCACCCGTGAGACGGGGTACATTTAACCGAGCCGTTAAACGGTAATTAGGTTAGTTCAGTTAGTTAGCATGTTAGCCGCTGGCTGTTTTGACAGCTAGCAGGTTAGCTAGTCACTTTAAACCGTCACTGCCGAGAGTATATAAAATACCACAATAATATCACTATAACACGCCTAATTCGTAGAACCGTTGATATCGTCTCGCTGGTAAGATGTGCAGATGTGCTACAGGTTGATGTTGGCGCTTGTTACAGCTAGCTGGTTAGCCTGTTTTGCTTTTCTGGGAACACTTTGTCCATTACCGAATGGAAACGAGCTTTTTTTTTTAATACACCCGTTTATTACGAAGCATTAAATACCGTCCCGTGCGGTTAAAACTCGAAGCCAGTGCGCGCTCATGACCGTGCGCGTGCTTTGTGCCACCTGTGTGTCCGCGTAGATGTGAACGGCAGCATGAGTGTGAAGGCCTTCGAGCTCGTGCCCGCCGTGGAGTGGGAGCAGCTGACAGCCGAGAAGGCGCGCGCCGCCGTGGAGTGCATCGAGTGTTGTGGCGAGCACCTGTACGTGTGCACCAGCGACTGCGTCCTGCATCACTTCCTGCTGGAGGCGCGCACCACGGCCAAGGGCAGGCACACCTACAGGACTCAGAAGCTCCTGCAGAAGGTGCTGAACTCGAAGAAGCCGGCGGCTGAGCTCAAGGCGGCGTCTGCCCTGGACAGGCTCGTGGTCCTCTGTGACGCCGCTATCTCATTGGTAGACATGCTCACACTGGAAGCAGTTCCATCCGGTGGAGCAAAGCTCCGGGGCGTAACGGCGTTCTCTGTGAACGAGAACCCGGTGACGGGCGATGCCTTCTGCGTGGAGATGGCGGTTGTGTCGGCACGGCGACGGGCTGTCCACATCTGCACTGTGCACGAGGACCGCGTGCAGGTGCTGAAGGAAGTGGTCACACCTGAGCAGCCGTGCGCGCTCGCGATGGACGGCTACTTCCTGTGCCTGGCATTGCCCATGCAGTACATGATTCTGAACTACAGCACGGGGGTGTCACAGGATCTCTTCCCCTACAACAGCCAGGAGAGGAAGCCCATCGTGAAGAGGATCGGCAGGGAGGAGTTTCTCCTGGCCGCCCCAGGGGGCCTCGGTGAGCTCAACCCCTGCGAACATCCATAGCGAGAGCGAGTTTTTGTCTTCATGGGGGATCTCTGACTGTAGTGTTTTCTCCACGTGGTTCTTAATGTTCTGCTGGGACTGGTATGTTTAATGCAGTGTTATCCAGCAGAGCTCCATAAGGGCACACAGCCTCTATAACCCTGAAGTGAGTTACCACTTAGTTTAGTCCTAGTTAGAGCTGAGTTAGTCTCGGCCCTGTAGAGTCCCTATAGACCTTTCATACATACCAGTGCTCAAGTGGAGTAACGCAGGGGTGATCATGAACCCAGGACATCTATTTAAATGCTCGTACATGCAGTGCTAGACACAGAAAGACAGGGATTTTGCTGATCAGTTGTCTGAATATGGAATCTTAAAAATAAACTCATTGTTCTCTCATAACCCTTTTCTCCCCTGGCACTGTGAGGCAGTCTAGTGTTTGGCCTCTCTGTTAGAGGTGCCATCTCTTTAGCGTGCCAGGGACATAACCTCTCTGTTAGAGGTGCTGTATCTCATCTCTGGCCTCTTTTTCTCTTGCACTATTCAGTGGCTTCAGCATGAAATGCTGGTTTTATTGCTGGTAAGTGAGTTAATTGTGAAACTGACTCAGGACATTAAAGATACAACTCGATTTGGGGTCAGAGAGAGGCTCCCTCTCAGAGCTGTGTGGTTTAAAGAAGATTTTTGGGTGCTGCATAGTGAATTAACCATTTTATCAGGTGAGTTTGCTGCTTGTAGAGTGTGTGTGGCATTGATCACACACCAGGCTTTTCTCCCCACTGTGTATGTCATCATAGTGACCAAGCTCGACGAGTCAAGCTTCTTTCTCCTTCACTATCTCTCCCTTTCTCACTGCCTGTCTCTCTCACTGTCTCTCCCTTTCTCTCTTTTTCTCAGGGATGTTTGCTAATGCAGAGGGCATATCCCAGCGCGCACCGGTAAGCTGGTCAGAGGGCGTGCTTGCTGCAGCTGTGTGTTTCCCCTACGTGGTGGCCCTGGACGAGGGCTTCGTCACCGTGCACAGCATGCTGGACCAGCAGCTCAAGCAGACGCTCTCCTTCCGAGAGGGACACGTCTTGCAGGACTTCGAAGGTTTGAAACCTGCCACGGGCTTCTCTCTCTCTGTCTCTCTCTCTCTCTCTCTCTGTGTCTCTCTCTCTCTTTTTCCCCCACACATCCTCTTGCCAGACAGATGCTCAGGTGTTCCCTGTAGATGTGTGTTTGGAGGGGTAAATGTGTGGGGGAACTGGGTTGGAGGCTGTGGTGTGGGATGGGAGTGTGGCCATGTTCAGAGGACCCCCGGCTGTGAGGGGATGGTGTGAAGCACAGTGTGGTTGAAGGGGGTGTGTGTGGTGGAGCACGGGTGTGCTCCATAAAGGAGAGGGCAATGTGACGGAGACGTTGGGTGGAGCCTCCATGGAATAGGCCACATGAAACGCCTGGGTTTGCTGTCCTCTGCCCTGGCTACGCTGACCCTAGGGTGCTTTCCACAGTGGCTTTGCTTTAACTATTAATGTGTGTGGCTGGCAGTGTGAGGTTCAGTATCTTGCTCAAAGGCATAGTACCACAAACCTTCAACTAGGGATCGAACCTTTTGGATATTTAGCTGGAGTAAAGCTCTCAGACGAGTTTTGTGAGGTCCCATTCTTATTGGATGTTCTTATCTAGAGCGGCTTACAAAAGTGTAGAGATGGCACCAGTCCGATATCCCGTATCGGAATCGGGCCAATATCAAATTTCAAATCAAATACCATCACAAACTCAGCATGACAATAGCACATCAGTGCTTTTCCAGCAATGCAGCACATGTGATGACAGCCAGAGTAGTTTTAGCAGGTCACATGATGACAATTGGGCTTGTTTGAGCACAGTTTGTAGACTGCTGTAGTTTAAGCAGCGTTGTCTTCCCATAACAATTAAACTGTTACATTCAGATGCAAATCCAGGCACTCACACAGTGTGATTTCCATTGCTGTCAGTGTGATGCACAATGTGGGGAACAGACTAGTGGGAGTATTTAAAGTTGACAAAATTGTGTTTTAGCACTGCCATATCCAAGATCAGCTGTGAATTGATCTATTAATCCGTTCTTTAAAGAAATAAACGGTGACGTTTCCAGTTTGACCGTTGAGTTAAAGAAATTCAGGGCCGTGAAAAGGAGACAGCAGCAGAAAGCTGACATAACCAGAGCCAGTATTGGTGTGCCTGGTGTATAGTACTTGTCATGCGTGCTCACTTAGTGTTTGGTGTGTAGAACAGCAGTTCACCGCTGAAATTCACAAAAACAGAAGGTTATTAAGTCGATGTGGAATTAGTCGCATTCAGAAATCAGACAAAATGCAGACAAACTACAACATAGCTTTCAGGAGTGAGTGAGTGAGTCAGGCAGATGTACTGAGCATAGACAATGAAAGAGTGTGCGTGCATGCGTAAATTTGAGAACCAAGCAGGTGATGACCAAGGCAGTAAACATCATCTCACAAGAGAGACACTGAGTGAAAGGCAATGGAAGGAAAAAAATTAATATTTCAGTCTTGTAATAATTGTTTTTGTTTAGTTTTTTATAATTTGTAATTTTATAATAAGAGTATCTGTCATCCATGCATGACATCTGTAAAATAGCATATGATATATCAGTTTCCCCAACTAAACTACAGCTCAATGGTGGCTTTTAATGAAAAAATATTGGATCTGTATCAATATTGGGCAATATTATATCAGATCGGTACCAGAAAAACTGGTATCGTGCTGTCTTTAGAAAAATGCTTAGCTGTCTACTCAGAAAAGTATCCAAAAATACCCATAAGTCCAGATCCTTTCAAAACCAAGAGTGAGTGCTGAATCCTAGACTGAGAGGTACTCTAAGATATCATACCATCAAATACAAGATATAATACGATCAAATACAATTTGGGGGCAAGTACCAGACATTTCAGTGCCAAAAGAAGACACCTTCTCCCTGTTTAATTTTCCCATGTTTTGATGGTGTAGCAAGTCATTCTCAGTTTTTTTTTTGGCTTAGCGTGGTAAGCTCTTTTCTGATCTCCTAATACCTTTCTACTGGTTTACATTTGACTTAAGTGTAGTTGGTTTGCGAGCCCTGTGCTGTGCCTTTGTCACCATTGTTGGTGCAGAGTGCCTCCACCATCAGGCCTGACATCCTGCTGTGTCCTCTCTGAATACGCCTGGTCCTTTATATTAACGTAGCACCTCGCTCAAGGCTTGCATACCGTGAGCACCTCTGCCGTTGCTGTCGTACCGCCACACAAGGTCATCTACCGCTGACCTACTTTTGAATTTTTCTCATTTCCCCCACCTCTCTTCCTCTGGCTGGAGTCTGTAGTACCCCTCTGCGGCTCACGGCGTGCCTGGGGTTGAGCCCACTGGCGAATGTGCAGTAGGACCGGATGCTGTACCGTTTGGATATGATGGTATTCCAGGAAAACTCTGCTTTATGTAAACACAAAATAGTCATTCTAAGTAGGACCTTAGTCAGAGTAGCCTGCTAGTACAAGTGGAACATTCCAGTGTTTTTATATTATAGAATTAAACACATGTATGAGCTCATTGACAGAAGTAGTGTCTACAGAGGTGTTTACACCAGTTTGCATAGAGGTTATGAGCTCAGAATCATCATAGAGCACCCGAGATGACTCAACACACGGGCTTATCAACTTTAGTACCAGTGAACAAAAAACATTTGTTGGCTTTTCTGTAGCCTGCATTGTCTTTGTTGCAAAATCTCGTGTATTTTTCATATCCAGAAACCTGGAACTGAAAACACTAAATCCAGTACTGACACACAAGAACCAGAGCACCTGAAAGGTCTTGATGAACACGGTCAGTCATTTGCTCAGTGTGTATGCGGAACTGTGCAGCTAACGCCTTCCTTCGTCTGTGCATCTCTCAGGGAAGGTGCTGTTGGCCTCCACAAAGGCAGTGTTCGTGCTGGTGCCTCTGCCCCTGGAGACCCAGATCCAGGACCTGCTGGCCAGCCGCCGCGTGGAGGAGGCGCTTGTCCTCACGGAGGGCGCGCAGAGAAACATTCCCAAAGACAAGTTCCAGGTGATCCGTCGGGAAGCGGCACGACGGGGCGGCCCTGCCATCTGCGCCACCGCTGAACGAATGTCTCTCTCGCTCTCCTCCTCTCCAGATGTTACACAAACGAATTCTCCAGCAAGCAGGATTCATCCAGTTTGGGCAGCTGCAGTTCTCCGAAGCGAAAGAGCATTTTAGGTGAATGAAGTGCCTCATTGTGTCGTGTAATTAACACTGTTAGATGCCACTCATGCCCAGATGATCCAGAAGCTGATTGAAGGCAGTTAATTAACAGTTAATTAATCTCCCTCTGTGCACCTGTCCCTGTATAAACCACAGAGGAACAGAAACATGTTTGACCATGACTTAATCTACCATGTCTGTAGTGCTGCAGGAACTAATATAACACAATCACAGACTTCCAGTGTCGCATTGGCGTCTGATGCTTTCCTCTTACTGTTAAGGATGAATTGAGAGTGATGTGACGTCTAATTTCTAAATTAAAAACGCTTTCCTTCGGTAGTTTGCTGATGCCATTTGGACAATCATCTTGTAATTAAATGTCTTGGCATTTAAAAATTTATTCACTGGAAACAGAAGAGACACGTTGTGCCAGTTGAAGATTGTTTGAAATCTGATGCCAGGCACAAGTCATGCTAACCCTACGCCTGTAGATCTCGTCACATTCCAGATTTTATTCCAAATCCCATTTCAACATGCCTGGCTGTCATATGAGGTGTGGCAGGATGTGGTGGCCACCAAAGTTCTCGGGGTAGTGGCCGTCCACGAACAGACGTGGGTTCCTCACAGTGCCCTCTGCCTGACAGGAGAGGGCAGCTGGACGTGCGTGAGCTGATCTCCCTGTACCCGCTGTTGCTGCCCGCCTCGTCCTCGTTTACGCGCTGCCAGCCTCCTCTGCACGAGTTCGCTGACCTCAGCCAGCTGGCGCAGGGAGACCCGGAAAAGGTCGAGCGCTGTAAGCACTTCCTCATCGGCTACCTGCGCGAGGCGCGAGCCGGCGAGGCCGCCAATGGCTTCCGCGAGGATGTGGACACAGCGCTGCTGAAACTTTACGCTGAGGCGGGTCACGATAGCCTGCTGGACCTGCTGGCCTCGGAGAATGCCTGTCTGCTGGCTGACAGCGCCCCCTGGCTGGAGAAGCACCACAGGTCAGCGGCGACACAAATGCTTGTAGCGGCAGGAAAGGCTCAATTTAGAAAATATTATGGCTATATCATGCCTCTTGTCTAGAGCTGTTTACAGTAGTGCTTTGTTATTCAAAAACCTTTTTCTTAGCATTCTTACAGAATAAAAAGGTTGTATAAAAAATGGTTTGTTTGTTCTGTTTTATTACATATTGTTACAAAAACCACCATGGTGAACACTTCAGATGAAATGTGGCCTGAAGTATTCATCCTGCTGTGGTGTTACTAACCAGAAGACTGAGGTTGCTCTGAACTCAGCCTAGATGCTTAAAGCACATTGGCTTCTTTTCTGTTGTAACCTTCTGTGGTGCCAGTAATCAAATCACCAACGGTTGTCTGGTTATGTACTTTGCTGCCCTGTTGGATTTGCTGGTGTAAGAATGTGATCGGCCCTACAGTTGAACCCTGAGGTGCCGCTGTTTTGTTTTTCCGTTTGTTTAATTTGATGTGCAGACTGATGGATGGTTGGGTGTCCTAATACTCTATATGTTTGAAGAATCTTGCTGTTGCCATGACAGCGCATAGATAAAATGCTCATAAATGCTACCGCTGAACAGTAGCTTGGTCTTGTTGAGCTGTGTGTGTGTTCGTTCCGGGCTAATGGCCTTTCTGTTGGCTCTCAGGTACTTTGCACTTGGGATTCTCTATCACTACAATGGTCAGGATGCAGTCGCACTGCAGGTAAGATCTCAGCCCAGACAGGAAGTGCTGACCTTAGCTTTGCCTGTGTGAAGAATACTCTCTAATCCAACTGTCTAGATGCTGATGGTTAGCCAAGATGGTGTAAAAGCAGTTTCCGAGGCTTCTGTTTACAGTCCAGCAGCAAGTTTGACAAGCTGGAATGCCTTGCTGAGATGTGTCGCTTCAGCAGTGACGTGAGTGTGTATGATTTGCAGCTGTGGGTGCGAGTGGTTAATGGAGACCTGTGTGACCCCACGTGCACCAACCTCTTCCAGTACATTGTGGATTTCCTGAGCCGCTGCCCCAACCTGGACCTGGTGTGGAAGTATGCAGACTGGGCCCTTCAGAAGGACCAGAAGGTGACGTTTGCACACGTTGCAGGCGTTACGCGCCCATACGTGTTGGCATGTGTTACCGTGCCCACGCGTATCTGCACGCATTTCACACGTTACCGCACCTGTCCAAATTAAATTGCAGTAGTGTAGTATTGTCTCAACAGCTGTGGTACTACCTCATGAATAACTGACTCTTTCAGTGCGGTGAGAACTTAGCTGTGGAGAGGTTATCTAACTATTACATTACCTTACATTACCTTGGCAAACCAAGCAGGTAATGCCGACTGAAATAGTCAGTCTTTGTGCATGTGTCGTTGTCTTTCTTACAGATTGGGGTTCAGATTTTCACTAAGAGGCCCATCTCCAAAGAGCTGCTGAACGCAGATGACGTGATCACGTACCTGCAGAAGCACCACAGAGCCCTCCTGCTGTACCTGGAGCACCTGGTGCTGGAGCGCAAAGTTCAGGTATGTCGTGCACTCTTCCTGAGGTAATGCCGGTGCTTCTGTGACAACTGTCACAGGTTTTTCTGCTTTAAAAAAAATAATAATTTTTTTTTTTTTCCACTTTGTGGCATATTAAAACAGAATAATGATGTACTTTTATCCAAGTTTTTGAAAAATAGACCCTTACCTGGTTAGGATCTGTGGTCAGTGTTGATCAGGCTTCATACGCTGTGTGTTCCCGCGCTCAGAGAGAGAAGTACCACACCCACCTGGCCGTGCTGTACGCCGACCAGGTGCTGGGGCTCCTGTCTCGGCCTGCGGACACCCGGGAGCACCTGGCCTCTGCCCGCACAAAACTGCAGCACTTGCTGAGGGAGTCCAGCTTGTACAGAGTGCAGCTGCTGCTAGGTGACTCCTCCCTCCTCCCCACCCCTCTTCTGGG
This sequence comes from Electrophorus electricus, assembly GCF_041902795.1. NCBI lineage: Eukaryota > Metazoa > Chordata > Actinopteri > Gymnotiformes > Gymnotidae > Electrophorus > Electrophorus electricus. Next base: position 10,980,752 of record NC_137499.1, on the reverse strand, counting down.
GGTGCCACAATTGTATGATGAACCTTATTACAATATTGGCCTTCTGCGATACTGATGTGTGTGTGTCGTGACAGGTAAATTGCAGGACTCAGAGCTGTTGCTGGTGGAAAGGGCCATACTGCACGGTAAACTGGACGAGCATGACACAGCCCTGCACATCCTGGTTCACCAGCTCAGAGACACCACGGCCGCCGAGGACTACTGCACCTGGGCTTCGGCGGCCCGTGGCCACGCCCATCGCCGCCGCCTCTACCACCATCTTCTGGGCAGATATCTCGACCCGGACATGCCTGGTGGACCGCGGGCTGTGGAGGCCGTGGACTTGCTCAACCGCCATTCCGAAGTTTTCGACGCAGTGCAGGTTTTAAAACTCCTCCCAGAGGCGTGGTCTCTGGGGTTGCTACACCCCTTCCTGTGCGGGGCGTTGAGGGTGAGCGTGCATGCCTGCCGGACCACCCAGGTTGCACTGGGGCTCGCCCGAGCGGAGAACCTGCAGCTACACCGTGACAGGGTGAGTTCACAGTAGGTGTGGCCCCGGCAGGTGAACGGACATTCAGGCTGGAATTCTGCTGCCCTTGATTTCAAGAAAAAGATTTTACCCAGATGAACTAAAAAAATGTGTCAAACATCATATGGTCATGTACTACTAGGACACCCCCCCCCCTGCCCAACTCCCAAATATAATCAGAATTTTTATTGCCAAAGTATAACATGAACATTACCATTAATCTCCATTTCCTTGCACCTTTGTTCTTAAAAGCTGCATGAAAGTGACCTGACTGGACAGCACTAAATGTGTGTCTCTCGCTCTCTCTCTCTCTCTCTCTCTCTCTCTCGCTCTCTCTCTCTCTCTCGCTCTGCCACGCCCACACGCCCAGCTAAAGTATCGGGGTGGCCCCATCCTCATGTCAGAGAAGAAGGGCTGCCATCTGTGCCACAACACCTTCAGGGATCCGGAGTGCATGTGCCTTCCCGGAGGCACGCCCGTACACACCCACTGTGCCGCCCAGAAGCTTCAGGACACGCCCATCAAGCGGCGGCTAGACCGCACCCACACCAGCAACCACACGTGAAGTCGTCTAGGGCTCGGCTGCCCTCCGGGGAACAGCAGCTGACCGCCCCGCCCCCGGACAGCTGAAGGGCACGTGGGTGGTGTCTGAGGCACAGGCGCATGGACACTGCATCGTGGGTAACGGTGATCAGGGCCGGTTTATGCATGTACATGTAAAAGGAGAGGGAGGGGTGTAGAGATGGTGTGTGCAAGTGTGGGCGCGGGTGATTGTGTATGAGAACCTGTTCATTCACACTCCCCACTCCGTGTGTGTGTGTGTTCTCAACACTGATATCCTGTTGAGCTGGTTTATTTTTTTTATAGTTCTGGAGATCTGTTGATGATTCAGTCCACCGCTGTACCCCGTAACGTGGGGTCCCGCGTCTGGTGGGATGCTTCAGGACCTTCTACTGGAAGTCTGCATGTCTTTACGTCATCCAGCAGGAGTCATGATCCAGGGTGACAGTGTCCGGGGTGGTTTCCATGGTAACGATTTAACCATTACCAAATCCGATGAAACCACTGTATCCACTGATGGCTTGGACGTTAAAGAGAGGCTCCTGTCTTAGTCTCGTCATGCACACAAAAGCGCTTGTTAATGCTGTAAGCAAAAGACTTTGCTTTTTTTACATTTTATTAACTTTAACAGCAAAGTTCTTTTCATCTCTACTCGCAGAGTGAAAGTGACGTTTCTGTAGCAGTTTCAGAATCAGTAAGTCGTCCTGGTAAAGTTGTATAAAACTTAACTGCAGACATAATATGGATAAAAGGGACTCATGACCAGATCATCTTTTGTGAAAACACTTAGTCTTTTAATTCAGTTACAATACTATATTGTAATATGTGTGGTGTATATACTATAAATCATATTACTTTGGTTTCAAGATAAGCACATCTTGAGAAGGATATGTGAACCGTCCTGCTCTGAAGACGTGTCTGTCCCCAGCAAACGACTGCACACGTCATCTTGACATGATGAGGTCTTCTGTTTCAGAATTCATGTTGAACACGATGACAGATTCTGGCACTTGTTATTACGTGCGCGTGTGTGCGTGTGTGAGAGACCTGCCCCTTCCCATCAGCCCCTCTGTGGTCCCTCCACGTGTACAGGGTCATGTCTGAGATCTGTCATCCTGTGTCTTAACAAGTCTAAACTGTAACTAATTTCTGATCAAAGTGATGAGTATTTTTCTTATTGAATTTGTAATTTTAAGGTATAGAATGTCAAAAAGGAGATGGGATCTTGCAAAATAACATGGCACCCGCTATTTGAGTGTTTTTGAAAAGGATGTCACATTTCCAAGATGTGATGTGCATGTGTACTGTTAGAGGGGTGCTTGGGTTATGTTAATCTGAAGGAGTCAGACAGGTCCAGATTAGGGGTGTGATTAGGACACCAGCCCTGCTGAAGGGCCTCTTGAAAATCTCGCACACAGAACGAACACTGCCTACACTGTCAATATTAATGCAACCCGAGACTGACCTGGGAACAGTACAGACGTTCATCTGCTGTTGAAGAGACAATGCTACTGGCTCATGGACTGTTCCTAAACCAGCTCTACTCCAGAAGAAACACACGCTGGCTCACAATAGGGGTCAGTTTATTGGGGGTTTAGCATTATCACAGCAGAAGGTGCTGTTCAGAAATGAAGGGGGAAAAAAACTCAAATATATTCAACTGGAAATAAACACCAGTTACTGTTGAATTTGTATGAAATTTCAGCTTTTCATAAATGAAACAATGAACTACATGTCCACAGCAAAGAAACAAGACTAATTAAAAATTCATTGAAACATGCCTTCCAGTGGCTTTTCCCATCAGAACACACGTGACCCATGTAGGGTTTTGTGCAACTTGTTTCCAACATGTAAAATCTCTGGCCCATTTTTCCAGATACACTAGTTTTATTGGTCGTCTTAACCACTGGGGTGGACGTTGAGGTGGCTTCAGGTCCTGGCCTCTTACGATGCCTCGTTCAGTTTGCGATGCTTCAAAACGTCAGGGGCCAAGAAGCTTCTTTCGGGGTTGTTGCGTAGCTGTTATCCTGGTCGTATGTAATTAAATTTCTACTTTCCTGTCCCGGACTACCTATAAAGAACACGGAACTTCAGTCCTCTGGTCAAAAAGTGCAGTTGGGCTTCTGCCTCTTTCTAATGACTCAAGAATTTTTAGATGCACATGTGCTCAGCTGTACATACTGTATTTATTATCGTTTGTTGCTTTGTACATCAATGCCAGTGCAAGTGGAATGTACAAAAATGTAAAAGACAACCGTTTTAATAAACATGACTATGCTTGTTACTGGTGCTCCAGGGCTCTTGGACTGGTTCCTTCCACCTTACATGTGCTCCCAGCTTGTCCAGGGGTCTGAGTGGGACCCTCCTGCTTATTCCAGGATGCCATGGAGCTGTGGTCAGTTACAGAAAGCTCAGATGAAGCAGCAGACTTCAATACGTGAATCCGATATGCTTTTCCTCTTTAATCACTAAACGTGCATGTGCACGCGCTGGTTATGTAAATACATTCCAAATGAGAGATGAAGGAGCTCTCGAGCATCGCTGTGTTCAGTTCATGTTAGCGATCTGTTCAAAAGGCTCATTCACACTAGCAGCTTAACAAAGGTCTTCGTGTGCTTTCAGGAATTCCAGCTCTGGTCCGATGTGAATTTTTGGCTTTTAAAACGTTAGCAAAGAGATAAAGTCCGTGTCACCTTGTTCAATGGAGTTCATTGGTGTGTGCGCAGGGTGGAGGCCGACTGGGTCTCTGTGGGACTGGGCTTACATGGCCGACTGGGTCTCTGTGCAGACGTAGATGCTACATGGACGCACGCGCCGTCGTCCACGGCCAGGGAGACGTGGGAGCCTGCAGTGACCCGGCACAAACTCCTCACACGCCTCCCGGAACTTGCGGATGCGCCAGCAGTAGATGACGGGGTTGAACGCGGCCTTCAGGTAGCTAAGCCACAGCGCTCCCACAGCGGCAGGGTAGAACTGGGGACTCAGGTAGAACCGCCGGCTGAAAGCAGCCAGGAGGCCGAGCACAGTGTGCGGCAGACAGCAGGCAGAGAAGCCCAGGAAGAGGATGAGGATGGTGGTGAAGGCACGCGTCTTAAAGCTGACATCCACGCTGGGCTGTGGGAGGCGCCGTGGAGCGGACAGGCCCGTCTTGCCCGCCAGGCCAGCCGCAGGGCATGCGTGGTTCCGCACGCGCATGGCGTTGCGACGCACGGCATTGAGGATCCGCAGGTAGGCAAACAGCATGACGGCCATGGGCACCAGGAAGGCGGCCGCCGCCAGCAAGACCGTGTAGCCACGCTCGGGCAGAGACTCCACGTAACCCAGGACGCAGCCCGGCCTGTGTCCCGGGCTTCCCGGGGTGCGGCGGCCAGCCGTAGAAGGCAGGGCCAGGCAGAAGGACAGCAGCCAGGAGGCAGAGATCAGCAGCCGCGCCCGACCGGGCGTCAGCTTGTCCTGCCGCTGCACGATGATGAGAAAACGGTCCACGCTGATAATCAGAAGGATGGCAACGCCCTCCAGCACGAAGAGCCAATAGAGCATGGCCGTGACACGGCAGAACTCCGGGCCAAAGCGCCAGTCGCCGGCCACTACGGTGACGGCGGTTACAGGCATACAGAAGAGCGACAGCATGATGTCGGTGAAGGCCAGCGTGGCCAGTAGCAGGTTGATGGCGGAGCGCATGGCGGCCTTCTGGTAGACTATCAGGCAGACCACGGCGTTTCCCAAGAAGCCCACGGTGATGATCACCACCATTACAGCACACAGGGCCACGCGGAGAGCCACGGGCAGGGGCGTGCTGGCCTCTGCCTGCAACTTGCTCACGTTCCTAAGCGCGTGCTGCTCCGTGAAGCCACAGCCGCTGCTGCTGTTGTCGTCGTCGTTGCAGGCCATCACGACCGCGTGCGCAGCCTGGCCGCTAGCGGGCACGAGCAGCTGCAGTCTGGACTCTCTCCTCCTCCTCTATGGTGTCCCCTCTCCCCTGCATCTAAATAGCACACAACAGGACAGGGACCCAGTAGGTTTCTGTACGCTGACCTCCCGGGCCGAACAGACACAAGCACGCGCTGCTAATTAGCAGAAGGAGCGCAGAGCACGAGCACGAGCACGAGCGTGCAGCGTGTCCACAGCTTGCATGTAAAGACTATTACAAGATGCACAGACCGCTTACTGTTGTCATGGACACGGACGAGAAGGCGCGCTCGCAGAGGAGCCCTGCTTTTCGCGGGGTGAATCCGTGTCCTGAAAGCAGAACGCGCGCGCACACACACACACACACACACACACACACACACACACACACACACACACACACACATACACAAAAGAAAGGGCTTTATGCCATGGAGGAGCGACGGCACGGCATTGCTATCCCCACTGCCAAGGAGACCGGAGAGCAGCACCATGGCAACAGAAGCTCTGACAGCGCGATAAAGTCCTAAAATAGTGTTTCACCCGCGACTGCAGGCAGCGTGCCGTTTCGATTCACAGGATTACTGCTTGTCCTCGCAGACACCCCAATTTTGTAGTAACATCTTTATGTACCAAGTATTCTGTTGGCTATATAATTATATATTATTATATTTTAAAACTATAAGGATCTTTTGAAAATGACACCTTATATTTTGAGTGACAACGGGGTGGACGTCAGCCAGCACATACCTACACATGCCGTCACTAATTTCTTTTCGCCTCTTGATTAACCCTGTTGGATTTATCGTCTCTGGCAGTGTATAATAGTCCACAGATACGCGATCGTGTGTAATGCACCAGGCTGGGACTCACCCGTGTTGGCTCTTCGCGACGCAGCCGCGCAGCAAGACACCGCGGAACAGGCAAAGCCCTGAGCACCAAACCAGTCTCACAGCTGGATCCTAAACATTATAACACCGGCATCAAAAGAACGGCAAGACTTAACATCTATTCTTGCTCTTGGCATTCCTAAACACACCTAGCGCACGCGAAACGACGTGCGCACGCCTTTGGTGCAGAACTGTGCCCACTCACGGGAGGATGCGCGCCGACGCACAACGGGGTCGCGCGCGTGTCACTTTGCACCGTGAAAAAATGACGTTTGGGTCTTCGGTGCCCAACACTCACTAAATACACTCACTAAACACACTAAACACATCCCACTGTTATGGTCAGAGGCATACACACACACACACACACACACACACACACACACACACATGTGCAACGCCAATAAAAAGCATTTATTTGTTTTTGTAAATATTTCTCTGTCCTCTCCGTTTAATGCAAGAATAACTCGATGACCTAAAACATAAAGAACTACCACACCTGTTACACACTTTTATGTATTATGCATTATGTAGCAACACATTCTAGGCATAGAGACTAGTACATATGTAACAACGGTGTTTTTTATACCAACACACAATACATTCAAACGCCTCCAATAAGCGTAAAGGTTTAACGTGTTTGAGTTGGATTTGTCTTAACACATTTACAGCGGTAGTTCTAGTTACAGCTCGACACTAAACAAGACTGAGGTCGCCCTCTGGTGGCACAAACGCAGCACGACACACTGGGAAGATCAACACACAATATAGGAAACATTTGGTTTATTGGAATACACCGTATGCACAATGCATAATGTAGAGCAACGTAACAAGCCCCAATTATTCTGATGGATTCAGTGTATTTTTAACAGTAATGACGCCTGATCTGTATATGAACGTGGGTTCTGCTTGGGACTTGAAGTCACTTCCAGTCGGTTTATCACTCTGCGCTCTGCTCCAGGTGCCCCCTAGTGTTCAACGTTTTTTCCAGGTGTACTTCTTGCGGGCGCCTGCCTGGCCTGGTTTCTGTCGCTCCTTAATCCTGGGGTCAGCCGTCAGCAAGCCCGCTGAAAGCACAAAGTCCATTTTGCAAATCTTTTTTTATTTTATTTTTTTACTTTGTATTTGCCAGCAGACACTTCATGGTCTTTGTACCTCATAGAAAGCAGGACTAGGAGCGTGTGTGTGAGAGAGTGTCTGTGTGTGTGTTAGTGTTGTTAAAACTGGCCATATGTGACATTTGATTATTCTAGAAATAAAAAGCACATAGGTTTGAAGCATTCAAATATCTATTTATTCATGTTATGTCCATAAGAGCACAAAACCAGTACAGTGAGAGATGGAGCTCATTTGACATGGACATTTGATTCAAGATAAATATGTCTTAACGTTTTCTTTCTATTAAACAGGATATAAAAATCAAACCACTGTGTACCTGCAGCGCACGAAGCTTCTAGTGTTCAGTGTCTATGTAGTACAGTAGTCTACGCTCCTGAGTGTGTGTGTAAGATTGTGTGTGTGTGTGAGAGATGGAGTGTCTAACATACCTTGCCTTATGGTCTCCACCTCCGCGGGGGTAGAGACAAAGCTGAGCAGTGCCCGTGCGATGGCGAGCCGGAGAGCACCAGCCTGTGCTGAGCGACCCCCGCCCTCCACATGTGCCTGCACATCGAACCTTCCCAGCATGCCCGCAAAGTGTAGAGGAAACATGATCTGCTCCCTGTCAGAGAGAGAGAGAGAGAGAGAGTCATCTACACATTACTTCTTTTTCTCAGTATAAGGACTGTTATTAAAGGGGGGAGGAGCGTTGAACTCTGTAATCTCATGCAGTGCATGTGACAAACCACTGCCTGTGGTCACACAGTGTGTGTTCATTCAGTATTAGCACACATGATATGCTCGTGTAATGCGTGATGTATTCATGAGCACTCCCGTGCACGTGATGTGTAATAGGTTCATATGATGTCTTCACGTGTGCGCTTGTGCACATGCAATGTGTTCACGTGCACTCCTGTGCTTGGGGACAGCAGACGTACTGTGGCCCACACTGCTGACACAGAGGAATGTTGTCGTCTGTCCGCTCCAGTTAAGTCCGTCTGATAAGGCCAGACGGAGCCCACTACTCACTCAGCTGTGTAATTAACTCCCCTCCCAGACTACAGAGGGTAAGCAGGCCGGGGGGCGGGTCGGGGGGGTGGAGGTGGGGATGGGATTGGGGAGGTTGTTGGAGGCACAGCATGCAGCCAGAAAACTGCTGGGGTTGATCATTCTCCCCTGAGGGGGCGGGGCTTAGCGGCTAGTGGTGGACAGACCAGAACTGACAGCTCGACTGACGAACAGAACGCAGCCGTGCGCTGGCTGGCCAGCAAAACTCTTTTGATGTTTTATTGAAGAATGATTTAGTAAGAGTTCATTCAAGGGAGTTTTTTTTTCAGAAATTCTTACAGATGATGTAAAATGTTATGCCCTAGAATTACACCCCGTGAAAGTCTATAAGGGTTCATTTTAACTCAGTGTCTGAGGATTTCAACGCATTTTCCATTACTCTAGATGCTGAGCAAAACCCTAGTCACTGGATTATTAGTAACAAGCGCCCTGATGCCACTCAACTGGCAACCTCATGAGGCACACGACCTTACAGATGAAGGTTAGGAGTGTTAGGAGCGTTCGGTTCCAGGCTGTAACACATCTGTTACTAAGCTCGGCCCCTGGTTACCGTGGTTATCACTGAGAAGTCTCTGACCACACGACCACATGATCACAAGACCACAGCTGTCTGTTGCATTCTCACAGTAGCATGTGCACTGATGTATTATATGTACGAACATTCAAACACGCATACACACACACACCTGTCCTGCAGAATAGGGAAGTACAGCAGACAGTCTTTTCCGTTGACAGCGACGCGTCCGCTGCCACAGTCTCGGAGTGTAACGCTGGCCGTGGCAGTTTTCCTCCTGCCTGCGAGGGAACAGAGCATGTGGTCAGGACCCTGCAGCCAGGACCACCAACGGGGGCAAGTTTCTGACTCTGAGTACCACTAGATGGTGCTGAAGGGCAGAATGAGCTGCACGCAGGTACCGTTCAGAACATCTTAGAACTGGACACTAAAACCAGCCGATATAAAACTGGTCATTTTCTTAGATGAGCAAGAACGACCTAGCGTGCATGTGTGTGTGTGTGTGTGTCTATACCGTGGGCCAGGAATGTGTATGTATGTACCATGGGCCTGGCTATAGGTTCTTCACTCTCATCATACTGAACATCAAGGAGTGTGTGTGTGTGTGTGTGTGTGTGTGTGTGTGTGTGTGTGTATGTGTGTGTGTACCATGGGCCTGGCTGTAGGTTCTTCACTCTCATCAAACTGAACATCAAGGAGTGTGTGTGTGTGTGTGTGTGTGTGTGTGTGTGTGTGTACCGTGGGCCTGGCTGTAGGTTCTTCACTCTCATCAAACTGAACATCAGGGAGTGTGTGTGTGTGTGTGTGTGTGTGTGTATGTGTGTGTACCTTGGGCCTGACTGTAGGATCTTCCGTTCTCATCACAATGAACGTCAGGGATTTCCTGCTTGGTGGACTGAATCTCCAGCTGCTTGCGGAAACGCTGGACAAACTCCTCCTCCAGCGCGCAAAAGGGCAGAGACAGCAACTTGTCCATCAGCTGTAGGAACCGTGAGTACTACACACACACACACAGGCAAAGGAAAAATGCATTTAGGAAATCATTTCACCAGCGCCCTCTTGTGGTGTCTGTGTGAATTGCAGTATGGGGGTGAGTGACTTACATCCTGGTCTGAGATATTCTCCACCAGAACCTCCTCTAACTCTTCCTTCAGTAGCCATCTGCTTCCACCTAGAGAGCTGGACACACACACACACTCCATGAATAACACTGATTATGTTGTAACAGTGGTGGTGTTAGGCAGCAGACACAGCCGCGTACAGTCAGTGAGTGTGTTCAGACTGGATGGTCTTCACTCCAGTCGTGTGGACATGACTATATAAATCACTGTTCCAGCACACCTGTATTCTGTATCACCTGCTGCCTCACAGGTCACACACACCTGGACAGGTGCCACCAGAACGAGATACTCACATTACCTGTCAGTGGCTTTCATGTTATGCATGTTGTGACTTAAACAAACATTTACTTTTTCTAACATAAACTAGTTCCATTATAAGTCAGTGAAAATTGTAGTATTCCCCCCCCCCACACACACGTGTGCACACGGTAGGTCCTGGTGCTCACATCTGCTTGCTGTCTTGAGGAAGAGCTCCTTTACTCCTCATCTGGTCTTGATGTTTTTCTATGGCCAGCACTTTCCCGAACGTGTCCTGGAATAAACAAAGCAGCGTTCACTTGAGAAGAGACGCAGGGGTTCAGTGTGTGGTCTCTGTAACAGCACGACGTCGAGGTTAGACAGCCAACTACAGCTGCTCTCCGTCCTATTTGGACAGTTCAGGAGGGACAGAGGTAGCTGTGTGTAAACACACATGGACAAAATGTTCAAGATTTTCAATCTGGATGGACTTAAACATCCCAGGTCTTATCCCCACACACACCCACCCACACCTACAAACACACCTACACCCACCCATCTACCTACACAAACACACACCTACCCACCAACACCCAAATCTCCATTATAAAGGCAGATGGCATCTCTATCTCCTTAGCCCTGGCTGGATTTAATTGTGTGTAGGGGAAATTGAATTGAGGGGCACTAGGGCGATAGCTCCCTTTCACCCTCGCACGCATGCACGCTCGCACGCGCGCACGCTCTCCCTCCTCATGGCTGGAGAAGCCGTCATGCACAGCCGGGTGGTGTTCTCAGGCACGCTTGTCTAAATTGGCATCGCGCCCACAAGCCTAGAGTGCCCGTCAGGCATGCTGCTGGAGCGGAGCGGGGCAGGGCGAGGCGGGGCGGGGCAGGGGGCCGGCGGGTGGCTCTGCTGGCAGCTCCATGCCGCTCACGTCGGCCGCGCGAGAATTCATTTCCCCTGCAATTATTCCACAGCTGTTTGTTTAATTCCACCCTGATAGAGTGCGTCTAATCCGCACACACACGCCAAACAGGCAAACATCGGGCAAAAAGCAATTTTCAGCCTGCCGGGGAAAAGGAAAGGTGTAATAGAAAAGAATGAAAAGAAAGAAAGAGGGAGGGAGGGGAAGACGAGTGATGTACGCATCACACCATTCCAGTAACGCACGTCAGTAACGCAGCCAGAGAAACAAAACCGGACAGGAGGAAGGTCTGTTAGAGGTCTGAGAGGGGCCACTGGCGGAAGGGGGAGACGAAACAGACGAGCTGTGATGTGAGCGATGAACGAGCTCTTCTGGCTGACCTCCGCTTTCAAATTCAATATATTTTCACCAAACGGTTGTACAGCAAGAGAGACAGAAGTCTCTTCTAATCCTCAAAACGTTCACCCGGGCGCTGCACCGAGGTAAACTCACACGTCCATGCAAATCACTCTGGAAGACGACGTCTATACATACAATAGGCACGTTTGAAATGAAAACATGAAATGGCTACAGCACCTTTAACGCATGTTAAACTATTCTATACTACAGCACCTTTAACGCATGTTAAACTATGCTACAGCCTCCCTGGGAACTGCATCTGCATTATTTCTTATCACAGTCGTCCGGGTAAAGCACCAGTCATGTCCTCTGGCCAGGGGAGTGGTGCAGCGTTTGTGGGTCATGGTCAGGGGAGGGGCTTTGGCCCACGGTGGGCAGATTTGACAAACCTATTTGAATGAACAGCAGGGGTGGGTTCTCTACAAGGCAAAGAGGAGACGCGCAAGCACGCGAGAGAGAAGGATGGGACGTGGGAGTCTGGGGCGAGTCGAGGACAATACAGTAGTAAATACAGGTGTGCACATGCACACGCACGTGCTTGCACGTACACTTGGAGGCATATGCCGTACATGCGTGCTTGCACATATACACATACACACATAAATGCGTTCACACACACACACACACACACACACACACACACACACACACACACACACACACACACACCCCTGCACACCCACAGCAGGCCTATAACAGTGCTCAGTTTCTCTCACTCTACCCCACCCACAACCCTGGTATCTCTTGAGGCTTCTGCCCTCACTCTAGAGCAAAGGACCCCAACCAGCACAGCACGCTCAGGAGAACGGAGTCCTCTGAGCCAAGAAGAATGAGTGGGGGGCAGGAGGGGAGGGAGGGGGGAGAGAGAGAGAGAGAGAGAGAGACAGAGGGGGGGGGAGGGAGGGAGAGAGAGAGAGAGACTTACATGCATGATGGAGTAGAATGAAGGTGTCCCTGTGTAGAAGAGGAAGTGAAAAGGGCGGCCATCTTTATCCCACTGGGCCGCTGAGCAAAGAACACACAGCACATAACGCATCATAACACACACACACACACACGCAACGCATCATCACACACACACACACACACGCAACGCATCATCACACACACACACACGCAACGCATCATCACACACACATGCAGCGCATAACGCATCATAACACACACACGCAACGCATCATCACACACACACGCAGCGCATCATCACACACACACGCACACACACACACACGCAGCGCATCATCACACACACACACACACAACGCATCATCACACACACACACACGCAACGCATCATCACACACACACGCAGCGCATCATAACACACACACACGCAACGCATCATCACACACACACACACAACGCATCATCACACACACACACACACGCAACGCATCATAACACACACGCAACGCATCATAACACACACACACACGCAACGCATCATCACACACACACACACACGCAACGCATCATCACACACACACGCAACGCATCATCACACACACACGCAACGCATCATCACACACACACGCAACGCATCATCACACACACACGCAACGCATCATCACACACACACACGCAACGCATCATCACACACACACACACGCAACGCATCATCACACACACACACACACACGCAACGCATCATCACACACACACACACACACACACGCAACGCATCATCACACACACACACACACACACACACACGCAACGCATCATCACACACACACACACACGCAACGCATCATCACACACACACACACGCAACGCATCATCACACACACACACACACGCAACGCATCATCACACACACACACACACACGCAACGCATCATCACACACACACGCAGCGCAAAACGCATCATCACACACACACACACGCAACGCATCATCACACACACGCAGCGCATAACGCATCATCACACACACACGCAGCGCATAACGCATCATCACACACACACACGCAATGCATCATCACACACACACGCAGCGCATAACGCATCATCATCATCACACACACACACACGGCATCACACACACACGGCATCACACACACAAGGCATCACACACACACACGGCATCACACACACACACACACACACACACACGGCATCACACACACACACACACACACACACACACACACGGCATCACACACACACACACACACACGGCATCACACACACACACACACGGCATCACACACACACACGGCATCACACACACACACGGCATCACACACACACACGGCATCACACACACACACAACGCAACGCATCACACACAACGCAATGCATCACACACAACGCAACGCATCACACACACACAACGCAACGCAACGCATCACACACACACAACGCATCATACACACACAACGCATAACACACACAACGCATAACACACACAAACACAGCATCCTAACACACACACGGGCGGCCATCTTTATCCCACTGCGCCACTGAGCAAAGAACACACAGCACATAATGCATCATAACACACACACACACACGCAGCGCATAACGCATCATCACACACACACGCACGCAGCGCATAACGCATCATCACACACACACGCAGTGCATAACGCATCATCATCATCATCATCACACACACACACGGCATCACACACACACACACACACACACACACACACACACACACACACGGCATCACACACACACACACGGCGTCACACACACACAGACACGGCATCACACACACACACACAACGCAACATCACACACACACAACGCATCATACACACACAACGCCTAACACACACAAACACGGCATCCTAACACACACACGGCATCCTAATACACACACGGCATCCTAACACTAACACACAAATGCATCATACACATACAACGCATCATAACACACACACGGCATCTCACACACACACACACACACACACGGCATCACACACACACAACGCAACATCACACACACAAACACGGCATCCTAACACACACACACACGGCATCCTAACACACACACACACGGCATCCTAACACACACACACACGGCATCCTAACACACACACACACGGCATCCTAACACACACACACACGGCATCCTAACACACACACACACGGCATCCTAACACACACACACACGGCATCCTAACACTAACACACAAATGCATCATACACATACAACGCATCATAACACACACACGGCATCTCACACACACACACACACACACACGGCATCACACACACACACACACACACACACACACACGGCATCACACACACACACACACACACACACACACACACGGCATCACACACACACACGGCATCACACACACACACACACACACGGCATCACACACACACACAACGCATCATACACACACACAACGCATCATACACACAAACACGGCATCCTAACACACACACAGCATCCTAACACACACACAGCATCCTAACACACACACAGCATCCTAACACACACACAGCATCCTAACACTAACACACAAATGCATCATACACATACAACGCATCATAACACACACACGGCATCTCACACACACAGCACATAACGCATCATCATCACACACACACACACACACACACACAACACATCATACACACACACCGCATCACACACACACAAAATGCATCCTAACACACACAAAGACAACGCATCATCACACACACACACACACACACAAGGCATCACACACACACACAACGCATCATCGCGCACACACACAAAATGCATAACACACACAAACACACACACCGCATGATACACACACACACACCGCATCACACCCACCCACACACAAAATGCATTATAACATACACACACACAAAGACAACGCATCATACACACACACACCGCATCACGCGCACACACACACGGCATCACACACACACACGGCATCACACACACACACGGCATCACACACACGGCATCACACACACACACACACACACACGGCATCACACACACACACACACACACACACACACACACACAACGCATCACACACACACACGGCATCACACACACACACGGCATCACACACACACACAACGCAACGCATCACACACAACGCAACGCATCACACACAACGCAACGCATCACACACACACAACGCAACGCAACGCATCACACACACACAACGCATCATACACACACAACGCATAACACACACAACGCATAACACACACAAACACAGCATCCTAACACACACACGGGCGGCCATCTTTATCCCACTGCGCCACTGAGCAAAGAACACACAGCACATAATGCATCATAACACACACACACACACGCAGCGCATAACGCATCATCACACACACACGCACGCAGCGCATAACGCATCATCACACACACACGCAGTGCATAACGCATCATCATCATCATCATCACACACACACACGGCATCACACACACACACACACACACACACACACACACACACACACACACACACACGGCATCACACACACACACACGGCGTCACACACACACAGACACGGCATCACACACACACACACAACGCAACATCACACACACACAACGCATCATACACACACAACGCCTAACACACACAAACACGGCATCCTAACACACACACGGCATCCTAATACACACACGGCATCCTAACACTAACACACAAATGCATCATACACATACAACGCATCATAACACACACACGGCATCTCACACACACACACACACACACGGCATCACACACACACAACGCAACATCACACACACAAACACGGCATCCTAACACACACGGCATCCTAACACACACACACACGGCATCCTAACACACACGGCATCCTAACACACACACACACGGCATCCTAACACACACACACACGGCATCCTAACACACACACACACGGCATCCTAACACACACACACACGGCATCCTAACACACACACACACGGCATCCTAACACACACACACACGGCATCCTAACACACACACACACGGCATCCTAACACACACACACACGGCATCCTAACACACACACACACGGCATCCTAACACTAACACACAAATGCATCATACACATACAACGCATCATAACACACACACGGCATCTCACACACACACACACACACACGGCATCACACACACACACACACACACACACACACACGGCATCACACACACACACACACACACACGGCATCACACACACACACGGCATCACACACACACACACACACACGGCATCACACACACACACGGCATCACACACACACACAACGCATCATACACACACACAACGCATCATACACACAAACACGGCATCCTAACACACACACAGCATCCTAACACACACACAGCATCCTAACACACACACAGCATCCTAACACACACACAGCATCCTAACACTAACACACAAATGCATCATACACATACAACGCATCATAACACACACACGGCATCTCACACACACAGCACATAACGCATCATCATCACACACACACACACACACACACACAACACATCATACACACACACCGCATCACACACACACAAAATGCATCCTAACACACACAAAGACAACGCATCATCACACACACACACACACACACACAAGGCATCACACACACACACAACGCATCATCGCGCACACACACAAAATGCATAACACACACAAACACACACACCGCATGATACACACACACACACCGCATCACACCCACCCACACACAAAATGCATTATAACATACACACACACAAAGACAACGCATCATACACACACACACCGCATCACGCGCACACACACACGGCATCACACACACACACGGCATCACACACACGGCATCACACACACACACACGGCATCACACACACACACACACACACACACACACACAACGCATCATACACACACAAACACGGCATCCTAACACACACACAGCATCCTAACACACACACAGCATCCTAACACACACACAGCATCCTAACACACACACAGCATCCTAACACACACACAGCATCCTAACACTAACACACAAATGCATCATACACATACAATGCATCATAACACACACACGGCATTTCACACACAGCACATAACGCATCATCATCATCATCATCGCACACACACACACACACACACACACACACACAACGCATCATACACACACCGCATCATACACACACACACTGCATCACACACACACAAAATGCATCCTAACACACACAAAGACAACGCATCATCACACACACACAATGCATCACACACACACACCGCATGATACACACACACACACAGCATGATACACACACACACACCGCATCACACACACACTGCATCATCACACCCACCGCATCATCTCACACACACACACACAAAATGCATTATAACATACACACACACAAAGACAACGCATCATCACACACACACCGCATCACGCACGCGCACACACACACCGCATCATAACACACACATACACACGCAACGCCTCATAACACACACACGCAACGCCTCATAACACACACACGCACACGCAACACCTCATAACACACACACGCACGCAACGCCTCACACACACGCACGCAACGCCTCATACACACGCACACACACGCACGCAACGCCTCACACACGCACGCACGCAACGCCTCACACACGCACGCACGCAACGCCTCACACACGCACGCACGCAACGCCTCACACACGCACGCACGCAACGCCTCATACACATGCACGCACGCAACGCCTCATACACACACACACGCACGCAACGCATCATACACACACACGCACGCAACGCATCATACACACACACGCACGCAACGCATCACAACACACACGCACACACCGCATCACAACACACGCGCACACACCGCATCACAACACACGCGCACACACACACACACACAACGCATCATAACACACACACGTGAACAGTCAGCATCAGTGAACCACAACACCATGCACACATCCAGCTCAGACTCAGCAGTGATGGACTCATGTACAGTACCTGTCTGCTTGGGGAAGATCAGCTCAGGGTGCTGTGGGACAGATGTAGAGGAGAATTACACTTTGATCAGGTGTGTGTGTGTGTGTGTGTGGGGGGGGGGGGGGGGGGGGGGGTGCAGCAAAACTTACCTTCATGACAGGTCGCGCCTTTTTCTCAAACAGGCCAGACGGGAAGAGATATTCTATGCTCCTCTGTCTCAGACACACACACAGACACACACACACACACACACACACACACACACACACACACAATTATTTTAACATTCTTTGCCATTTCTTTCCTCTCGCCACACCATTTTGGAGGACATCTAAAAGTGAACGCTTGTTGAGCTGCTGGGAAATGTCGCTTTGGGTGGACCGTATGTACCGTGAGAAGGGAAGGCCGTTCATGAGCGTCTGGGGAAAATAGAAAACAAGAAGGGGAAAGGTGAAAGAGAGGGGGATGAAGTGAGATGACAGCGGCAAGCGTGGAAAATGAGACACCCAGTCATGTATCACGCCGTCAAGACGAGAGAACGAGAGCGAGAGAGCCCATAGAAGAGAGGGCTGGCAGGAGCAGAGAGAGAGAGAGAGAGAGAGAGAGAGAGAGAGAGAGAGAGAGAGAGAGAGAGGAGTGCAAGAGAGGGGAGCAGAGCTGCTGAACACCGCAGCAGATGAAGCAAACACCTGCTAACACTGAGAACGGCAATATGGCGCTACTCCCCGAGGGAGGTGCGGCCTCGTCACGCTGCTGCTTCAACGTCCGCTACCCCCACAGCGCAGTCACCCCAACGCGCACCACTGCCCAACTTTGTTCGGGAACTTGCGGGACTACAGACATCTGCTGTGGGCAAAGGCACAACACAGCCGTGAGTCAGGGCGCTCGGGAAATCCGAGTAGCGTGTGGAGAGGCCCGCGGAAGCCCCGCCTCGTTCACTTCCGTGCGGAAGCCCCGCCCCCATGCCAGCACAGCCTCTGACCCTTGAACCTCAGAATCCAAACTGATGGGCTCAGAGCTGAAGAGCGTGTGTGTGTGTATGTGCGTGTCTTTGTTAATTACTCCCCGCTGCACAGCTGTCTCACACCTTCGCTGCGCTTTCGCAGGAACGTCACGTTGGTTGAAGCGGCTGGCACTGAGGTGGCATCGCCACCCACCCAGACGGTGCCCACGCGCTGCCCTGCCAGCCTGAGGCATCATCGTGGGTGCCCACCGCATCCCCCCGCGCCCCCCCGCGGTGAGCGTCAACTCACTTCTCCACACTGCTGCTGAAGACTCCATCCATTAGCAGAACCATTGAGGTCTGCGGAGACAACAGCGAGGTGGGACGACACCGGACAGACTCAGCGGGGCAAATTAATTACAGGTAGCAAGGGGAGGGACAGACGTGAGGTGTGAAAGGGTTTCCAAACATCCCCCATCTTCCTCTGGCCAACTGGGCCGTTTCCAAACACAAGGCTTTGGTCATCGTCTTGGAATAACCCCTGATAATCTCGGCGCGGGAGTACTTCACACGGACATCCTATAATCCACCGTTTATGACGGAGTCTGACCGACACACCTCTGTGGCGGAGTAGCGTGACGCTGGCTTATCTGAAACCATTACTAACACACACACACCAACACAGCCTGCTAGAAGTCGACCTTACACATGGACATCACCTGTCCTGAGCGGAGCAGTGCAGAGATTATTCACATAGCAGATGGGTTTATTCACCAATCCCCAAAAGAACCACACATCCATTCCCAGCGACCACGTGTACCTACTGGTCAGTACTAAGAACACCTGACCACAAGCAGTACTAATAGCACCTGACCACATGCTTATGGTCTTATGATGCATGTGTATTTAATTTGTGTATGTATGTGTATTTAATTTCATTTAAATTAGCTGATGTCACGAGGCATTGTACCGCACAGACTATTGGACCACCAGATGGTGTCAAAGTAAATAATAACATTAAAAATGCTATTATTATTTATTTTACTAAAATGCCACATAAGCTAATGAGGATGTATAATTTACATTGCACGTGTCCAGCAGGGCGCGGCAGTACTCTGAAGTCTATTTCCACATCACATTACAAGTGCATCCCAGGCCCGCGCGCTGCCTTACGTCGACGTCCTGCTGCGTGAACGTCTCGGGATCCTCGCCCATCATGTTCGCGAGACGGCGCTTGCCAACCTCGAACTCCTCCGCGTGCTTCCTGATGTACTCGATGGAGAATTTCTCCGGTCCTCGCGCAGCCTTGTTCACCTGCACGCGCGAGGACACGCAGATCTGCCTGGTGAACTGCGAGAGAGCGAGAGAGAGAGAGAGAGAGAGAGAGACAGACAGAGAGAGAGAGACAGAGAGACAGACAGAGAGAGAGAGACAGAGAGAGAGAGAGAGAGAGAGAGACAGACAGAGAGAGAGAGACAGAGAGACAGACAGAGAGAGAGAGACAGAGAGAGAGAGAGAGAGAGAGAGAGAGACAGACAGAGAGAGAGAGACAGAGAGACAGACAGAGAGAGAGAGACAGAGAGAGAGAGAGAGAGAGACAGAGAGACAGACAGAGAGAGAGAGAGAGAGAGAGAGAGAGAGAGAGAGAGAGAGTGAACGACACATACCTAACGGAGCACTCTGCAAGCCCGTGCAGTAACCGGAACCCTATCCTGTTAGCTCGAGATCATCCCAACGCGGACAGCGTCTCCGCTACTGCACCACTCACGACTACGACAGAGCGCGAGCGCCGTTACCTGTCGGCTGGTCCGCGTCGAGGTGAGCGAGAAGCTGCGCGTGTAGTTCAGACAGCTGGAGAAAACGGACCTGCTGGAGGCAGCCATGTTGGACTACAATGTCGCGCTGCCACCGGAAGGCTTTCCTGTGTTCTCTGACGTCACGTCCTGTATTACAAGCGGTCGGTATTTAACCCTTTAACAGAAGCAGGTATTTAACCCGGCTCCCTTTAACAGAAGCAGGTAAGCAGGTATTTAACCCGGCTCCCATTAACAGAAGCAGGTATTTAACCCGGCTCCCTTTAACAGAAGCAGGTATTTAACCAGGCTCCCTTTAACAGAAGCAGGTATTTAACCCGGCTCCCTTTAACAGAAGCAGGTATTTAACCCGGCTCCCATTAACAGAAGCAGGTATTTAACCAGGCTCCCTTTAACAGAAGCAGGTATTTAACCCAGCTCCCTTTAACAGAAGCAGGTATTTAACCCAGCTCCCTTTAACAGAAGCAAGTATTTAACCTGGCTACCTTTAACAGAAGCAGGTAAGCAGGTATTTAACCCGGCTCCCATTAACAGAAGCAGGTATTTAACCCGGCTCCCTTTAACAGAAGCAGGTAAGCAGGTATTTAACCCGGCTCCCATTAACAGAAGCAGGTATTTAACCAGGCTCCCTTTAACAGAAGCAGGTATTTAACCCAGCTCCCTTTAACAGAAGCAGGTATTTAACCCAGCTCCCTTTAACAGAAGCAGGTATTTAACCCAGCTCCCTTTAACAGAAGCAAGTATTTAACCTGGCTACCTTTAACAGATACATTTAACAGAAGCAGGTATTTAACCCAGCTCCCTTTAACAGAAGCAGGTATTTAACCCAGCTCCCTTTAACAGAAGCAGGTATTTAACCCAGCTCCCTTTAACAGAAGCAAGTATTTAACCTGGCTACCTTTAACAGATACATTTAACAGAAGCAGGTATTTAACCCAGCTCCCTTTAACAGAAGCAGGTATTTAACCTGGCTCCCTTTAACAGAAGCAGGTATTTAATAACTTACACTAAAAAGGGGCAGTGCTTGAAGTTGACCAGTCCTCACCGATATACAGTACTGGACCGATACTCACTGCAGTACTCGCACTTGTACATTTTACTCTTTGGTGTAAATGTGAATTTTCTTGTGTAACAGCATATCAGGTTGTGCATGACTCATTATGACCCTATATAAACTACATTATGCAGGGGGCACTCCGACCCTATATAAACTACATTATGCAGGGGGCACTCCGACCCTATATAAACTACATTACCCAGGGGGCACTTCGACCCCATATAAACTACATTACCCAGGGGGCACTTCGACCCCATATAAACTACATTAACCAGTGGGCACTTCGACCCCATATAAACTACATTAACCAGTGGGCACTTCGACCCCATATAAACTGCATTACCCAGGGGGCACTGCGACCCCATATAAACTACATTAACCAGTGGGCACTTTGACCCCATATAAACTACATTACCCAGGGGGCACTGCGACCCCATATAAACTACATTACCCAGGCGGTATTCTCACGTTCCCGTTCTCTCTACATTCTAGTACAAGGCAAGCAACGTTAATGCTCAACAAGTCAGGGAATGTTAATGATAAACAACTTTGTTGGCTTGGGTCCTAAAGGGACCAAACGCATGACTCGTTAGTCTAATCCCTGAGGTCTTTGTCAAACATGCTTAAATTTACATTATATGAATTCTAGTTATGAACAATTGTGATTTTACTCTCCATATGTTTAACACTGAGCCACGCCGAGCCAAGCGACTGAACTCTGCGATGGTCGGGCAGCCTAAAAATGCGCCTTTGCCATCTGTTCCCATCATTTTCGTTTCATTTTGAATCGCTGTCCTGTCCTCCTCATTCGTGATGAACCATATCCAGGAGCAGCGAGACGTCTGGACGAGGTCGCCGCGAGGCAGGTTTTGCTCCAGAGGCAGCGTGCGCACCGCTCCAGATCACTGTTGCCTTCACCGTCGTCGCGGTGATGGAGGCAGAGCTACCACTTAGCAATATCCATCAAACTGAAGGGCCCCGCTAGCGTCTGGCGCGTGCCAGCCCGCGTGCTGTGGTCGTCAGCGTCATGATGGACTGGGCTTGCTCTCAGACTGTAGCCACAAGCACGGTGCAGCTCGCTAAGAAAAATTGACTTGACCTCTGCTCTCTAATTCACTGTGGTGGACTTGGGGGTGGGGTGTCTACGCATAAACCATATGCGTACCTCAGCTCTCAGAGCTCGTATTTTGTATCTTGATCTCATCCACTCTCTTGTGTAAACTATTAAACATTATACCACATCTCTCAGCGCACACCAGAGAATCTTTTGAGTTTCCAGTATTGTGATGTTACTATATTAATGCAATATTTGTTCACTTTGTAGTAGTGGACTGAAGTAGATGTGAATTCTGACTTTACACTTGATGTAGTGGACAGTATTAATAACGTTCAGTGCTAGCGTAATGTTATTTGCTGACTACTGAAACTGCCAGTTATGCTCAATTTGTTGTATTCTATCACTGTTCTCTGCCAATTTGAGTGTCGGATTAAAGCATTAGCACCGCGGCAGTCTCTTGTGAAGATGGGTTGGTTAATCTCAGAGGATTAATCAGTGTTCTCCTTCTTTCAAGGAATTTTCAAGAAAAAAGTGGGTTCAGTCCAGTAAGCAAACCATTAATCCCCAAAAGCAGAAGAAGCGTGTCTACTGTGAGAAGAAGCGAGAAGAAGCCGAGGGGGATGTGAGATTCTGGCGCGGCCAGATGACTCACATTTGAATATAAAAAAAGGAAAAAGAATAAACAATAACACTGTGTGTGTGTGTGTGTGAGAGAGAGAGAGAGAGAGAGAGAGAGAGAGAGAGAGAGACATTGAGCTGATCTTCTGAGTCTTTTGCGGTTGAGGTTCAGGCTTACTGGAATCATATTTTCCACAGTGCTTTACAGTGATTTCCTAATATCCTTACCGGCTTGTGGCGGGATAAGCACGTCTCCTCGTGCATGCTCGCCTCACCTCAAAGCTGTTATACTTCTCAGTGCTCCCGCTACTGCATTCCAGCCTACGCGATCCCAGTCATAGGTCACTGTGCTCAGAGCAGACCTTCACTAGCGTGAGTAGCCCCTCCGTGCCCCAAACAACCCTAAACATTCACTCAACATTCACCCCAACACCATCTCAATTATATAACACCTGAGTTTCTAGCCGATCAGGGATGTGGGCAGCAGCTATTACAGACGGACCTAGTCACTACTAATTGCCGAACTGAACCACCATGAAGAGTCGTCCTTGAATAGGACCACGGGTGGGTCAGTGTGCACATTCGCCTGTTTCTTCAGCCCTGTTATTATTGGGATTCTAGGCCACAAGGAAACGTTACTGTGAATAAGAACCATGTCCAGAGGACAGGGGAGATTACATGGCTACCAATGAATCAGAATCCAAACTACAATTCATCACAATCCTGGAGAGCTATTGATCGATACACACAGGCAGGGCACGTCCTGGCAGCCGCAGGGACGAGAGAGGGGTGAACGAGAGAAAAACAACAGATTTCCCTTCTGTCCCCTGAATGCAGCTGTGATTGTGTGTGTGTGTGTGTGTGTGTGAGTGAGAGAGACTTTGTCGTGGGTGCCAGCGAGCTGTTGCTGCCCCAGGGCCATACAGACCCCCCCCCCCCCCCACACAGACGCTTCTGCCCGTCTAAAGCAGCACACGTGTCTAAGCCTGCGATGATTGGCTTCTTATCTTCAGGCAGTACTGGGGAGGGAGGGCATGATTGGAAAACGCTGCCGGGGGCCATGTGTGGGGGCCGTGTGTGGGGGCCATGTGTTCTGTGCCTGAGCACACAGACACCCAGAGAGAGCATGGTAATGTACGTAGGACCGGCCCAGCCCAAGGGACATGCGCGCACACACACACACACACACACACACACACAATCAACTGAAGCTGGAAGGGAAATAATGCAGGAGGCACAATCAAATATCATGTAGGTTATCTGCACACAGAGGCAAAACTCAGGAAAAATATGTTCAGGTAATTTATGTTTGCTTTTATTTTAATTTTCTTCATCTACAGTAATATTACAGCAGATTCTTACAGTGTTTGATAAACATCAGCCTTTATCGTGAAGGCCTTACAGGACCTTACAGAGCTATAAACCTCTGCACACCACTGATGTGTCTCGCACCGATGCCAACGTGTCTCGCACTGACGCCGCCGTGTCTCGCACCGACGCTGACGTGGCTCACGTTGCCGCTGCTAAGTCTCGCTGGGCCAGTGCCGCGCTTCCCCCATCCATCCAGGCCCGTTGCCAGAGAAATGGTCGCCCGGGTTACAGATCTGCCGCGCAAATCATTCCACAGATGATCGGAGGCCGGCGCGGTGAGCGGCGGTTAATTGATAGCAAAAAGCAACATAATAAATATAGACGTTTGGGCGGAGACGTGGGGTAGGGCTGGCGTGCCAGCGATTACCCGCTGGAATCAGGCTTCATCAATATCAGGCTAATTACAAAGCAATTCTGGCAGCGCGTGAAACAAATCGACTGCCGTGGCTGATCGGTCCGTAGCCGTGGCCGTCCACAGATATTAGAGCTGAGCGGGGGGACCACAATGAGGGAGGGGGACAGATCTCTCCCTACACCGCTGATATTAGAACTGATAAGGGAGGAGAGAGCGCTCCAAATGAGTGGAGTGCAGCTTCAGTAACGTCTGCTGTAGACTCTCATACAGTCATGAAGGCCCACCAGACTCCAGAACACCTTTTCCAGTGCTTCTCTTTCCTTTTTCTTTCCTCTTTCTTTCTCAAATGTTCTCCCTGTTTCAGGTAAAGTCCGACAGCCATTCTATTGGATTATGGCCTGCATGCATCTTAAAGACCTGTGCGACGCCGGCCTCAGGACTTTGCTCCTCTCTCAGACTCTCTCTCAGATGGATCCGTTTTTCAGACGGTCCAGAACACCCCCAGACTTCCATCTCCTCTCACCCTCACCACAGGAGCGGCTGTATTGGGTTTCCGACTAGCTGAGGTTTCCTTCCATACTTCCCAGTGATGAAAAGCCCAGTGTCTTTGCCCTGGTTCCTCTCCGGTCTCGTGTCTGACTGCTTTCCCCAGGTGAGCGTCTGAAGCAGTCACAACGGGGAGGAAGGAAGCCGTTACTGCGCGAGGCGGGGGGGGGGCGTGCAGGAAGAGGTCCAGGGCTCCAGACGGTACGGGAGTAACCCTACACTCGGGAAAGGGCAGAGAGTGACTCAAGAAAAACTTCCTACCATCTCATCCTAGCAGCGCTGGCCCCTAATGGGTCGGGTCTCGGAGCGAAGTCCCCTGGCGTTTTCAGCCCCCGCCTCCGATACCCTCCCAGACCCGAAACTGCCTGCGTTTGACTTTCTTATGTTTTGCTCTCTGAGGATAATTGGCTCCTGATGTTACTGCAGAGAGAGAAAAAATGACGATTGTTCAATAAAAGCGTTGCATTAATGATCCAGAGATTCCAAACGGCCGCCCAAGAAAAATGTGTAATTATAAACACTTCCAGCAGAAAGGCAGGCTCCGATGATGAGGCGGACGAGGAGGAGGAAGAGAAGAGACGGAAGCGCTCAGCGCACCGAGCACACCGGTCAGGCATGAAGAGCGGGGCAGTCAGGGTCCGAAGACCCCACTCCGGTCTGACGAACAGACAGAACAACCTGAGCTACTGCTGAGCCCCCACATCTGTGGAGGCCGTTTAGGCCCCATCGTACGCATCAAAAGGTTAAACCTCTAAAATCTAATATTTGCCCAGAGGGGGTCATGGCACCACAATTACCAGGTCCAGTCGGCCAACCTAATCAGCCTACAGGGGTATTAGTTGGGGGTGGGGGTCACTCCTCCATTTTGTCACCCTCAGTTTACATATTAAACTCCAGCCTGTACTGCAGCAGCCCTGCGGGGGAAGACTGGGGTGGGGGAGGGACGAGCCCTCGCCCTCGTCCGGAGCAGCGCTGCATCTCGCAGAAACTCCCCTTAATCACTAGTCGTGTTCTCAGCTCAGAAGGTCTGGAAGGTATTTACACACCTGATGCTGGCTCAGATCAAATGACCAACAGCAGGGGGTGTGGCTAGCGCACCCAAGGATCATCAGGGGGCGTGGCCAGCACACCCAAGGATCAGCAGGGGCGTGGCCAGCACACCCAAGGATCAGCAGGGGCGTGGCCAGCGCACCCAAGGAGTTTGGGATTATTGCTGTTTTTATTGATATTGTTGTTTTGGCTTTTTTTCCTTCTTGTGACAAAGTAAATACACTTGAAAACAACTGTAACATGTTTGTTGCTGTTGCTATGTTTTCCCCTCTCACTGATACTCATATCCCTTTGATTGAAAACCAAACACAGGATTAGGATGTAATGTATTATGATTGTCTGGTCTACACCCCTTTTTAACGCGGCTTGGGGAACAATTACGGTAATTAAATATGTGGCTATATGGGAGGAAAAAGATAATTAAGTCCTTTGTGTATTACACAAATTAATTACTATTATTTTGGAGAATAAATCCTTTAATGACATGGGAACAAGTGCATGTGTAGTGTGAACAAGGTTTCTAAATTTCTCTGTGCTATTTGTTTGTCTTAAGAGGCCAGCGAGGGTGTGTGTGGGTCTGTGTCAGCGAGGTTGTGTGTGTGGGTCTGTGTCAGGTTCCCTGCTGCTGTAGCAGGGGGAGCTGGAACCAGAACATCAGTGCTTCTCCAGGTCCACCAGGGTGGGCCTTGGCCTACTAACAGCTGTGTGGTTGGTGGCGAGGGCCCAGCTGTGAGAAGCCCCTCCCATAGTGAGACTTCATGTTGAGACTGAAAGGAGTTCACGTGACAGGTGAGCGTTCTAATGCCCCGTCCGAACCTGCATGGGTGAAACCTGAGCGTGGTCGGTCCTGAAGAGTGTGTGATCCTCAGATACAGACCTAACTACAGACCCTGATGGTAACCCTGATGAACCCGTGTCCTGGTGCTCCTATTTACAAACACAGGTGGAAAACCAGTGCCTGTCTGCTGTAATCTGTCTATTGTCTTTAGGCATTAATGCCTAATCTGAAATACCTGTGACCAAATATTAGTGATCCATTAAACCCTACAAGCTGAAAATGGTTACACGGCACCCTTCAGAGCAGAACAAAGCTCAGTTCCTCTCTACTCCACATCCTTGCGTGGTTAATTAGAAACCCAGACCAGTAGATACCTTCTTCCCACACACACACACACACACACACACACACTGGGCCTCCGAGTATACAGTAAATCTGTCAGCCATCTTGTCATACACATATTGCTTAATCCATGCATGTACCAGTAAGCACATGTCCGTCTGAATAACAGGACGCGCTCTGCTGTCAGCACGGCATGGGTGCTGTGCTCCTGCCACGTGTGTGAATGTGTGTGTTTGTGTTTGTTTTGGTGTTTGTGTGTGTGGACTGTGGGCCTGGCTGTAGGTCTTTCCACTCTCATCATGCTGAAGAACAGGGAGTGTGTGTGTGTGTGTGTGTGTGTGTGTGTTTGTGTTTGTTTTGGTGTTTGTGTGTGTGGACTGTGGGCCTGGCTGTAGGTCTTTCCACTCTCATCATGCTGAAGAACAGGGAGTGTCTGTGTGCGTGTGTGTGTGTGTGTGTGTGTGTGTGTGTGTGTGTGTGTGTGTGTGTTTTGGGATCCCGGAAGCTGAACCATCAGTGCCCAGCAATGCTGCTTCTAGACACCATCACTCTAAAATGTTGTCACCTCGGCAACGGTTGCCAAAGCGAGTGTCCCGTTGGCGTGGCTGACCTCTGTTGGCTGGGTGCCACAAACCCCTTGACCGCCCGAGATGCCAGAGCTCTCAGCAGGACGGGCCGTCCGCCAGCGATCTGTGTTTCTTCTCCTCGGTGCCACGCAGCATTAGTGATCAGCTGGAGGTCGCAGCTTTGAGCGCAGAACAGCAGGGAAGGGTGGGACCACGGGACACACACTCCAGATCACACACACACTCTGCACACACTCTAGTCCATGCAGACATTGCAGCCCACGCAGAGCTGGTGTGATGTTCATCAAGTATTAGCATGTCAAGCTTTGGGCTTGTAGAGTCATCAGTCATCATCATCTTTCGTCACGTATTGCGCGTGCCTGTCTCCAGGTGTGTGCTGTGATGTCATGTGAGATGGATAATCCCAGAAATGTGCAGTGTTTAATCCCAGAAATGTGCAGTGTTTAATCCCAGAAATGTGCAGTGTTTAATCCCAGTAATGTGCAGTGTTTAATCCCAGTAATGTGCAGTGTTTAATCCCAGAAATGTGCAGTTTAATCCCAGAAATGTGCAGTGTTTAATCCCAGTAATGTGCAGTGTTTAATCCTAGTAATGTGCAGTGTTTAATCCCAGTAATGTGCAGTGTTTGATAGACTCTTGAAAACCTCTTGAATGGCGTGCAAGTGCTTTGTTCTGGTTTCCTGGTCCAGAACCTCGGGTGTATGTCCTGTAGTCCAGGACATCAGGCACGGATGGTGCAGCATGCCAAACCTGTGTGGCAGAACAGCTGTAGGCGTCCGAGTGAACACTGAGGGCTGGGAGGGTTGCAGGAAATCCAGCACTGTGGAAAACACAGAGCCCAGACACTGACGGGGTAGCCTCCTAGATTTGACTAAATCTAGCTAAGATCAGATTCACCACTGGTATCATCCGTCTGCTAATAATATTAAAACTCATAGAAATTCTGCTCATATGCTATATGTAAGGGTGGAGCAATAACGGTTCGTTTTTGCAGGGAGCTTCACCATGTAAAACAGACCACACAATTAGTCGTTAGTCGTTGGACATTTTCCAGGAGCAGCTAAGAGGAAAACGAAACAAAACAAAACAACAACAAAAACAAACCCGTTCGGCCTCGATATACGCAACTATAAAGACAAAAGCCGAGGTGCACGGTTAAACTGTAGTAAACTACAGCGTCTTAATTAGTTTAAAAACCCAAACCTTTACCGACTTTTCCTTTCATTTTTCTAAAACAAACAAAAAACGTTAAACGATCAACAATATACTATATTACTGACAACATTGCTGGCATTAAGAACGATAATAAAAACTTAAGAGCGGCGAGATTCAGGTTTCAGAGAGTCGCTGAATCTCAGCTCAACTCTCCAGCTCACGTGTGTAATGTGTGCGCGGGTAGCGGCAGTAGACCGATGTGCGTGAGACTTCACAAGATCCGACGCGACTATTTCCATTCGTGCCATAAAGCTCAGACAAACCGCCCAGCCTGGACTCGCGTCTGCCCAGAGGCGTGCGGAGCAACAGCAGGTGGCGCTGTTGAGCCACAGACGCGCATGCTGCACTGCACAGCCGCGCTCTTCCTCCAGGACCAGAGCACGCGCGGCAGTGCCACTCACGAGGGCAGCCCGTGCTCGCGTGAGCCGTTTAGCGCTTGCACTTTAAAGGCCACAAGTTTAACTGAGCCCGTAAAACAGCGGCACAACTAACCAAACATTTGCAGGGGGTGTTGCGTAGTTTTTCTGAGCGGAGCGTGTGACAGTTTCGGTGTAACAACGTGTACCAACGCGCGGGGAAATTTACTGGACAAACGAGCTTTATTTCTTTGATTGTTTTTATAATAAATTATGTTTGTGAAAATCTCTGAGGTCATTTTAGGAAATAACTACAGCAAATGCAACAGCTGATCATTGTTAATAATAATAATAGTTGCTGTAGGCGTGTTACCACCACTAGTACCAGTAAACTAATGTTTGCAGTAGCTGCTACTGCGTTATAAATAACGCCGATTATTTCTGAACCGCACTACTCACGCCGTCGTAGTTCACTACGTACAGATGACGTTTGAAATGTAAATGTATAGAGACCATCGTCTTTTAAGCTTGTGCAGACTTAAAGGCTTTGAATGTGGCCTAGTCTGTGCGCGCGCGTGTAAATGATTAGCAGCGCCCGAGCACTCGGTGCAGCCGTGTTGGTGCAACCATGCAAAAAGGGGAGTTGGCCAGAGCTGGTCGTGTCCTCGCACTCGGTAGTTCTGCATAAAAGCTTTCTGGAATCGTCCGTTCGGCCCGTGCAACGAGGCCTCACGAACAAGCTTTTATTCAGCCTTAGATCGTGAGCAGTTTTTATAAAAAAACAACAACAACAACAACAACAGGCAACCTGTACACGAGCTGTCACGATCTAAGTCCTCCTAAAAACTTTTTTTAAAGCTACAAAGAAGAACGTCTGCCACACGGTGTCGAATAACACCGTAAACAGGCTCGCAGCTTATCTTCGCCAATTAAAAGCCCGGTTCACGGGCTGGTCCCGTTACCCGCCTCCCTGCGCGTTCCTCAATCTCTGGCCCTTGCTCGTGCTGGTCTATAGAAAGGAAACCTACCGCGTCACGTCACTCTGCATGCATATTTTATTAGCCGCTGTTCTCGAGCATGAGACCGTCGGAGGGCACGCGGAAGACAGGCCTGGGAATAGGTGGCTCGCGCGCCGCGCACACAGGGGGCATATGATCCGAAGCGTGCAATTTCACCCGCTCGCCACGTTGTCCTGAGACAGAAAGAGGACTCTGAACGCGATGTTGGCATTAGCGTTAATAGTGCGGGAGTACATATCGGTACGGTGCTGCGCATGCACACGGTGCGCACGGGCTCATCCTGTGTTGCTGTTACTGAGTCGCCACATAGTATGGTACTCGGCGCGCGAGAGCTCATTAGACACCACGAGAGACCTGAGTGACAGCAGAGTGTGGAACACTCCGTTTAAATACCCCGGAATCTGAATGAGAGACGGTAGCGCTGATGATAACTGCAAGAGGCGAACGCAACAACATGGACAAAACACGAAATAAGAAACAGGGCTGTGCTGCTTATTCGGCCTCATGGAAATCTGTGCAGAGGACAGGCTGCTTCTCCGAACCGCAATAAAGGCGCTAAAGGCCAGGGTGTGTTGGCCGAAAACGTTTACATGCGCCTGATTGCAGCGTTTTTTTTTTTTTTTATAATAGCCGTCGACTTGTGAAAACACGTGACACGCGAGGGACAGACAAATTGATTAGTTTCCGAGCAGACAACAGCACCTGTGCACGCTAAAAACAGTCATTACAAAGTGGGCAGCGCGCGATTAGCTGTGAATGCCCCCTGCCCGCCCCCGCGAGCGCACAAACCGACGACCTGCGCGGAGTTTTGAGGCAGCATTCGTAACAGGCCGCACGCATCAGCAATGATGTCACGTCTTATTATGATTATTATTATTATTATTAGAAGTAGTAGTAATAGTAGTAGTATTATGTGTTTATTTTGTATGTTTTTATTGTGTTTTATTTCGTAGGTTATTATACTGCCGTTCTGATCTAACAGAACGTTTATGGTGATATGGTTTGATCTGTTTTTATTATATGAAGAGCTAAAAGCTTATAGCAGTAGGTTATGAAAACAAATTCCGCACACAGAATGTCGTTGGTCACCTCAAGCTTTGGTCTCCAAAAGCACGAAACGTTGTTGGTGCATTGGTTGGTCACAGTGGTATGGTCTCCCTACGACGTTTAATACAGAAACACACAATCAGCAGCAAAACTAAATATTTGTTTAGATTTTTACAAGCTATTAAATTAAGTCTTTTCTACTATATATATATATATATATATATATATATATATATATATATATATATATATATATATATATATATATATATATATATATATATATATATATATATATAGTCTCATTGGAATTTAAGTTTAGCTTTTTACTCACGTCACTGGTAAATATTTAGAAATACAGTTACGGGCTTCGTGTAACCTTTGTGTACATACATGAGTACATTATCTCATAGAACTCTGACAGTATCAGTGTCTGTACAACTACAGACGCTGGCGAGTTTAGCTGTGAAGTAGGCGCGGTTGTCAGTTCCCTCAAAGCCCAGGTTTCTGCACGCGACCCTGGTTTAGAGGGGCTCCGTCCTGAGCTACGCACTGCAATCCACTGCTTAATAAATACTGTCGGATGATTTGTTTAAAGTTAAAAGTACTGCAGCATGCATACACTTTCTCCTTAGATTTAATACAACACCACTGTTTTGTTTGTTGCGTCCTCGTTGGTTGTTTGATTTATATTTTTAATTTGGCGTTTTTAATACATTTGATACTCTTACTGACAAAGTACAATATACAATATAAAGAGAAGGACGAGTGTTTAGCTTTTAATATTGGCACAAATGAGTTGCTGTCTATAGGCTTACTTTACACACACACACACACACACACACACACACACACACACACACACACACACACACACACACACACACATATATATATATATATATATATATATATATATATATATATATAAATATAAAAGTATATATAATGAAAAGTATATATATATATATATATATATATATATATATATATATATATATATATATATATATATATCCAAGTATATATAATTTAAAGTACACACATACACACGCACACACACACTTTTAACTTTAAACAAATCATCCGACAGTAAGTGTATATAAACCATAGAGAGGTGTTTTCACGTGCCTACAAATTAAAGCTAGGAAGCTTTCTGAAGATTTAACAAAAGAGCGGAATGTTTTATTGAAATGCTGCACGGTAGGCAGCGATAATCACCCTTAAGTTTCCTGATTTCCTTTTTCTTTCTTTGAGGATCAACAAAGTACACTTTTTTTCTGCAACAGTCACACGAGTTTTGAGGAGATACGAATGTACGTCGTAGTTCCTCATGTAATTTATCAATGAGTTTATTAATGTACATCGGCGCGCGAGTTAGAATGGCGTGACAAAGAACGCGCCCAGTGAATGTAGGGAGGTGTGCGGCCTCGCGCTCAGACAAACGGTAGCCTCCACTCGTTTATGATCTCGTGCATCTGACTCTTAGGAAAATAAGATAACATTAACTAGCTTTTTGATACGGATGATCCATGAAGACGCAACGGGAAAATGTCTATCGTGAACGCTTAAAAGTAAAACTTTAAAAATGTTCTGTGCTACATTATACCATAATTTACTAATCCAATGCAAGGGTTAATCAGGTTACACTGGCAGTGTCATTTGTGACAATTGCCAACTACAAACTAACTCTTAAATTCTCGTTGAGCAATTTTTGTTTGTGTGTGTGTGAATTTTAATTCTAAATCTCATTCATAACAAATAGTAAAAATGTTCTCATTCAAATGATACCAAATCAGTTTGAATGTCCCCCTGCCACGCCTATTACTGGGCACAAAGAGAGGAGATGCATACTTCTATAACATTGATTGAATTCAGTTGCTTAGCAACTAGTGTATGGGAAATCATGCGCGAAATTTAAATTTTTGAGAGTCGGGATTTGTGCGTTTTGCTGAATAGTCACCTCCAGAAAAAAGTTGAGGGCTAAGCAGTTTTTCCTTTCTGTTTTTAGAGTTGCTCTCCAAGGGGGTCGCCCTGAAACTAGACTGTCTCCAACGAAATTAATTAGGTCTAAGTTCATTTAAGTTCATTTTCTCCCCCAAACTGTCAACATCATCATAAATAACATAAACACGCTCATCAACAATTATGATGGGAATTTTGTCATGCAGTTGTTGGTGTTGTTGCTGTTTTATTTGAGTTTGAACTATAACCTAACAATTCTCTTTGATTTTAAACAAAAACTGTAGAGCAAGACCTGAATATGTGTTCCACTGAGCACAGAATCAAGCAGACTAACTTTATGAAATGCTGTACGATGCAGGGCGCTTGGGGTTGTACGGAAGACATTGTGAAAACAAGAAACAGTCAGGTATAACTAAAGAAATGGCGCGAGCAGTATATATACTATCCAGAATGACCCAGTCCATACTAAAGCACATACAACTCTATACACCCATACAACAATTATAAATGTCTGATTATTGTTTTATGTTTATGTTAAATTAAAGCACATATTATGTCAACCTTTTCATGTGCATGCACGTCCGTGCAGAAAGACGAGAAAGAGAGAGCGAACGAGATAGCGCGCGAGAAACCATAAAAGTAATTCTCACTTCCACTCTGCTTTTCGACTCGGCATGTGTGTGTGCGACGGATCTGGCCGCGTGCATTTGGGTTGACAGCTGTCACAAAAAAGGAAAGAATGAAGTAATTGTAACTCACGCACACAGTATCGTCACCATCACCAAAAGTGCATGACACAAACTATTCAGTTGTAAACACTCCGGCTCGACAACCTTCAAGTTCCCTCTCGTGACATAAGGGCCACAGCGAATAGCCACGAGGACAGTACTGCGTTACATGGCACAGCTGAGACGGTTGTAAACATCCTCCGAACCGAAAAAAATCGGTTCCGTGATTTAAAACGGTGAAATATTCGTAAATATCCGCTGTTTATAAGACGGCATCAAAGTGAGCGCGGCGCGCAGTACCGTCTAATGTAAGAGAAGGCCGAACTGACAACACAAGGCTTTCCAAAGTGACCGGACAGAATATCCTGCCCCACTAAAACAACTGTTCTAAACGCCAGAGCTGTAGGGTATTTCAGATTTATTAATGATCGTTTTTCAAGGCCTTAAACAATTTTCCCAAAAATACCATCTGTGAATAAAATGAGACGACCTACGATCTCAGGCAGACACACACGATCATCTTTTTCATTCTAGCAAATTTATTATTCTCATTCATCTCTTACGGAATCACTACTGAAATTAAATTACAATCAAATCATCACATCAAAATACCCTTGTTACCTACTGCCAAAGTCATATTGATTTGTGCTCCTTCATAAAAGATAATACAAAAATGAAACAAAACAAAAAAGTTCAACAACAAAAACAGGGAACAGAACATTTTACACACGTCTGGGGAAAATAAATTACTGTTTGGAATAGTTCATATGTATCCCGAATAAAATATTAAAACAAAGCATTTTAATGAAAAATATAACGTAAATAATTCCGATCAGTATCTGATCTAATGAATCTATATATTGCCGGCTTTGCGTAGTCTTGTTTATTAAAACCTACCAAAGAATACTGCTGGGAAATGGCAGCACGTGGAGCATCCGCAACTCCTGCTCGGGCCTTCCTGGCAACGAATGCTCGCGGAGGATTTCGGTTAAGTGCAGCTGAGAAATTGTCAGTCTTTTTTTCAAATGTCTGTCTTTGATTTTATTTTCTTCAAAAAAAAAAAAATCCGTTCAGTTCAGTTCTTTACAATAAAAACTGCTTCAAAAGATGTGATCTTATAGATCAGAACGCGAGGGCAGTTTTCAGCGGGGGCCCGAAGGCAAGGAAAAAAAAAATCCCATTCCGTCTGTGTTTGTGGAAAATTAAACCTTGCAGTCTTCTCTGCAAAATAGCTTGGAAGCCTCGTGGATGTCACTGCTCTCCGCGTGGTTGAATTTCCCCCCTTTTTGGGGGTGTGGGGGTGTGGGGGATATAACGTCCCAGCTCACATACAATTGCCTACTTCGGTTGCCTCTCGAACACAAGACGTGTGCAGGGGTTTGGGGGCAGACATGTGCCTCGTCATTTCTAGGGCCCGGTTTGGTTTTCCAGTTGAAGTTAATGCGCCAAAATTACCTGATGGAACGAACTTGTGGCTGTCAACCTCTGGTCGCCCGGCTCGCTCGGCCCACTTAAACTTGCATCTTTTAAGTAATCTACTAAAAAATGTCCCTGAAAGAAAAAAGCAGACAAAACCTTTTAGGTTAAGACATTCTGGGCCTGGAAGAAGGTTAGCGGGCGGGTTGGGGTTGGATAGAAAGAAAGGTGATTTTTCTCTGGTGAAAAATATATAACACGACTCATTCCTACTCCCTCTCAATCACAGTATCAAAATGTTTTGCTATCTCGTTGATAGTCTGTGTCTTAGCAGATTATTCATATATAAAATATTTTTTTTTTGTCTCTTATGCTGTTCTATGTCTCACTGAACATTCGTTTGCAGTCCAGGGAGGGGGACGGTGTGTCTGCACTCACGTTGCCGACCTGAGAGTACACATCCTCTGGCGTCTGCGGCACTCCCGGAGGCGTCATCCGTTTCTCTTTCTGTCTTCGATTGCAAAACCACACTCTCACCACCTCTTTCTCTAGCTGCAGGTTGTCGGCCAGGGTGCTTATCTCTTGGGCCGAAGGCTTGGGACATTTTAAAAAGTGGCTCTCCAACGCACCCTTGACGCTCACTTCGATGGACGTGCGCTTCTTTCGCTTCCTGCCCTGCGCTGCGATCTTGTCGATACTCGTCGGGCTACCCGTGGAGGAATCTGCTTCCTCGAGCCATTTGTTTAGCAATGGCTTCAGCTTGCACATGTTCTTAAAGCTGAGCTGGAGAGCCTCGAACCGACAGATCGTGGTCTGCGAGAAAACGTTCCCGTAGAGCGTGCCCAGGGCCAAGCCCACGTCAGCCTGCGTAAATCCCAGCTTGATCCGGCGTTGCTTGAACTGCTTGGCGAAATGCTCCAGGTCATCTGAGGTCGGCGTGTCCTCGTCGGAGTGCGGCTCGTGGCTGTTCACGCCGTGATGCTGGTGCTGGTGATGCTGGTGCTGGGGATGATGGTGGCGGTGGTGGTTGCCGTGCTCGAGCTCCGGGGTGTCGCCTCGCACGAGTCCCGGGTGCACCAGGCTTTGGCCGCCGCCTGGGGTGAGCATGCCGTTGACCGTGAAGCCTCCTGGCTGCGGGTAGATGAGCGACTGCTGCTGCTGTTGGCTCCCCGTTAGGGAGATATGCGCAGCGGCTGTGCTCCCCCAGGTCCCCGCGTGACTCTGGTGGGGACCTAAATGTGGGGGCCTGTGGTGCAGCGCCGTCCCCGCGTGCAGATCGTCTCTCGAGCTGCTTTTCACGTCCTGCTGCTGAGGGCTGCTCGTCATACCGACCGGACTGGACGACCAGGGCGCTCCGGCTTCGGCGGCAGCTACCGCGGCGGCCGCTGCGGCGGCGGCCGCGTGAGGCAAGGACGTCACCCACTGGTGCGCGTGGCTAAGCATATGTCCCCCGTTGGTCGCTGCCATCGCGCCCTGCATGAAATCACTTTGGACCATTTTAACTGTCGGGTCGCCCCGATACCCACCGGACACCGAGGTTACCGCAGCGCTGCCCGGCTGCATGACACCGCCTCCGGCGTCCGAGTGCACGATCGAGCCGGACGATAATATACTACTGCTTGGTAGATACGGGTTGGACGTCGCCGTTGCCATTCCGTCTGTTGATTACCCCCTCCCTTTTGCACAAACTTTTTTTTTTATTGCAGGCAAACTGTATCTCATGAATTATTCAAACTTTAAAAGTCTGAACTGTGTTTTGGCGAACACCATCGAAGTGCATCAGGAAAAGCCAGGAGAAATATACTGTGGACAAGAAGAGACTACAAAATCCGTAGGCTATATTGTGCAATTTGAATATTCATATGTTTCAGACATAGAAATGAATATAAACGATAATTCCTATTTTTATGTAAATTTCACACACAGTCCTTCGCGCTTATGATGCTTTTGCTAATTCTTTAAAAACAAATAAATTATTTTTTAAAAACCGCTGCAAAACTTTCCCCCTCAAACTTCTGTTGGTGCAGCACGTTGATATTTGTCCTCAGAAATACGGTCCAAATGAACGCACGGTCGCCGAGTGGGAAAATGTAAGCGTGACTCTTCCCGAATTCTTTTGTAATTTGGACGCAGTGTTTTTCTCTTGATCCGGGCGCCTTTTTCTCTCCGTTTGCGGATTCTTTTATGGTGCAGCAGAGTCCGCGTCTTTGTTCTGTTTTGATGTGTTTAAACCTGCCAAGCCGCTCGAGCTGAAGTACAATCCAGTATTACAGCGCGAGGCAACGTTGCAAGCCTTCTTTCTCATTCGCTTGTTCTCTCTCGCTCGCTCTCTCTCTCTCTCTCTCTCTCTCTCTCTCTCTCTCTCTCTCTCTCTCTACCCCTCTGACAGTTAGCTCCGCTCTGTCCCTCCCTCAGCGCTCGAGGACACATGAATGTTTACCCCGTGCTGCTCACATCGTCCGCGTCTTTTCCCCAAATACAAGGAAGTCGAGCGCATGCCTCTCCTTGATTGGACAGCCGCTGCAAGATTGACAGTTCTAGAACCCCCCCTCCCTCTTGAGGCGCGTGGACCCCCCCCCCTTCCGGCGATTCCAATTGGCTACTTTTGAATTCAAATAAATAAATAAAGATACATGATTGCTATAAAGAATAAGAACAAACATTAATACACATCAAAAATGATATATTTTCCTCTAACTCTGAGGCATCTTTTCTCAGCCTTAGCAGCGCGCTTCATACAGTAAACAGCCGTACAAAATGCTCCAATCTGCACTGGCCATGCGAGAAATAACTGGAATTCTGATTAGACACATGAGCATAGGTGTGTGAACAGAACTATGCAGGTGAAGTGTTTATATTCAGAGGAAACTGGGGAGAGCCTTTGAAACGCATGAATAAGCCCAGTGTCATTTAACTGGAATCTCACAAGAGGAACTTGGCTGTTTGGCGGCTATCAGGACGCGGCTATCAGAACGCGGTCAACATTAGGAACGATACTGAGCGCACGGAATGCAGAAGTTTTTGAGTACAGCACTAGTAATCATACTCCAAAATTAGTCCAGGTTGTACACTCTTAAAGGTGTTCAGCATCGATATTGTTTTTGCACATTTGTGCTTAAAAGACGCACTTTGAAAATAAGCTTGAGTATCGGCTTCTTAAGAGTTAACGCCCGATGGTGTGAGATGCTTCCAAGCGGAAATTGGAGCGCCAGAGCGGGAGCGGAAGGGCCATTCACACCCGGGGTGACCTGAACAGTCCTCCGGGATTCGCAGAAAATATGTATCTGTCTTTTCATTAGAGATACTAGACCAGCGAACAGCACAGACATCATATTGGAGACCGCGAGCTGCAGTCTACTTCGTCACCAGACCCCTGCAGCCCGTGGATTCATCCACGCTTACACGTGAATGTCAAATATGAGCTGGTCTGTTTTTCTACGACGAGCCAGTGATCAGATGTGCAGAAAAGAGACCAGACAAAGCCCAGGATTTCTCCTGTTAATACCGTAGAAAGGAGAATATTCCAGTAGCCTATAAAAAGGCACAAACTCTCGAGCTAACGGTCATTTTTACACCAAAAAATGATTTCAGTTGGTATCACACTGGATAGTTAACCGGCGGTTTAATTCTCTGAGAGCAAACACAGGACACAGATACACATTTTGCAGGGTCCGCGTGTTCCCCGTCCCAGCAGATTTAATTTGGACCCGACTCAAACACCGAGAGAACCTCGTGCGTTTGTTTACACTGAACGGCAGCGCGGGGCCGCCGCCACGGGGCCATCTATTCATTAATATACAGCGGGTTTGGCTCGAAATTACTCCTGTGCATTTCATACCGCGCGCTTTCAAAGGACGTCTCGTGTGGCCACGAGGAACGGGAGAAACAGGGATAAGGAGAGACGCATTCACTCACAACAGTCTCAGCAATTTCACGTGCTCGAGCTTTCACCGTTTGAAGTTTAACGTTTTTATCTGAAAAGTAGGCTGTTTATTATTTATTTGTTTATGTAACAGGGTCCCCGCGCTCCCAGCTGGGGATATCATTTGTTTTCTGTGCAAGTAGGAGAGGGAAAAATCCCCAAGTATAACAAGAGACGAACAGTTAGTGTTGATTTTCATTTGCATAAATTTTCATATATTTTAGTGAAAATAATAGCGGCGCCGAGGAGAGCTGTGCTCAGTCGAGTCGGCGGGACGAGCATCCTCGCACGGACCAGAGTCTGGCGAGGAGGACAGAGACTTTGGTTTTTTTGAGTATCTGGGATCCTCGCGGTAAGTGACGAACATTCTGTCCTTTGCGTCTATTGCCTTGGCGTTACAGGGAATACCGCAGTAGCCTACAAACACAGGCGGTCTGACTAGTTCTGAGTATATATATATATATATATATATATATATATATATATATATATATATATATATATATATATATATATATATATATATATATATATATATATATATATATGTGTGTGTGTGTGTATGTGTGTGTGTGTGTGTGTGTGTGTGTGTGTGTGTGTGTGTGTGAGCTTTTACCTAGAGAAGATCAATAGGGCTTTGTGTCGCTTTTAGCTTCATAAACACCGAGCAGACGGTTAAGCCGCGCGGGTCTGTAGTGATTGTCCAATGGAGAGAACGCAATCAATCACATTTAAACAGAGACCCTCGGCCGAATCCCCCAAGAGTCACGTACAAGTGGATATCAAGCCGTTTACAGAAATCGATCTCTGACTTCTGTGCTAAAGTTTGATGAAACTTGAGTAAAAATCCTGACGTACCCCTGAAGTGTAGGCGGTTACCGGTGTAATAACGACAGGAGCGATTTCTAGCAGTAAATATACAAGGACCGCTGAACACGAAGAATCCTGGCAAAAGACATATTAGCAATCCATGCAGGGCTACTTCTGCGTAACGGGGAAAAAAAAACAAACACACACACACACACACACACACACACACACACACACACACACACACACACACACACACACACACATATATATATATATATATATATATATATATATATATATATATATATATATATATATGTGTGTGTGTGTGTGTGTGTGTGTGTGTGTGTGTGTGAGATATATATATATATATATATATATATATATATATATATATATATATATATATATATATATATATATATATATATATATATGTGTGTGTGTGTGTGTGTGTGTGTGTGTGTGTGTTACGCGCTTTCTCACGGGTTAACTGTGTGTCCTCGGTGGAAAATGCCTTGTCGCGCAGCCCCCAGTAAGACCGTTTGTTTCATTGATGGGGAGGCATTTCTGAACCCTGCGTTTGGGTTGCCATGGTGAGTCGAATAAAAGGGGGAACACTGGTCGCATTAAGCTATATGTTTGTGCACTGGAGTTGAGATGAAAGATCTTGAGTGAAGTCCAGATGATCACCAGAGCGCCAGACCGACCCCTCCGATCCGTTTAGTCGCCAGGAGCGCGGTCGTTTTTGCAGTAATCTACGGTGAATTACCGGAATGACGGCATGCTCGTCTGTGCTGTTTTGGCTCTCGAGACTAAAACCCAAACTGGCAGTCACTCGACGGTGACGTATCGGGGAGCACGGTGTTACCGGCAGGTGTCGCGCGAACTCATGGTAGCGCCTGTGACTGGGGAGAGATTAGCGCGTTATTATGGAGCGACGCGAGGCCTTTTCTTCGCTTCAAAGATGAGCAAAAACTCCACTGAAAACGACTTTATTTGAACATCTGAACGATCCGAGTTCAGTGAAACTCACGCGGGTAGTGAGGGAGTCGGTGAGGAACAAGAGCGCGCTGCAGATGACGGCTCGCCCCAAGCTGCATGTGCGGTGTCCTAATAAAACAAGGCGCGCCGTCTCCAGCACGTCTGGACAACCGCGCGCTTAAACCTACTGCGGCTCAAAGACCTTTAGAAACGCGCTGGTTTTAACCAGTAAACTTTTTCAAAAGCTCCACGGACCCAGTGGAGCTGCCAGATTAACGAGAGGATCGGTGTATTTCACATTTATTGTGCGGATCACACAAGTAAATCAAGCAGGAATAACTTTATCTGGTGAGGTCATCTGGGGGCAGGGCTGTCGTTTTCCGTTTTCGTTAGAGTTAAATTTTAAAGACACACAAAAATATACACATAAGGTGAAATATTTAGAAATGTATGAGTGGGGAAAGTGAAGACCAAGACTTGGATATCCCCAGACACAGATCTGTCCATATTTGCATATTTCCGTTCATAAATCATTGTGTAAGTATTGTCAGTATTGAGTATAGCCTGAACAGACATTTTTTCATTTTATTACGTTATTATAATTTTATTCCAAAATCTGCCTTCATGATCTGACAAAGCTTTTACTACTTAGTCAGCTGGGAGGAGAAGATGACTGTACTAATATGGATAACCTGAGCACGAAATCTGCTTCAATCTCCGAAGAGGTCAATAAGATGTGTAATAAGGAAATAAATATTATTCGCCTTATTTTTCTCAAAATCCACCTTTAAACAATGCAAATTAAAATGTAAAATAATTCACCCAAATAAAAGATATTCGTGCAGGTTGCTGCTAAACGACTGGAGGCGGTGTTTGATGAGTGTGTTTAGAAGCGACCTGGCAGGACTGCTATGATACCGCCGGAACACACGCGTGCACGTACGCGCGTGTTACCCTCTTCTGTTCGGGACACTGTGATAGGAACTAAACGTTTGATTTTATTTGTAACTATAAAATAAAATTCGATGACAACGTACATTTCTAACAATTTCTAACATATAAAAATACATTTTACGTATAGATGAAAACATATTTTATTATTAAAACAACAACAACAAAAATAACAACAAATCAACAATCATAATCATAATAATAATAAAATGGGAATTAATTAAAGCCGGTTTGTCACGCGGCCCTGCGTTCATTCCTAGGTATCACATTATTACTGATGTATTATAATGTTTGTAGTACTAACTTTAGGAATGTCTATGACAGAGAGTAAAGAGCACTCTATTTATTTGATTTTTAAAAAGCTCGTCAAA
The DNA here is from genome assembly GCF_041902795.1 of Electrophorus electricus. NCBI lineage: Eukaryota > Metazoa > Chordata > Actinopteri > Gymnotiformes > Gymnotidae > Electrophorus > Electrophorus electricus. The sequence goes on along the minus strand of NC_137499.1, from coordinate 10,937,259 downwards.
GTCAAAGGAACTGAACAATCGCGCGAGCGTCGAGGCGCTGTAATTTTACAGCAGAAAGAATGACGTCGTTTGTAATCTTCGCGCGCGCGACGCGTGGAATATTCGGCGCGTCACGTCGTTCCGGTTTATTTCTTCCGCCGCTCCCCAGTGCGTCATTTTCATCCGCTCCGGTTCAGCGCAGCGAAAATGGCAATGCAGAATTTCTCTGCGTTGCGCGACAATGATGCGAGCGCCTTTATTCATGAACATATCAACTAACCCTTATAGATCGCGCCATTTCGTATTGGAAATCAATGTAAATATCGTAATTTGCTCGGGCTAAATGAATTCCTAGTGGCGTTGTACTAGTAAACACAGGGAAGCACTGACGGAAAGTAATATGAATTATTCATATAATTTAAGTTAGAAATAAGGGCGTGTGTATATTTTCATATCGAGGTGAGGTGGGCTGTTGGGCTGTCACTGATGTGTACAGATTTAGATACCAGCCTGGGTCACCTGAAACACAGCATGAACTGGTAGCGCTAAGTGCACACCTTTTAGTGCCAGGACACTGTGAGTAAGGATCAAAGCACGATTTTTTCATTTTGGTTACTGTAAAGTACACAGGGCATCAAAAGGCCATTCCGTCAGCTGGTCAGGGCAGAGGACAGGGGACAGCTGGACAGGGCTGAGGTCACTCAGGACATGTAATGTGGATGGACCATGCAGCACACACCCGGAACTGTCCTCATGGCCAGGAAAGTCAAAGTGCTCTGCTAGGTGATGAGACGTGTTCTGGTGTTTCATGTGTTTGACCGGCGGGATGCGAAATAAGCACACAGAGCTCCCTAGTGTAGGCCGTCTTCTGCACACTGGATATGGGAAAGAAGGAGTTAAATGGGTGCTCATCAGGACCCCTGACTGGACCCACATGAGAAAACAGATGTGTGGACACCTGGCACCCTGCTGTACTGCGGAGGGGCAGAACTCTCCACAGCTGCCCCACCGATGGTTCTGTGTGCCATTATATACTGCACATATGCCACTGGGATTAGGATCACTATTAATCAATACTGCGGTTTAATCAGACATCAGACGTCTGATTTGGTGCCGAGGACGGATGCAGTGTGAGTACGGCCATGTTTCCACGACTGCTGTGTTTTGTTTTTGTTCCTCTGGAGAGAGCTTTGTGGCGGCTCCCTGCTCGCGCTTCCATTAATCACAGCGTTTATTTCCCCCAGGACGCGGCCACGCGAATCACCCCCAAAATCCCAATCACACCGGATAACGGAGAGACGGGACGTGCGGGACACCCTCGCAGCCTCTCCCGTTCTGCATGCAGGATGGAATCTTCTGCAATTCCGACTCCAGACTGGAGCATAAAGTGTTTGTTTGCATGTGTGTGAGAGAGACAGAAAGCACGTGTGTGTGTGTGTGTGTGTGTGTGTGTGTGTGTGTGTGTGTGTGTGTGTGTGTGTGTGTGTGTGTGTGTGTGTGTGTGCTACCGGTAAAGAGACCTGAGCAGCGTCTGTGGTCTGCGTTGGTGCTCCGTGCTGTGTTTAGACATCCGTGGAGTCTGGAACTGGTCTGCAGTCTGGGCACAATGTGCTTTTAGTTGCAACACAGAAGTGTCTGAATGCTTTTCTGGCAGAAGGAAAAGACAGAGCACATGTTTTCCTGTACAGCGATACTGAAATAATCCCAGACTGACTGGACTGGCATTAGTTCTTATAGCCAGTACTGTCCAGCACACTTAGTCATTGTCACAGACCACAGGTCATTTTTAGCACTCAGAATGAGCCAAACAGATTTTCAACAATGTAAAGGCATCCCAGCTCAGACGAGGCCAAACCTGTGTCCTCAGAGCGGAGCCAGTGTGTTTATCCACATCGCTTCACTTGATTGATGCCATATTTGACTCACCCTTTTAAACGGCGTATAAGTTACCATAAACAATACATGGGGATAGCAATAATTTTTTTTAATTGACAAAAAACCAGCCCCTTTGACTGAGTGTGGCTCCGTTGGCCCAGTAACCACACAGTAAAGCTGACATCACTGCTGCAGTAAACATGGCTAACATGCCGCAGGTGATTACAGAAAACAAATAAAAGAAGAGGGCCGTGATTTTCCTGATGGCTAGTGTCAACGTAGCACAGATTCATGGAGGGAATGGGGAGGAAGTGCGTTTCTCCAGCCCATCCGAGAGGAAGGATGGTCTGCTGGGGTAGCTAGCTGACGCCGCAGTGCGCAAGCCACGTCTGAGCAGCCGCTGCGTTCCAGTTTAGCCATCTGGACGTTCCGCTGGTGTGCTGGAGCCTGCCGATGAAGTGAAATGCATCATGGGACACGTGACGTGGCGTCCAGCGTGCTGACCTCTCGCTTAGACATCCACGACGGTAGACGTGGCTGGAGATGCCTTCTCCGCAGAGGACTGAGTGACCGTGTGACCTTGTGACTGCCTGACCACGTGACTCGCTGCCTGCCGCTCTCGTGTGTGTGTGGGGAGGATTCATGCCTGTGTTATGTACGGTAGATGCTAATAGTGGATTCAGCGGCAGAGCCACTAGTTTAGAAATGGGTGTGCATTCATCATTTGATCTTAGTTCCCCAGGGGCTGCATCTCTCTCCCCGCACCCCCCTTTCTCTGTCTCTCTCTCTCTCTCTCTCTCTCTCTCTCTCTCTCTCTCTCTCTCTCTCTCTCTCTCTCTCTCAGTGGCCTGTTCCACTAACTCCGGCTCAAGACTGAGCTGAACTGTCCAGTGCCGGTGACTCAGTGCCTGGGTGGTGAACTGCTTGCCTGGGGGGGACCACGCACTGTATTTTTAGCAACGTGCGCTCGGCCCAGTTTGGAGGTCCACAAGCCTCCACCATGTGTGTGCAGCTGTGGGTGGTGGTTGTGGGTGGAGGAAGAATAATGACCGCGGCTAAAGGAACATATGTGTCTCATGTATAAGGCTGAAAGGTCAACATGTCTAACCTGCAGTGTGTGTGGTAATGGCTGCCCAGGACTGCCATCGAGCGTGTGCACGTGCGCATGCGAGTGTATGTGTGAGTGTGTGGCGTGCACGCATGCATGCGTGTGAGTGTGTGTGGACCACACACAACCTTGTCATGGAGTTGTAGCCATGTGCTAAGCGCTTGTGCTAACTTCCGTGCTCACGTGAGCCACGGTGCTTCTTAAAGTGCGCGCAACAGGAAGGCCGTCTGTCTGGTGCTGTCGTCCTGTCTGAGACTCACACGGAGCTCCAGCTTGGCGTATAGTGGGGACACATCAGAGAATTAGACAAAAGCAAATGGATATCAAACACACTCGCAGCCGCACAGGGGACGCGTGCGCATAACGTCCACAAGGACAGTGATGTCATGGTGTAATCAGCGTTCTGTGTTTGCGCTCCTGTGAAAATCCATGAAGATCATGGTGCAAGGACGCTGAGCCGCGCTGCAACACCACGCCACCACGCCGCCACGCCGCATACCCGTAGGTAGTATGGTCCACAGCGAACTCACATATCACCCGCATCTATCCACGCACAGTCCGTATTACACTGGGACTCAGCCAGCAAGCCAGTGCACTGGGTTCAGGGAGTGTGAACAGGAAAGAACATTACAGTTATCGTATCGTTTCTCCTAGAGAATATGGAAGAGGCGCTATGCAGCTGACAGCCTGGGGCTGTCTTGTGCGTATGGGTTCCTATGGTCTCTAAGCAGAGATGTTTTAATGTTGAACGTAGCTGAAGCAGGCTGTTGTGTGAAGTGTGTTTTTTCTTTTGCAGGTGAGGATAGATGGAGAGAAGGAGATTGGATGTAGGACCTGACCCCATTCTGAAGGAGGGACCAAGTGGCCACACACACACACACACACACACACTCACGCACATGCAAGCACAGGCGCTACACACACACACACACACACACAAAGATACACCCATGTGCACGTGCACACACACACGCATACACATGCACACACACACGCATACACACACACACACACACACACACACTCACGCACACACGCACACAAATGCGCTATACACACACACACACACAGGTGCACACACACACACACAGAAGTACACTCTCATACACTCATACACACACACACACACACACACACACACACACACACACACACACACACACACACACACGCATGCATGCACACACACACATACTGTCTCCTCTGCTTCCAGTTCACACTACTGCTACATCTCTCAGCCTGCTGGCTGTTTTTCTTTGAGAGACTAAAAATATGCAAATGGTATTGTTAAAGATGAAAAAGTGAAGCCCCGCCCCTCCACCCCCGCCCCTCTGCCTGTGTTCCTGGTGAGTGAGAGAGTACAAGGTGGCAGAACATCACTTGTGTTTCTGTCTGGCTGTATGGCAGATATGTGCTGTGTGTGTGTGAGTCTGTAGAAGGGCCGGGACATTAAAACAGTTTCCAACAGCAGCGTCTCTGTGATGTTATTTTCATTTCTATGGCAAGAGTTGTGGCGCTCTTCCAACGTGGACCACAGGTAATAAACACGCAGCGTCCAGCTCTTAACCACTGCTGGGGAATGTGGGTGAAAACACTGATGTTCTTGCCGTGCCGCTGACACCGTCTGATGTGATTATGAAGACACTTCAGACCAAAGTGTCGGACAGGTCCGAGCCTCTGCCCAAGACGCATGTCGGTGCCGCAGATCTTCTGGGCGACACAGAGCGGCTCGATTGTTAGTTTGGGTTTACATTTTTCCAGCTCACATCGGCGATACAGCTGAGAAGTTTAGCACAGCATCGATGAGCAAATAGTGATTACCCGTGACCAGGCCACAATAGCAGAGCAAAAACAGTTTCATGTTAAGGGAGAGATTTGGTGGAACGAGGGATTTAGGCTCAGGCCACGTAGGACCTCTACACAGTTCTCACTGGAGTCTGGAGATGTCTGTATGCAGTATTGGACCCAGCTGGACAGAAGGACTTGACACTGCTGCTATAATGAATATTATAGTAACATATTTGCAAGATTGCATTAGATTGAGTGCAGCGGCTTTCAGCTCCTACGCTTCTCATGAAAACATGAAGCATGTGGAGAGAGAGGGAGAGAAGGGGGAGGGGGAGAAAGAGAGAAAGAGAGAGAGCAAGAGAGAGAGGGAGAGAGAGGGAGAGAGAGAGACACTAATCTTCATGGTTTTATTTGATTTGTCCCATGTCCATCATTATAAAGAAAGTGACCTTAATTACTGTAATAACACTGTGACCAGGCTGTGTAAACAAGGCTGTCACAACACACACTGAGTAAGGTTGTAAGGTAAATGTAAAACACAGGGACTGTAAACCATAAGAGTTGCATTAATGATCAGACACTTAAATGTAAATCAGTCTAAAGGCATTTCGTGCTAAGTTCAGACTCCAGCGATCATCTGAGAAGATGATCAGATGCAATGTTTCCCACCTCACACCCCCACACACCACCATCTTTCTGAAGCTCCTTCCTGTTCTGTTATTTTTTCACTTGCCCTCTCTGGACTGTGTGCACTGTCGACGTGACTCTGTGCCGTCGTCGCTGTGTGTTTAACAGTAAAGCCTCTGTGAGCTCAAGTCCTGCCTCTCTGCCTGCTGTTTGCTGTGCCACTCCGAGACGCCCTCTCGTTCTGGCCCCCGGCCAACAGCCCTCGGCCCCGGAGTGCACCGGCCTCTGAAGAGACGCCAACAAACGACCCCTTTCAGCGGCGAGCAGCGGCCGGGGGCAGACCGCCCGGGCGCCCGCGGCAGCGTCTTGTGTCGCCTGCCACGGAGAAAGAATCTGCTTTTATCTGGCGGCTCAGCGGACCACAGTGAGGGATCTTATGCACTTACGCGCTAGACAGCACTGAGAGAAGGAGAAAGAGAGAGTCAGAGAAAGAGAGGCAGAAAGAGTGAAGGGAGAGAGAGAGAGAGAGAGAGAGAGAGAGAGAGAGATGGATGTGTGGTATCAGTTATTTCCACTCTAGGCTTGAAAAGGTCTGTGTACACTATAATATAACAACTACAGGCTTAGGACTAACTCTAACTACATGACACATTCAGATATGACACCCTCATGCTGGCTTCAATGTGTTAATTATACACAGCCTGGAAGTTAGCAAATCACGCCACAAGATTCAGTGCAGCTCCACTGTGCACTTCAGTACGTGACAAATAAGACAGCAGTAAATGTTTAGTATTTTCATTTTCACAGACACATTGGACATACCTTTCTGACAAGAGATTGTGTGTGTGTGTGTGTGTGTGTGTGTGTGTGTGTGGGTGGGATGATCATTGATCACCTGATCATTAGAACTAACTGGTTAAACGCCAAAGCCGTGGTAACTACACACACTCATTAACCCTTAACACACTCACTACGGCACGTATAGGGTAACTACACACACTCATTAACCCTTAACACACTCACTATGGCCTGTATAGGGTAACTACACACGCTCATTAATGCTTAACACACTCACTATGGCACGTATAGGGTAACTACACACACTCATTAACCCTTAACACACTCACTATGGCCTGTATAGGGTAACTACACACACTCATTAATCCTTAACACACTCACTACTGTCTGTAGAGGGTAACTACACACACTCATTAACCCTTAACACACTCACTACGGCCTGTATAGGGTAACTACACACACTCATTAACCCTGCACACACTCACTATAGCCTGTATGGAGTAACTACACTACACACTACACACTATAGCCTCACAAGGCCTCCTCTTTTCACAACCTCTTTCCAATGAAACATTTTATAACACATATTATTGGAAAAAAATTCTTTATATAAATATATAAAGAACATTTGGCATAAAGTATTTCTTAATAAAAGCCTGCTAATTTACGCTACATCTGGCCAAGCACCCACTACTAAGAAGGGTTTTATGAAATGTATTTCTTGTTCATATTTTTCGCTGATGTCCTTATGTAGAACAGTTGGTATTGGGGATTTGCTGGCTGCAGGCAACTAAATTAGTTTACACTGGTGTAGTGCCCAATGCAGAGGGGCTCCTGTGAGCCATTAGGAAGCCTGCTAGTCCAAGATCAGAGCCTGTGTGTGTGTGTGTGTGCGTGTGTGTGTGTGTGTGCGTGTGTGTGTGTGTGCGTGTGTGTGTGTGTGCGTGTGCACGAGAGCATGCGAGAGAGAGAGAGAGAGAGAGGGTGAGCCAGTGTAAATATGTGTGCATAGTAAATGTGTAAGTTAGTGAGAGAAAGTGAAAGAGTATGTATGTGTGTGTATCTGTGTGTATGTGTGTGTGTGTGTGTGTGTGTGTGTGTGTGTGAGAGAGAGAGAGAGAGAGAGAGAGAGAGAGAGAGAGAGAGAGTGTGATGGAGTGTCAATGTGTGTGCATAGTACATGTGTAAGTGAGAGAAAGTGAAAGAGTATGTGTATGTGTGTGTGTGTATTTGTGTGTGTGTGTGTGTGTGTGTGTGTGCGTGAGAGAGAGAGAGAGAGAGAGAGAGAGAGAGAGAGGGTGACGGAGTGTAAATGTGTGTGCATAGTACATGTGTAAGTTATTGAGAGAAATTGAAAGAGTTTGTGTGTGTGTGTGCGTGAGTATGTGTATGCATGTGTGTGTGTGTGTGTGAGTGTGTGTGTGTGTGTGTGTGTGTGTGTGTGAGTGTGTGAGTGTGTGTGTGTGTGTGTATATGTGTGTGTTGCTCTGATCAGGAAGTGAATGAGGTGTTTTGCCAATTCATCCTGTTCTCTCTTTGGGAGAGCAGTGAGCGTGCTGACCCCGCATTGGGCAGGGCGACACCCCGCCCTCGCCCTGCCCACACCCCGCCCACACTGCCCTCACCACGCCCACACCCTGCCTTGCTCCGCCCACACCCTGCCCACACCCCACCCTCGCACCGCCCACAGCCTGCCCACACCCTGCCCACACCCCACCCTCGCACCGCCCACACCCTGCCCACACCCTGCCCACACCCTGCCCACACCCCACCTTCGCTCCGCCCACACCCTGCCCTCGCTCTGCCCACACCCCGCCCACACCCTGCCCTCGCTCCGCCCACACCCTGCCCTCATCACGCCCACACCCTGCCCTCGCTCCACCCACACCCTGCCCTCACCCCACCCTCACCCCACCCACACCCTGCCCACAACCTGCCCTCACCCCGCCCACACCCCACCCACACCCTGCCCACAACCTGCCCTCACCCCACCCACACCCCGCCCACATCCTGCCAACACCCCTGTCAACCACACCCCTGGCACCGCAAAATGGCTGGCCCAACAGAACTCCAGTGTTTCCAGTAAACAGCTCCAGTGTCCTGGAACAGTGTGGTCATGTGGAGGAGCACTGTGTGCGAATACCTTAAGACCTCTCAGACTACCTGAACTCCAAATGAAGCAGCAGGCACAGAGGTGGGGGCATGGCAGGGTGTGGTGGGGGTAGTGGACGTTGATTGTGTGTGACGGCTGAACCTTTGAAGGTTTCAGGCAGCAGGTTTCTCCCTTGGGCCACAGACCTTAGCTCCCGCCAACACAGGTGCCTTTGCTCAGTCCAATTTGGCTCAAAGCCGCGCTTGTAATGTAGCACCTGTCATGGGCAGAGCGTGTGAGCGGAGATAGAGTCTCACAGTGGGGGCCATCAGAAGGAGGCGAGAGACAGGGACAGAAGGACAGGGAAGTCTGCGAAGAAGCGCAGGGTCTCCTCTCCTGCCATTAATAAGGGTGGGGTCTCCTCTCCTGCCATTAAGAAGAAGCGGGGTCTCCTCTCTTGCCATTAAGAAGGGCGGGGTCTCCTCTCCTGCCATTAAAAAGAGGCGGGGTCTCCTCTCCTGCCATTAAGAATGGCAGGGTCTCCTCTCCTGCCATTAAGAAGAGGCGGGGTCTCCTTTCCTGCCATTAAGAATGGCAGGGTCTCCTCTCCTGCCATTAAGAAGGGCGGGGTCTCCTCTCCTTCCATTAAGAAGAGGCGGGGTCTCCTCTCCTGCCATTAAGAAGGGCAGGGTCTCCTCTCCTGCCATTAAAAAGAGGCGGGGTCTCCTCTCCTGCCATTAAGAATGGCAGGGTCTCCTCTCCTGCCATTAAGAAGGGCGGGGTCTCCTCTCCTGCCATTAAGAAGGGCGGGGTCTCCTCTCCTGCGAATAAAAAGAGGCGGGGTTTCCTCTCCTTCCATTAAGAATGGCAGGATCTCTTCTCCTGCCATTAAGAAGGGCGGGGTCTCCTCTCCTGCCATTAAGAAGAGGCGGGGTCTCCTCTCTTGCCATTAAGAAGAGGCGGGGTCTCCTCTCCTGCCATTAAGAAGGGCGGGGTCTCCTCTCCTGCGATTAAAAAGAGGCGGGGTCTCCTCTCCTGCCATGCTGCTGTTTCACTCTTGCCAAGCAGGCAGGCGGGCAGAGAGAGGCTGCGCCAGTAAGCAGTTCAATTACAGCCTCACCCAGATCTCCATCCACATGCTGTTCTTCTTTCCTGTTATGAAGGAGTCCTCACTGGGGCTGTGAAGGTCTTGTGCTTTGTCTATGTGCAGTTTTCACCATTTGGAGCTTCTGGGTAGAGCTGCTCCCCGCTCCTGGGAGTACCGTACCCTCAGAATGAAGCTATGGCTATGCCGGAAACACAGGTCCCCCTGACAAAGACAATGCAGTGTATTTCAGACTCACGTCAGTCTCTGAGTGCACGTCCTCTCTCTTAATTAGTGCACGTCCTCTCTCTTAATTAGTCTTTTTTGCCATATTTTTTTTACTTAACGAAAGAGATGCATCCATGGTAACGCATTCGAGTTGCCATATATCTCACCTCTGCGTGTAAA
>NC_137499.1:10917500-10922500 GCF_041902795.1 Electrophorus electricus | reverse complement strand
TGCAAGAAACCCTCAAAGTCATTCCTCTAATCCATCTTCAGAAGACACAGGGTTAGTGAAATCTCTCCCTCTCCTTCTCTCTATCTCACTCTCTCCAGTCTCTGAAAGTCTGTAGTGAAGTCCCATGCTCTGAGTCTTGAGTAGTGTGTGCTGAGACACAACTCTCTCTCTCACACACACACACACACACACACACACACACACACACACACACACACACACACACACACAGGGAAGGTCTGCATATTCTGCATGATGGAACCTCCTATGAGGGGAGCGAGGGGAGGAGAGCACGTGGTTAGAGGTATGACCCCTGGGGTCAGGTGTGTGAGGTTAGAGGTATGACCCCTGGAGTCAGGTGTGTGAGGTTAGAGGTATGACCCCTGGAGTCAGGTGTGTGAGGTTTTAGGTATGACACCTGGGGTCAGGTGTGTGAGGTTAGAGGTATGACCCCTGGGGTCAGGTGTATGAGGTTAGAGGTATGACCCCTGGGATCAGGTATGTGAGGTTAGAGGTATGACCCCTGGGGTCAGGTGTGTGAGGTTACTTTTGTGAGATCACTTTTGCTCTTTTTGTGCAAAAAAATGAAAAGATTTAAACCCTCGGAATGCCACCACTGAATATGAAGGACATGTGTGCTCAGGTGCCTGCTGAAAGATTCCTTCTGTCAGGGAATGTTAAATATCTGCCAACCCCACAGAGCTGGCTGCTACTGGGATTGAGATTCCGAATGTGCCCACCTCTGGGACAAACACGAAATCCTGGCGAGTGAGGTTAGGAGAAGGAGGGGTGGGCGGAGCCACCTCCACTGGCATAGCCGGCTCATTGGACACGGTGGTTGGAGCCCAGCAGTTTGGCAGTGTGCACAGGCCAGGCGCCGGCCAGGGACTCGCCTACAAGGAGCGTCCCACTGCTAGGGGCCACACTGTGGGCAGAGGATCCTTGCCTGACCTCTTTCCAGTGGGGGAATGCCATGTTAGCACGGCCGCCGGTGGCCAAACTGGCTCCGCTGCAGCAGCCCAGTGCCACACGGACGGAGGCGGGCACGGGGCAGTAATCTGCTCTAATGCCACCTGCAGCGGGGATGCCACACCACCCACATCACCCTGCCCATCACATATCACCACAGCCCCGCCTCCTCTGCTGCCAAACACAGCTCAGCCAATAGGAAGAGGCCGTGCTGCCGGAGAAGGAGGGCACAGCCAATGACTGCACACCATGCTGCAGCTTATGGGAGCCAACTCCTGGAGGACCCTCTGCAGGGTGGTTCCCACGTTCCAGCCCCTCTGAGCTCGAGACAATAATTAGCAGATGAACTGAAGAGGAAATTCACAAACCCAGAGTCAAGAACCCTGTTGGGTGATACACAAGCAGTGTCCACACACACACACAGGAAACAGAGTCCACACACACACAGGAGACAGTGTCCACACACACACAGGAAACAGAGTCCACACACACACAGGAGACAGTGTCTACATACACACAGCATGTGAGGGGTGGATGTGAGGAGGGTGGGTGTAAGGAGGGTGAATGTGAGGGGTGAATGTGAGGTGTAAATGTGAGGGGTGGATGTGAGGAGGGTCGATGTGAGGGGTGGATGTGAGGGGGTGGATGTGAGGGGTGAATGTGAGGGGTGGATGTGAGGGGCGGATGTGAGGGGTAAATGTGAGGAGTGGAGGTGTAAGGATGGTGAATGTGAGGGGTGAATGTGAGGTGTAAATGTGAGGGGTGGATGTGAGGAGGGTGTTTGTGAGGAGGGTGGATGTGAAGGGTAGATGTGAGGGGGTGAATGTGAGGTGTAAATGTGAGGGGTGGATGTGAGGAGGGTCGATGTGAGGGGTGGATGTGAGGGGGTGGATGTGAGGGGTGAATGTGAGGGGTGGATGTGAGGGGCGGATGTGAGGGGTAAATGTGAGGGGTGGAGGTGTAAGGATGGTGAATGTGAGGGGTGGATGTGAGGGATAAATGTGAGGGGTGGATGTGAGGGTGTGGGTGTGAGGAGGGTGGATGTGAAGGGTAGATGTGAGGGGGTGAATGTGAGGTGTAAATGTGAGGGGTGGATGTGAGGAGGGTGTTTGTGAGGGGTGGATGTGAGGGGGTGGATGTGAGGGGTGAATGTGAGGGGTGGATGTGAGGGGCGGATGTGAGGGGTAAATGTGAGGGGTGGAGGTGTAAGGAGGGTGAATGTGAGGGGTGGATGTGAGGGATAAATGTGAGGGGTGGATGTGAGGGTGTGGGTGTGAGGAGGGTGGATGTGAAGGGTAGATGTGAGGGGGTGAATGTGAGGTGTAAATGTGAGGGGTGGATGTGAGGAGGGTGTTTGTGAGGGGTGGATGTGAGGGGGTGGATGTGAGGGGTGAATGTGAGGGGTGGATGTGAGGGGCGGATGTGAGGGGTAAATGTGAGGGGTGGAGGTGTAAGGAGGGTGTTTGTGAGGGGTGGATGTGAGGGGGTGGATGTGAGGGGTGAATGTGAGGGGTGGATGTGAGGGGCGGATGTGAGGGGTAAATGTGAGGGGTGGATGTGAGGAGGGTAAATGTGAGGGGTAAATGTGTGGGATGGATGTGAGGAGGGTAAATGTGAGGGGTAAATGTGAGGGGTGGATGTGAGGGGTAAATGTGAGTGGGGAGATTTCTCCAGAGACCAGTGCTGGCCTGTACCCAGCTCACCGCAGAAACCTGGGAATCCCCTGCTCTCTCACACACACACACACACACACACACACACACACACACACACACACACACACACACACACACACACACACACACACACACACTCTCAAGAAACAGCAACAGATATCTTTGTTTCTCTCTCTCAGGTTTTTTTTTTCTAATTCAAATTGCTTTATTGGCATATTGTAATTGTAATTCACTTTTGCCAGAGCGATTAACAGAATTATTAAAATTAAAAGTGGGGGAAAAGAAAAAGAGAAAATAAAGAAAATAAAGTTAATAAAGATAATGTAGATAATAAAGATAATAAAGTTAATAAAGTTAATAAAGATAATAAAGTTAATAAAGATAATATAGATTTGTATATACACCTCCTGTAGACTCACCATTCTGAAGATGGACTGTGTGTTTTTAAGTAGTCTTGTGTGAGGTGTGTGTGTGTGTGTTTGGTGTGTGTGTGTGAGTGGATAAAGTGGAAGTCTTGTGTGAGGTCTGTGTGTGTGTGTATGTGTGTGAAGTGTGTGTGTGTGTGTGTGAATGGATAAAATGGAAGTCTTATGTGAGGTGTGTGTGTGTGTGTTTGGTGTGTGTGTGTGAGTGGATAAAGTGGAAGTCTTGTGTGAGGTCTGTGTGTGTGTGTATGTGTGTGAAGTGTGTGTGTGTGTGTGTGAATGGATAAAATGGAAGTCTTATGTGAGGTGTGTGTGTGTGTGTGTGTGTGTGTGTGTGCGTGTGTGTGTGTGCGTGTGCTTGTGTGTGCATGTGTGTATGTATGTGTATGTATGTGTGTGTGTGTGTGTGTGTGTGTGTGTGTGTGTGTGTGTGTGTGAGTGGATAAAGTGGAAGTCTTGTGAGGTGTGTGTGTGAGGTGTGTGTGTGTGTATGTGTGTGTGTGTGTATGTATGTGTGTGAGGTGTGTGTGTGTGCGTGTGTGTATGTGTATGTATGTGTATGCATGTGTGTGTATGTGTGTATGTGTGTGCTTGTGTGTGTATGTGTGTGTGTGTGTGTGTGTGCGTGCATATACGTGTACACACGTAATGATGTCACTGTATGAGGTTTGTCTGCACCTGACCCAGGTGACAAATTACATTACAAACGTCAACACTGCAGTGTCTTTTCAGCCACTGAAAAACAGCTTTCTTTTCTTTGAGAGAATCAATTATACAGGGATTTATTTATGTATTTATTTTTTGTAAAGAAAGTGCAATACTCATCCTTATAGATGTATGTATTCATATGTTAATATGGCCATGTTAATTAGGGTTATTCCTCCTGATCCGTTCCGCCCAGGTCTGGATACAAGCCATGAGGGTGGGTTTCCTGAAAAGCACCTGTTTGGGAGCTATGGTACCACCTCTGGCCACGCCCTCTACCACACCCACCCGCACAAGCTTGGGGGTGTGGGATTGGCTGGACTGCGAGTGTGGGTTGGGCTGGACTGGTGGTGTGGGATTGGCTGGACAATGCCGTTGTGATGAAGTTGTCTGTGATGCACTACAGACCCAGCATACCTTCAACCTCTCTCTCTCTCTCTCTCTCTCTCTCTCCCGTCCTCTCTTTCTCTATCTCTCTCTCTCTTTCTCTCTCCCCCCACCACCTCCAGTAAAACTCTTCTCATCCTGACAGAAGCTCTTGGCAGTGGCATCGGATCCAGCAGAGCTCCACAGATTGTTTTCTGCACCTCTCTCTCTCTCTCTCTTGCTCTCCCTCCCCCTCTCTCTCTCCCTTTTTTCTTGCCGGCAGGTAGGAAGCCACCTGCTGCCATCACAGCCCCTGATCTGAGAGCCAGGACCCCCTGCCAAAGCCCAGGCGCCCCTCCCACCTGCCTGGACCCTGCTCAGCCAAACCAGCGACCCTTCCCCTCCGCCTGGCTCCGCCCCTCCGCCTGGCTCCGCCCATCTGCCTGGCCCGGTCCCTGCTCCAGCGCCTGGTTAAACAAAGCTCTGTGTTACAGTAAGGAGGACTCGGAGGCCCGTGTCTGGCGGGGAGACTCGGCTTGGCTGCGGCGGTGCTCCCGGCTGTGCGGTTTGGAGCGCGGCAGCTCCAGACACAACCCGAAGCCGAGCTTCCCCAAGTCCTGGCACCTTCAGCTAGTCAGCAGGAACTTGGCACCCTCTCCAAATCACACCAATAACAGGTGTTATTTTCGCATATGTCTCCACTGTTTTTTTTTTTTACTTTAACAATTTGTGTTTGAGACAGCAGCCCAGTTAAGAGCGTGAAATTTAGCACGCTGGCCCCGCCCCTTTATCTTTATCTCCCGAAACCACCTGGGTGGGGGTGGGGCATACAACAGGGATCACGAGTTTTGCGATGTAA
>NC_137499.1:10905000-10912500 GCF_041902795.1 Electrophorus electricus | reverse complement strand
TACACTACTCTATATACATGGAAATGTATATTAACTATTTGATACACCAGATATGTACAGGTGTATCTATTTAAGGAGGGTGTGGTCATGCTCTTTTGTCAGTTTGTGGTGTGTCATGTGATGTGTGTCACTGGTCACCTCTCTCCTTCTGGGCTCTGATCTCTCTCTCTCTCTCTCTCTCTCTCTCTCTCTCTCTCTCTCTCTCTCTCTCTCTCTCTCTCTCTCCCTCAGTTTAATTTTCCACTTAAAAAAGAACCTTATTTTCATTACTAAATCATATTGTATTGCCAAAGCATTTCTGGTAAACAGAAGTAATGTGTACACAAACAGGACTGTTTAAACACAGACGATGATCAGAGCAGTAAACAGAAGAACATACACATATACAATATACTACTGCATTGCACAGAGCAATGTGAGTTATTGCCATATCAATGAATGTAATCTGAACTAATGTAATCTGAATGAATGTAAGTCATCACTGAGGACTTGTCTCTTCGCTGTCTCGGACAGGCATGGACATGTTTTCCAGTGAGTATTGTGTTCTTTACCAGTAAGAACTGCACTGATCATCCTCCGGTGTTTTCAATTCTGGATGAAAGTTTCTCTCTCCCTCGCTCTCTCCTTTCCTCTCTCTGTCCCTGTACTTTTCCTCTCAATTTAGCTCTCTCACTCTCTCTTTCTATGTCTCACTCTCTCCTTCTATCTCTCACTCTCTCTTTCTCTCTGGTATTTGCTCTGTTTATTTACACTTTGACCTCCAGTACATATTCAGCCTTTCTTGTTTCCTCAGTTTCAGAGGTCAGTGGTATTTTTATGAGGGAAAGGTCAGAGGTCAGAGGTCAGGCCAGTCTCTACCCTCATTCTGCCCAGCTTCCTGAACCTGACAACTTCAGTGAAGGTCCTAGAGATCATGCCATCATACCAGGTCAATCCATTAGAACAAGAACCAGAATCTTTGCATTTACATTAATACATACAGTGTCTAAATCTGCTATATTGATTTTGCAAGTTATTACCCCAGATGCAACAGGGACATCTTTAGAAGTGTGTGTGTGTGTGTGTGTGTGTGTGTGTGTGTGTGTGTGTGTGTTGGAAAGACAGTGGTAAGACAGTGGTGTGCAGGGTGTGAGGAGTGTGTGCAGGGTTTGGCAGGCTTTTGGCGGTTGGCTCTGAGCCCACCCCGTGGTCTCTCCAGGGGGCCGTTGGAGGCTCGGCCTGCATTTAGAAATAAAAGCATATGGCACACAGACAGTAATACGTGGACGTGTAAACGCTAATTGCATAAAACTGCTCCGTGCCTTCCCCCCGTGTTGCCGTGGAGCTGCGGGAATAAGGGGGTGACTGCGTGGGACTGTCCCGTGGGCGTGCGGCGCGGGACAAGTGTGTTCAACCGCAGCAGGTGCACAGAC
Organism: Electrophorus electricus; assembly: GCF_041902795.1. Lineage (NCBI taxonomy): Eukaryota > Metazoa > Chordata > Actinopteri > Gymnotiformes > Gymnotidae > Electrophorus > Electrophorus electricus. The sequence continues at coordinate 10,911,088 of NC_137499.1, read as the reverse complement.
ATTAAGGCTCTGCTTCTCTGTTATGAGTCTGGCATCATTTGCAGGGATGTCTTTTACTCTGGAGATAGAAGAGAGAAAAAGAGATGGAGAGAGAGAAAAAGAGAGAGAGAGAGAAAGGCAAAGTGGAACAAGGCCGTTGAATCAGGCCACTGTCAGCGGTGGGCTTTTACGCACTCAGAAACACCCCGATTGCTGGAAAAATCAGGTTATACCAGTAACATTACCAGTACTCAGGGTACAACGGCAGAAGGAAAACCCGCGTGTGAAAGAAGTTCTCTTATAATGAGTCTGACGTCTAAAACAAGCAGAATAATGCTGGTTAACCAATCACGTTCTCACTGAGTGTACACTGAGCATATACTGAATGTATGCTGACTGTATACTGAGCGTATACTGAGTGTATACTGAGCATATACTGAGTGTATACTTAGCGTATACTGAGTGTATACTGAGCATATACTGAGTGTATACTTAGCGTATACTAAATGTATACTGACTGTATACTAAGCATATACTGTGCATATACTGACTGTATACTGAGCGTACACTGAGCGTATACTGAGTGTATACTGAGCGTATACTGAATGTATACTGACTGTATACTGAGCGTATACTGAGTGTATACTGACTGTATACTGAGTGTATACTGAGCATATACTGAATCTATACTGACTGTATACTGAGCGTATACTGACTGTATACTGAGCATATACTGAGTGTATACTGAGCCTATACTGAGCATATACTTTAATCCTGTGGTTCCCAGTGTTATCGTATCGGAGGCTGTAGACGAAACACCTTGTCAGACTCTGATCAAAGACCCTAATTAGGCAGACTAGCGAGACCTGAGTCAGAGTACCGCGTGCCACGACCCCGGAGCACACGCGTTCGCCATGGGAAACATGTCCAGATGCAGCTGCTTTAGGCCTGCTTGCTCCGGCTGGGTTATCCGGAAGGATCCGTGCTACTGTAGCTATTACCAGTCATTTTCTATCTGTGCTGATAAGATCACAATTAGATCGGTCCCATTAGTCCGGATCGCGTTCTGGCGAGCAATGGAGCACTTTTACTTCTGAAATAATTTTGTTTTGATAAGGATGCACTTACGAAGCTGAGGTTACAGGGGCTGCTGGGTAATACAGTCAGCCGCTTAATAATGTAATCTTAAATTACAGTTTAATTACAAGCTCTTAGTCGCGGGGGAGGCGCTGTAATTCAATCAGCTCTCTCCAGCACGTACTTCACAAAGCCTTATCGCTCTGGTTTTAAACAGGAGATGAATAGGCGGTCTGGGGCTTTTGTGTCGCTGCGCCTCGCTCCTCTCCGGACCACTCCGGAACGCTCCGGAACGCTCTGGCTACGGCATTCCCTACTCCTTACTGGCTTTGTGCACTTCAAAGTAATGAAAGATAAAGAAGGAGAGAGGGAAAGAGAGTCAGTGTTTGAGGGGGAAAAAGGAGAGAGAGAGAAAGGAGAGAGAGATTCTATCAGACGCTCCCAGAAGAACAAGGGAACACGCGCAATGAAAAGCCCCCTGTCAGCCCAGGGTCCTGGGAGCAGAGGAATCTGTTTTCTCTTCCGCAGTACCGGGTCAGAGTCCACACACACAAACCCAATTTGTCTTTGATTCCATAGGCCTTATTCCTTTAGAGACACCGCGGCGAAGACATTATGTGGCAGGGAAAATTGAATGTTCTTCATAAATTTTGAGGGGAGAGAAAATATTAGATTTGCAGAGTGAAAACTTCATTCCGTCGGGGGCGGCTCGCTCTCTCGCTTGATCAGAGTGGTGGCAGTGATATGCTGATGCGTGTGTGTGTGTGTGTGTGTGTGTGTGTTGGGGGGGGTATGAAGAGTGGGAAGAAGAAATCCATACACAGGTGCTGAGTCAGCGTTATTGGCGTTGGCTGTTATTGTGCCTGCAGACACACAGTAAGCTCCCTAACACTCCAGACTGCCACTAACACATAATGTGGGACAGTCAGACTGCATCTCAGAATATATATCTCTCTTTCTCTCTCTCTCTCTCCCTCTCTCCCTCCCTCTCCCTCTCTCCCTCTCTCTTCCTCCCTCTCTCTCTCCCTCCCCCTCTCCCTCCCTCTCTCTCTCTCTCCCTCCCCCTCTCTCTCCCTCCCTCTCTCTCTCTCTCTCTCTCTCTCTCTCTCTCTCTCTCTCCCTCTCTCCCTCCCTCTCCCTCTCTCTTCCTCCCTCTCTCTCTCTCTCCCTCCCCCTCTCTCTCCCTCCCTCTCTCTCTCTCTCTCTCTCTCTCTCTCTCTCTCTTGTCCTCCCCCTCTCTCCCCCTGTCTGTTTGTCTGTTTCTATGTCTCTGACTTCCTCCCTGGTTGTCCATCTCTCCTCACAGACATCTCAGGAGGGCGGAGCTATGAGACAGAGCGCTGGCACAACTACCCAGGGAGATAAAAATAGGAAGCGTGTCACCTGCTGTGACCTCTGACCTCTGATTCCTTTGCTGTCTGGTTGGCTGCGCTTGCAGCAGAGGGATGCATCAGAGACACCAGGTAGGGCATGGTGGATATGACCTGATCAGATACCCCACCCCCACCCCAGATACCCGAACGCCCACTCCAGATACTTCCACCCCCACCCCAGATACACCAACCCTCACCCAGATACCTCCACCCTCACCCCAGATACCCCCATCCCCAACCGAGATACCCCCACCCCTACCCCAGATACCCCCAACCCCACTGCAGATAACCCCGCCCTCACCCCAGATAACTCAACCCTCACCCCAGATACTCCCACCCCCACCCCAGATAACACCACCCAGCCCCCACACCTGTAATGTATTTTCACCAGAGACAGAACAAATCCATTTTCATGCTGCTGTCCCCAAGCTGGTCTGAACACACGCCTACACATGGATGTCCCTGACACGCCTGCAGGGTTCATAAAAGAAGACAGAGATTTTGCCCAATGACATATCTGACACATGCACCTGCTGTTACACATGACATAACGGGAGATGTGTGAGAGAGAGCGAGAGAGAGAGAGAGGTCCAGGCTGGCTGTGTGATGGCGAGATATATCTGTCAGTGCTGTTGAACAGGGCTGTCTGGGCTGTGACACAATAAAACAGCAGATCTTTGTTTTTTCTTCTTAGATCTTGAAGATTTATGTTTCCAACCCCGAGCTATAGTCCGTGAGATTTTGCCATAACGTGTCGTGATAACAGGTATCTAATGAATCTCACTGATCTCTCTAAATCTGTACCTCAGTCACAGGTAGTAACTTTGAGATTGTTATTATGGTTCTGGACTCAGACTTTGCTGGGTCCAGATTAAATTAGGATGGACTGGGCCAGGTTGGCTTCAGTGCTGTGTGTCACACAGGTCTTCCACTTTGTTTTAAATAGGCCTTGTTCTCTCCTTTCTACCTTCATCAGGTTCATTCTCTTTGGCTGGTGCCTTCACACCGGTCTGGGTTACGAATCTTCAATATAACAGGACCTTTGCGACCTGAGCTGAGCGAGACCGGATGAGCACTGACTCTCAGAGGCCTCAGAGAACAGGTGGAGTAGCATCAGTTCAAACAGCAGCCCTGCAGGACTCAGACAAACCTCCTCTATAATATCTGACACCACAGACACGCATTCACTTACAACACTGTCCACTTCCCCTCTGTGAGTGTGTGAGTGTGTGTGTGTGAGTATGTGTATAAGTGTGTGTGTGTGTGTGTGTGTGAGTGAGTGTGTGAGTGTGAGGCAGAATGCCTTGTCCTATCTGGAGGGACGGTCCTATCAGCTGACATGGAGAGGATCCACATCCAAACCATGTAGACTCTCCACTGGTGTTCCACAAGGCTCAGTATTGGACCTCCTTCTCTTCTCTTTGTATACTCGTTCTCTTGGTGATGTAATATCTTCTCATGGTTTCTCCTACCACTGCTATGCTGATGACACTCAATTATTTCTTTCTTTTCCACACTCTGACATGCAGGTCTCCAGACGTATCTCAGCATGCTTGACTGACATCGTGTCATGGATGACAGCCCACCACTTGAAGCTGAACCCCAGTAAAACTGAGCTTCTGTTCATCCCAGGTACTCCCAACCCTTACCACGACCTTACTGTTTCCTTCGAGAACTCCCTGGTATCACCATCTGAAGCTGCCCGTAGCCTGGCCATAACTTTGGACAACCAGTTGTTGTTCTCAACTCATGTTTCTAATCTAACCTGGTCTTGCAGATTTCTCCATAGTAACATGCGAAGGATTCGGCCCTTCTTCTCACAGGAAGCTGCCCAGGTGCTTGTGCAGTTTTTTGTGATCTCAAAGCTCGACTACTGCAACTCGCTACTTGCTGGTCTTCCTCTAAGAGCCATCAAACCTCTACAACTTGTCCAGAATGCAGCAGCACGACTGGTCTTCAATCTTCCGAGGTTCACACACATCACTCCACTGCTGTGCTCCCTTCATTGGCTCCCTGTAGCTGCATACACACACAAATCAGATTTAAAACCTTGATGCTTTCCTCCAAAGCCAAAAATGGACCAGCCCCTTCATACATGAGGTCAATGGTCAAAGCCCAATCTGTACCTTGAGTATTTCCAACCTCAAGTACGGCTTCACTTGAAACACCATGCTTGAGCTCTCATGGAAGACAAGCATGGAGACTATTTTCTGTCTTGCTCCAAGTTGGTGGAATGAACTCCCACTTGCTGTCCAGACAGCAGAGTCCCTTGCAGTCTTCAAACACAGACTGAAAACCCGTCTATTCGTGGAATATTTAAAGGACAACTGACACTGCTCCCATATTGACTGACTAAATTAGTACTTATTGTAGGGTATTGTTTATGTTGTTTATGTTTAACAAACTCTAGCACTTATTGTTTATAGCACTTATCATTGTTTAAGAGAGACCTTATGTATTTAGTACTTCTAGGTATCAGCATTCATCCCTGTATTCTACAGTATTCTAGTTCATTGGTATGTCTGATTCTAACCTACTGTACTGTACTAGGATGTATTCTATGAGTAAATGACAAAGCACTTTTGTAAGTCGCTTGGGATAAGAGTGTCTGCTAAATGCCGTAAATGTAAATGTACAGGTGTATATGTGAACAGGTGTATATGTGAGCAAGTGTATATGTGAATAGGTGTATATGTGAACAGGTGTATATGTAAACAGGTGTATATGTGAGCAAGTGTATATGTAAGCAGGTGTATATGTGTACTGGTGTATATGTGAATAGGTGTATATGTGAGCAGGTGTATATGTGAATAGGTGTATATGTGAGCAGGTGTATATGTGTACAGGTGTATATGTGAATAGGTGTATATGTGAGCAGGTGTATATGTGAATAGGTGTATATGTGAGCAGGTGTATATGTGTACTGGTGTATATGTGAATAGGTGTATATGTGAGCAGGTGTATATGTGAATAGGTGTATATGTGAGCAGGTGTATATGTGTACTGGTGTATATGTGAATGGGTGTATATGTGAGCAGGTGTATATGTGAATAGGTGTATATGTGTACAGGTGTATATTTGAGCAGGTGTATTTTTCTGTGTTTTCTGCCCCTGGTACACATGTCCTGGCCCAGCAGAGCTCACTAAGTGTGAGAGTATGAGAGGGTGAGAGAGTGTGAGAGAGTGTGAGAGTGTGAGAGAGTGTGAGTGTGTGAGAGAGTGTAAGAGTGTGTGAGAGTATGTGAAAGTGTGTGAGTGTGAGATTGAGAGTGTGTGTGTGTGAGAGAGTGTAAGTGTATGAGAGTGTATGAGAGTGTGTGAGAGTGTATGAGAGTGTGTGAGAGTGTAAGAGTGTATGAGAGTGTGTGAGAGTGTAAGAGTGTGTGAGAGTGTATGGGAGTGTGTGAGAGTGTAAGAGTGTGTGAGAGTGTATGAGAGTGTGTGAGAGTGTATGAGTGTGAGACATACCCCACCATAGACGTCGCTGCTGATCTGGGGCGTTTAATGGTAGCCTGCAGAGTGCTGTGCTGTCAGAGTCCAATCCCCTGTGAAGAAATTCCCCACAGCTCCCTCTCTCTCTCCCTCTCTCTCTCCCTCTCTCTCCCTCCCTCTCCCTCCCTCTCTCTCTCTCTCTCCCTCTTTCACTTTCCTTCTCACGC
>NC_137499.1:10885000-10890000 GCF_041902795.1 Electrophorus electricus | reverse complement strand
TGAGATGGAGAGAGGGAGAGAGGGATAGAGAGAAGGCTAGAGAGGGAGAGAGAAAGAGGGATAGAGAGAGAGAAAGAGAGAGGGAGATGTAAAATGTGAAAATTGACAGGTGTGGGGGAAGTCATCATGTGGGGGTGATCAGCAGTGTTGGCAATCACTGTAATGATGGATTGATTTGACATGACAGCTACAGCCCACAGCAAAGAGAACGTTTACCTCAAACTGACCAGATCAGACCAAGAGACCAGGGCACCCACACATGCTGAGAGGGGGGGGGGGTAGAAAGAGAATGAAAATGTGACCCCTTTGTAAGTTAAGGAGAAACAGAATTACTGAATTTAAGTGCCAGACAGGATGAAATGACTATAATGGATTCTTAATGGGTGTCCAACGGGAGACAGTGAAGTGGGCAGCAACAGAGCAGCATGCAAACTGGAACAAGGGCAGAGAGAAAAAATGAAAGAAGGAACGCCAGAATTGACTGCTGTGTGTGTGTGTGTGTGTGTGTGTGTGTGTGTGTGTGTGTGCGCATGAGTGAGTGTGCGGGTGTGTGTGTGTGTGTGTGTGTGTGTGTGTGTGTGTGTGTGCGCATGAGTGAGTGTGCGGGTGTGTGTGTTTGTGTGTATGTGTGTGTGTGTGCGCAAGTGAGTGTGCATGTGTGTGTGTGTGTGCATGAGTGGGTGTGTGTGTTTGTGTGCATGAATGAGTGTGCGGGTGTGTGTGTGTGTGTGTGTGTGTGTGTGTGTGTGCGCATGAGTGAGTGTGCGGGTGTGTGTGTTTGTGTGTATGTGTGTGTGTGTGCGCAAGTGAGTGTGCATGTGTGTGTGTGTGTGTGCGTGTACGTGTGTGTGCGCGCGCGCGAGTGAGTGTGCGTGTGTGTGTGTGTGTGTGTGTGTGCATGTGTGCGTGTGTGTTTTATATCTGGGTAAGCATTACCAGGGTCATGACTTCCCTGCCAGTCCAGTACAGCGTCACTGCTCTGCTGTGACCTTCAGACGGAGCTATCGCTGCACATTAGAGTGATCAGAGACCTGCTGAGGTTCTGATACGTGTCTGTGTGCCTGGATCATGAGCTGCACAACTTCCTCTCTCCCTGCAATCAGGGCACACTGATCGCCATCATGTGCCTCTGACTGCCTGGGCGATTCACTCCACTCCCCGTAGTCATTTCCGTAATGGCGTGCCATCACGCCAGCCTTCTGTTTGCATGGAGATGTGCTCCTGTGGCTGAAAACAAATACCCAGAGACATGGGGGTGACGCCCCCCCGTGAGCTGACAAACCACAGCCCTCGGATTGGCATCACAGCACGATTGAGAGTCTTCTCCGCCACACCGCGCGGGGTAACGTGTCTGACACAAATTCACCAGATAACTACTGTTTGTGCTAAACATGGGGCGGAGAGCCGGCTCCTGGAGTCCAGGCCTGTGGGCGATGGAGATCAGCACTAATCACACATCTGCTCTTCCAGCCAGCATAGAGCAGCTCTCTGAGCACATGCTCTGGATGTCCTGGCTAATGTTTCAGGAGGAACTGGGAGACCAGGGTCCAGCACCCGCCCAGCAAGGTCAGAGCCCAAGAGAGACCAGCATGATCTGAAGGAGATCAGAGCCCAAGAGAGACCACCATGATCTGAAGGAGATCAGAGCCCAAGAGAGACCACCATGGTCTGAGGGAGATCAGAGCCCAGCTGTTTGGACCGATCTTACTATCCAGTACATTGCATTCCAGTACTGGAGTTAATCTGTGTATTGCAAACTTGCAGATAAGCAAATAAATATATTTATAAGTTATATTACATGATGAGCTATATAAACAAATCTATTTGTATTTGTGAGTTACTGGGAAGTGTAAATTCAGTTTTAGCTGCAAAACAGGCTACAGAAAAATGCCCCTTATCTGCCCTTGGTGCGACAGAACAAAAATACCACAGAAATTAAAAACCCAAGTCATGTCGCTCTATGGAGTACACGGGTCTTCTAATCACACAGTGTGCAGCTTTTATTTGAAGATTAAATACTAATGAAATCTATACAACTCTATTAATAACCGTTATAATGCGTACCCAGCCACGCATAAATCATGCATGACTAATTAGTGTAAAATTTAAATGCGTGCTGTAAAGCCACACTGAGTGTCTCACACAAGAACAAGGTGTCAAGCCATCATTGTACTAATTAGTTTGCAATTATGTTTAATAATTTCTCTGGAAGCTACTCTTCCTTCTGAATGGGGTTCCGGCTTCTCCAAATGAATATACAACCATGTGGCTACATTTACCATACACTGAGAGAGCGGGCCGGCGAGGAGAACATCTGACAGCATCTTCTGCAAGCTACGGGCTCTCCAGGAAGATTCCTGGTAAAAGAAACGCGGCTTCATTTCACATCACTGTTCACTTCCAGCTGAACGTGTTGGAGTAGAACAAAAGATCTGAAGCTCCCTGCAGTTCCCACCATGTTCTCGTCGAAACAGCAGCTCCAGAACGCGGCCAACCTGCCGTCCGTGGCCAGAGAAATGCTGACATTAGCTGGACTGCAGCATGTCTGTCTACACAATGTGATTTGGGTCAGATAGGCAGAGAGCTTTGTAAGTCCGTGCAAAAAAAACAAAGCAAAACACAATTGCACTAGCCCATTCAATCTAAACAAACAAACAAACAAACAAACAAACAACTAATCAACAAAAAACAAAAACAAAAGAAAAAGAAGGCAAACTTGAGGCCTGTATTGAGGGGGCATGCAGGCACAGAGAGGAGGGAGAAATCACGTTAACGACAGTGAAGTGAAGAGCACGGACCCGTCCCGGCCCGGGGAGCGCCCAGGCAGAGAGCACGGACCCGTCACGGCCCGGGGAGCGCCCAGGCAGAGAGCACGGACCCGTCACGGCCCGGGGAGCGCCCAGGCAGAGAGCACGGACCCGTCACGGCCCGGGGAGCGCCCAGGCAGAGAGCACGGACCCGTCACGGCCCGGGGAGCGCCCAGGCAGAGAGCACGGACCCGTCACGGCCCGGGGAGCGCCCAGGCAGAGAGCACGGACCCGTCCCGGCCGGGGAGCGCCCAGGCAGAGAGCACGGACCCGTCCCGGCCCGGGGAGCGCCTAGGCAGAGACCACGGACCCGTCACGGCCCGGGGAGCGCCCAGGCAGAGAGCACGGACCCGTCCCGGCCCGGGGAGCGCCCAGGCAGAGAGCACGGTCCCGTCACGGCCCGGGGAGCGCCCAGGCAGAGACCACGGACCCGTCACGGCCCGGGGAGCGCCCAGGCAGAGAGCACGGACCCGTCCCGGCCCGGGGAGCACCCAGGCAGAGAGCACGGACCCGTCCCGGCCCGGGGAGCGCCCAGGCAGAGAGCACGGACCCGTCACGGCCCGGGGAGCGCCCAGGCGGAGTGGGAAGAACGCCGGCCTGGGCACAGCAGGGTTTGGATCACAGCCCACTACCATGCCGCTAATAAGGGCAATCAGTGTCCCCATGCCAGCTAGCAGGATCGCTACATCCCACCAGGCTGTGTTTACATACAACTCCCGCCCGCATGCACCACACACACACACACACTGCGTGAAACAGCTATGACACGGGCAGACGAGGTCAATTTCCACCCCATCACGATGACCTTTCATTTAACTGGACCTCCCAGGGGATGTTCCCACGGCCTGTAGCTGGGACCAGCGTCTCCAGTGATTCTGCTACTCGAGTCTACGATGCCTCAGGTCTGTCATGTCTGTTGTCATCTGTAACAGAAAAGCCTTACTTAAGCCTGGGTTAGTGAGTCACAGGTCATAGGTCAGCACCGTGACAGTCACTCAGAACACATGTACCATGTAAATCAGAACACATGTACTGTGTAAATCAGACATGAACAGCTATGTGTGTTAACACAGACACACTGTATGGTAAAAGAATTAACTGTGTATGGTAACACAGTGCAGCACTGCTGTGTTTGGTAACACAGACACACTGTGATAACAGGGTGTGGTTTGGGGCGGTCCATCAGTGGGGTTATACCTCTGTGGGGGGGTGTGGTTTGGGGCAGTCCATCACATACACGCACAAACACACAGCTGACATACACACACAAACACACATACACACTCCCACACACAAACACATGCTAACACACACACACAGACACACGCAGGTCTGTAGTCACTAGACAGACAGCTTAGAAAGCTATTACATTTTCTCTCTGGGTAATCAAACTGTTATAAAGAAAAACTGTGATCCTATTTCAGAGGATAGGAAACAATAGAATGTAAAGTGCACACACACACTCATACACACACACAAGCTCACACACACACACACACACACACACACACACACACACACACACATACACACTTACACACACACACACACTTGCACAGTTGCTCACATAAGCCCGGAATACTAATAGCCTGCTGGCCCCTCCCACACTCCCCCAGCTCAGATTCTCAGGAGCAGCAGGAGTCTGAGTCAATCTGATTTTCCTCTTTGATTCAGACGGAGAGCACGACTATGACTGCAGTTCAGAGAGAAGGAGAAGAGACGAGAGGAGAGAAGAGAAGAGGGGAGGGGAGGAGAGGAGGGGAGAGGGGAGGAGAGAGAGGGGAGGAGGGGAGAGAGAGGAGGGGAGGAGGGGGAGGAGAGGAGGGGAGAGAGGAGAGGAGGGAGAGAGGGGGAGAGGAGGGGAGAGAGGAGAGAGGAGAGGAGAGGAGAGGAGAGGGGAGGAGGAGAGAAGAGAGGGGAGAGAGGAGGAGAGGGGAGGGGAGGGAGGACACTCAAGGGGAGGTGGGGCAGAGAAGAGGGAAGGGGAGAAAGAATCTAAGAGAGAAAGCGAGAGTGACAGAGGGAGAGAGTGAGAGAGAGAGATATATAGAGAGAGTGACAGAGGGAGAGAGTGAGAGAGAGAGATATATAGAGAGAGTGACAGAGGGAGAGAGTGAGAGAGAGATAGATATATAGAGAGAGTGACAGAGGGAGAGAGTGAGAGAGAGATATATAGAGAGAGTGACAGAGGGA
>NC_137499.1:10870000-10875000 GCF_041902795.1 Electrophorus electricus | reverse complement strand
AGATGGAGGGAGGGAGAGAGAGAGAGGGAGGGAGAGAGAGAGAGAGGGAGGGAGAGAGACAGGGAGGCAGAGAGAGGGAGGGAGAGAGAGAGAGAGAGAGAGAGAGAGAGAGAGAGAGAGAGAGAGAGAGAGGGAGGGAGAGTTGCTTAGGATCCTGGTTGTAGACTAAGACAGATGGATGTGGAATGGTAATTGGAGACAGTAAACACTGGCTGTATAATGCTACACAAAGGTACCTCTGCAGGGAACATACATTTGATACACATATTTTATTACGAAACTCGTAAAAAAGTCATTACTTCAGTTAATGTGAAGACTAAAAATATCAGAATGTGTAACAAGGGGATGTTGACACAGTGCACCAATAGCACAGGCAAGTAGGAGTAAAAACAGAATGGAAGAAGGGAAGGAACTAAACACATGCCTGACTCTGGGCAGAAGTGTGTGTGGGTGTGTGTGGGTGTGTGTGTGTGCAGGCACCCCTGACTCTGGGCAGAAGTGTGTGTGTGTGTGGGGGGGGGGTGTGTGTGTTTGCTGGTGTGGTTGTGTACTGGTGTGTGCGGGTGTTTCGGTGTGTGCAGGAGTGTGCAGATGTGTGCGGATGTGTGTGGATGTGCAGGAGTGTGCGGGAGTGTGCAGATGTGTATGCAAGTGTGTATGGGTGCGTGTGTGTGGGTGGGTGTGTGTGTGTGGGTGTGAGTGTGTGCGTTTGGGGGTGAGTGGGTGTGTGTGTGTGTGGGTGGGTGTGTGCATGTGTGTGTGTGTGCGGGTGGGTGTGTGTGGGTGTGTGGGTGTGCGTATGGGTGTGTGCATGTGTGTGTGTGTGGGTGGGTGTGTATGGGTGCGTGTGTGTGGGTGTGTGTGTGTGTGTGGGTGTGAGTGTGTGCGTTTGGGGGTGAGTGTGTGTGTGTTGGGTGTGTGCATGTGTGTGTGTGTGCGGGTGTGTGTGTGGGTGTGCGTGTGGGTGTGTGTGGGTGTGTGCATGTGTGTGTGTGTGCGGGTGTGTGTGTGTGTGTGGGTGTGTGCGTGTGTGTGTGTGTGCGGGTGGGTGTGTGGGTGTGTGTGGGTGTGGGTGTGGGTGTGTGCAGGTGGGTGTGTGTGTGTGCGGGTGGGTGTGTGCATGTGTGTGTGTGTGCGAGTGGGTGTGTGTGGGTGTGTGGGTGTGCGTGTGTGCGGGTGGGTGGGTGTGTGTGCGGGTGGGTGTGTGCATGTGTGTGTGTGTGCGAGTGGGTGTGTATGGGTGTGTGTGGGTGTGTGGGTGTGGGTGTGCATGTGGGTGTGTGGGTGTGCGTGTGGGTGTGTGGGTGTGTGTGCAGGTGTGCAAATGTGCTGTCACATCCTCCAGCAATCCTGCACTGAGCCCCAGCAGACCTCGTCAGGGGAGAGACAGGGTGTGTTTCCCTGACACACTTTGCCAACGCTTGGAGCTCAGAGAGAAGCGCTGGGATTAGGTTCTCTCACACTCTGCCGCTGAGCAGGACGGACTGTCACAGTCAAACCCTCACCTCCTAGATCCTTCCACGAAAAAAAAACAGAGCAGTGCAGAGGATGTCTGAGTGACTTCCTAACCACACCTCCATCCCCCAAACTCTAGGCCCCGCCCCCCCGCTGTATTTTCCGACTCTGGGCGGGACAGAGGGAGACAGGGCCCTTGGAAATATTTGTTGCCGTGAACATTTATAAAAAAAAAAATTTGCGAGCTCCTCCGATCGGTCTGGGAGCAGTAATAAGCCGGTCCGGGCCGGTCCGGGCCCGTCTGGGCCGGTCCGGGCTTGCCTGCATTCTCCCAGAAGCCGCCGTGGCTGGAATTAATCAGCTCTACTGGGAGCTTCCGTGCGGCGCGCTCCGTGGGGGAGGCACTCTGGAGTCATTTAGCAGCCCGCCGCACTGTCAGGCTTCTGTCATTTAGACCTTTTCATTACGCACCCCCCCCCCCACCCCACCCCCAGCCGATCTCGCTTTCTCTCGAAAAAAATGAGTGGAGGAGAGATATGAAAAAATTTAAATGGGTGACAGATTAGACTAATGCAGGATACTTTATAGACGACTGTAATTATTACTCCCCGAGTACAGCAGTATGAAAAGCAGAGAGTGAGGAATGAGGGTAGACAGAGGGTTGCGAGTGTGAAGGGCGGAAGCTTTACGGGTGACCGTGTTTTCGGCGGTAATTAGGACCGTCGAAGAGCTAACGAAGCCTCCATCGCCGCTGTTGCTGCTGCCACAGACAGGCGTGAGCGTTGCCAGGGGCGCTGCTGTCCTAAATGTGACAATAGCCGGGCCCGCTTTGTTCTCTGTTCTTGGAGGAGCCCTGCTTCCCTCGCTCGGAGCCATAACTACCAATTACTGGCACTCGCCGTCCCCCGGGGCGCCCGGACCCGCTGGACCCGCTGGCCCGGACCACGGCGCCGTGCTAAGCCCCGCTTAAGTGACCTATTTTAGGCACTCAGGCGGGACGGAGAACACCTCAAAGGTTAGATTAGCTCATGATGAAACACTGGTCCTTCCCAATGCAAAAACGTACCTGGGGAGGGGGTGTGGGGGGTGTGTGTGTGGGGGGGGGGGGGGTGTGAAGAGGCATGGCCCTCCCCATCTCAGACAGCACAGCGCACGGCCCGCTGGCTGACTGGCAATGAGCCAGCCATGCAAATATTCCAGAGTAAACAAAAGAGAGCAATTTGAAAACACCGCCAGAGGAAAAAACGGATTAATATAAAAAAAACAGAGAGCGAGAGAGTGAGAGAGAGTGAGCGAGAGAGAGGGGCATGAATAGTACATTCTGGGCCTCCCCGGGAGGAACAGAGGGCGCTTCATTAAGAGTGCGGTTTCCTCAGCAAGCCATGAGTCCCATGTCACAGGAAGTCAAGGACCGCTGAGGAGGAAGTGACGCAGGCTATGGAGAGAATGGCACAAAAGAAAGAAAAAAAGGCCTGTGGATTTCTCCCATGTGGTTCTGACCCGCACGGCAGCAGAGCGGACCTGGGCTGTCATTTCCTCCTCATTGTGCTTGATGAAGTAATTCTGCTCGCACCGGACGGCTGACGTGAAATATGGGCGCGCAGCAGGCGGGACGGACATGGAGCAGATCCTGGCTGGTCCAGACGATCCGCAGAGACCGCTCCAATTAAGATAAGGCCCCTTCCACAGGAAGCGGTTGTTTGACACGCTGTCATGCTGAGAGAGACGCCCCCTCCCCAACCACGGCTCCTGCAGAGTGTTGGCCTAATTGGCTGTGCGCGCCGCGTCTCCATCGCAGCTCAGGACCTGCTCCGTGTTTGCGTCTGGTTCTTCTCGCAGGTCTGTTCTTGAGACGCTGCCAGGGGCCATTTCTCACGCAGGAGGGGCGTGGTCAGTGATCTCATGGCCCGAGTCCATGTTAGAAAAGCCCAAATGGTCCAATAGGACGACAATGTCGTAGTCATGTCCCAGCTTGGGGGTTATTATGAGATTGCCACGGGGTTGCCTGGGAGGCTGTTCTGATGACTCTTTAGCCAAGTGGCTGGGTGCGTGAGCTGAATTCTGCTGCTAGCAAAGTGTGGTGTATGTCTTTTTCTTGCTTTATTTTTTGATAAGTTCATTAGATGAAGTTTGTAGAGCAAACATCTGCCTCACAGCTGAAGACAACCATGTCTAAGCTGAAGGATGGTGTCCCATTCAGACTCTTTAAATCAGAATGAGTGTGGTTGGATTTCCACGCACAACTCTTAAGGAAAATTATTTTCTGTAACGAATGTGGAAGATGAAAGATAATGATCTATTATTCAGTCAATTTATCGCACATTAATAACCCATCATATGTTTCTGTTTATCATGACGTTGAGGAGAGCAACCATTTTTAAACCCCGTGCTAAACTAAGCTAAACTTTCATCGAGCTCTTGTTCCCTTAATCTCTTTTATCAATATTTACACTGGGCTGTTTTCCAGTGAGCGGGTCCTCCGTGCGCCTGACACCAGCGCTCGGTATCCACCACACTGTCAGCCCTTTCTGCTACTGAACTGTGGATCCTCTGCTGCTGGCCACGGCAGTTTGTTTTGGCACGCCTGCACAGCTCGGGGATCCCGAGCTGACTGGCCAGAACCGCGCAGGTGAGAGCAGCCCACCGGGGCGGCGTGTTTGTTTGGACTCGGCCTGGATTGGGAGCCCGTCAGGAAATCTACTGTTTCTGGCATCTCTCACGGAGAACACAGAGCAGGAGCAGAAGGCTGAGGAACAGAGACACGGAGGTTTACACTGGCAGGAGGGGGCAGAATGGGACTGGCAGCGAGCGTGAGCTGTGGGTCACGCGCCAAGAGACACCCCCCAGACCCTGAGCCCAGGCACACACGCTGTGAGCGGAGGGGAACTGGGCTGTGTGGGACTAGTGTGCACGGCTGTGGTTTTGTTTTCTTTTTTCCAATAAACACCCGAAGAGACGGCGATGCAGGAATAAAACGGATCGCTCTCAAGTCCGACACCGTCCCCACAAATTGGATCATCTATGTCTCCACAAATCGGACCATCTCTGCCGGCCTGCCGATAACGAGTCTTCCTTTAACCTCGCCGGGGTGGGGAGGGGTGTGTGGGGTATTATTTTGACCCGCACGTGTTAGCAGCATGCTCAGAGGTCAGGTAGAGGAGCAGGAGGAAGACTGCAGAATGGCTGAAGGCTATTCCCGGTCTCTATCAATGCAAAACACACGGCTGCCCTAGGCTAGAGGATGTTTCACTTGTTATATGCTGCTCTCTCTCTCTCTCTCTCTCTCTCTCTCTCTCTCTCTCTCTCTCTCTCTCTCTCTCTCTCTCTCTTCCCTTCTTTTCCCTTCCCCTGCTTCTCTCTCTCCCTCTATCTCTCCTTCTCTCCCACCCCCTCCCTTTAAAGGCAGAAGGAAAAGGGATAATTTAAAAGTCAGAAAGCATCTTTAACGTGCTAGAAACATCTGTTTTCATATACGCTGGATGAAAAAAAGGAAATTGCGAGAAAACAAACCTATTCTGCGCTGATTTATTAGATTTATTTTATGA
>NC_137499.1:10852500-10862500 GCF_041902795.1 Electrophorus electricus | reverse complement strand
AGAGTTTCCTGCAATTTCACCTTCTCTCCTCTCCCCTCACCACCTCCTCTTCATCCCTCCTCCTCCTCCTCACCACCACCACCTCCTATAATAACCCAAATAAACGCTTCCTCTATGTTGTCCCACATCACAAAAACACTCCAGGTCTGGAAGGAACTCAGAGTAGACAGTGTAAAAATAACAAGACTCTCCATTTGCACTCACTTACTCTCTTACACACCCACTTCCTCTCTTACACACCCACTTCCTCTCCACACCTCACTTCCTCTCTTACACACTCACTTCCTCTCCACACCCTCTTCCTCTCCACACCTCCTCAGGTCGTCTGCTCAGAAGACGCTCTTCCTTCCTCATGTGGACAGACTCCCTTTGCTCTCTCCAAGGGTGTGTTATATGAGGGTGTGTTATATGACAGTTTGTTATAAGGGTGTGTTATATGAGGGTGTGTTATATGACAGTTTGTTATAAGGGTGTGTTATATGAGGGTGTGTTATATGACAGTTTGTTATAAGGGTGTGTTATATGAGGGTGTGTTATATGACAGTTTGTTATAAGGGTGTGTTATATGAGGATGTGTTGTATGAGGGTGTGTTATATGACAGTTTGTTATAAGGGTGTGTTATATGAGGGTGTGTTATATGACAGTTTGTTATAAGGGTGTGTTATATGAGGGTGTGTTATATGACAGTTTGTTATAAGGGTGTGTTATATGAGGGTGTGTTGTATGAGGGTGTGTTATATGAGGGTGTGTTGTATGAGGGTGTGTTATATGAGGGTGTGTTATATGACAGTTTGTTATAAGGGTGTGTTATATGAGGGTGTGTTGTATGAGGGTGTGTTATATGAGGGTGTGTTATATGACAGTTTGTTATAAGGGTGTGTTATATGAGGGTGTGTTATATGACAGTTTGTTATAAGGGTGTGTTATATGAGGATGTGTTGTATGAGGGTGTGTTATATGAGGATGTGTTGTATGAGGGTTTATTATAAGGGTGTGTTATGAGGGTGTGTTACGAGGGTGTGTTACGAGTATGTTATGAGTGTGTGTTACGAGGGTGTGTTATGAAGGTGTGTTACGAGTGTGTTACAAGGGTGTGTTACGAGTGTGTTACGAGGGTGTGTTATGAGGGTGTGTTATGAGGGTGTGCTATGAGGGTGTGTTACATTTTTGTATATAACACAAAATAGGTTTTATGTACTGTAGTAATACACTCCCTTGTGTGTGTGTGTGTGTGTGTGTGTGTGTGCGCGTTGCTTATGTGTGAGTGTGTGTGTGTGTGTGTGCATTGTGTATGTGTATGAGTGTGTGTGTGTGTGTGTGTGTGTGTGTGTGTGTTGTGTGCTTATTTGTGTGTGTGTGTGTGTGTGTGTACGGTGTGTATGTGTATGAGTGTGTGTGTGTGTGTGTGTGTGTGTGTGTTGTGTGCTTATTTGTGTGTGTGTGTGTGTGTGTGTGTGTGTGTACGGTGTGTATGTGTATGAGTGTGTGTGTGCTGTGTGTTTATTTGTGTGTGTGTGTGTTGCCTGCATGTCATATAAAGTAAAGCAAACCAGGTCCAACTCTTCACACACCATTTGTAGAGCCACTGATTGCACAGGCAGCAGTAAATGATATTGTTTTAAGACACAGTGCTGAACTCACACTGATGGATGAGTGCAGGAGAACAGAGGCTGTTCTCTCAAACAGGAACACTGGTATTAACTGGAGATATAAATCAGGGATAAACAGGAAGTGATGAACAGAGATTGACTGACAGAAGAGAGACGAGTGTGTGTGTGTGTGTGAGAGAGAGAGAGAGAGAGAGAGAGTGAGACATAGAGAGAGGATGAGAGAGGGAGAGAGAGAGAGAGAGAAGCATCTGTTAGACATGTAAGGGAGATTTGGGATTGATTTGATTTGACTGGCTGAGAACTCCAGAGACTCTCTTAGATACATCCACCCAGACTGTGTGCATTCCTGTGTACATGCAACACAAGCTGCTCAGTGCAGTGCTTGTTTTTTTTTTGTTTTTTTGTGTGTGTGTGTGTGTGTGTGTGTGTGTGGGTGGATGGATGCAAGTGTATGCCTGTACTTTTTTTCCCTGTTGAAACACTTCCAGCTCCTGGATTAAACACACACACACACACACACACACACACACACACACACACACACAAGAATGGTTAAGACAATGACGCTAGACCTGCCAAATGAGCAAGATTAATACTAGAGAATGTCGCAGTGGTCCCTCTCTCTCCCTCTCTCGCTCTGCCAGGGTCCCTGGTCTGTGGACGGCGTCTCCGTGTCTCCGTCCCCCCGGAGACGCTGGGCTCTGCGGCTCATGGGCGGTAATGAAGGGAAGGTATGCAGGGCCATACACTGAGAGGAGTGTTGTCAGTGTGCATAAAGGATGAAGGGGGAGAATGGTGGAGAGGTCAGGAAATCAGAGAGAGAGAGAGAGAGAGAGGGAGAGAGAGAGAGTGGAGGTCAGAGGGGAGGAGGAGAGAGAGATAGAGAGATAGAGAACAGCTCCTCTCTACTCCTCTGGCTCTACTTCTCCTTCTCTTCACCAGTAGGAGGGAGCAGTGCCCCCACAGGTCCAGCGCCGTCACTACCAAAGACCCTTCTGAGACGACACATTAGTGAGATTATTAGTCACAGTTGTGGGGGAGCTAACAGCCACACGCACACACACACACACACACACACACACAACAAAGCAATGCAGCAGCACTGTGGCGATCCAGAATCTCGACCATATCTTCGGTTTCCCACACTGTAAACAGACATGTCAGCTGTAGGGGCTGCTGAGAGATGGTTGAGTCATTCTCCCCTCTCCCCCACTCCACTCCCCTCCACCCGCCAACTCCACCTTCATCCCCCCTCCACAATTTATGTGATTACCTGTCATGTCTCACAGTTGCTAGCACTGTGTTGGGGTTTCATACCCTCATCTCTGCCCTGGGCACCTGGGGTGTGTAGGCAATGTGTGTGTGTGTGTGTGTGTGTGTGTGTGTGTGTGTGTGCGCGCGTGCTTGCGGGCATGAGCACGTGCATGTGCGTGCGCATGTGCGTGTGAGTGCGCATGTGCGTGTGCATGTGCGTGTGCGTGCACATGCGCGTTTATGTGTGTGCGCGTGCGTGTGTGCAGTTAGATTATACACTGAGTACGGGAGACACACTAAACCTACACGGTTTTCTAACGGGATTCCACAATCCTTTTCCCTGCTTGACTTTCTCTCCACGTACACCAATGGGCACAAACGTACAAGCACACACACACACAAACACAAACACACAAGTGAACACACACATACATGCACATACACACACCTGTGCACACATATACATAGACAAACGCAAACAGGTGAACACACACACACACTCACACACGTGCACACACATACAGGCTGCATGAGTGTGCCTCTGCTCTCTAACACTTTCTGTACACTGGAACTCCACTGTCTTCCATGACTGTGAGAACCAGCTACCAACAGACTCTCCACACGAGGCACTATGAGCCAAAAACAAAAGACGCAGAGAAGCAAAGCACGTCAGGTCGTCTCCAGACGTGCTGAATCCGACTCCAGGCGAACTCCTGTAGCGTGGAGCCGTCAGAGGGGAGTTCAGTCCGTGCTCCTCTGCAGTGTGGAGTGTGATGGAGGTGTCACCATCTCCTACACTTACATGAAGGGTCCTTTTGTGTGTGTGTGTGTGTGTGTGTGTGTGTGCGTATGTGTGTCTGTGTGTGTATATGTGTAGGGGGAGGGTGTGTGTGTGTGTGTGTGTTGAGAATCTAAACCATTTACAGTTGCTCACAGTTGCTCACAGTCCCGAAAAAAGTCTGAGATCCCTATGTATACATGATGATGGTAGTTTGACTGTATACATGATGATGGTAGTTTGACTGTATACATGATGATGGTAGTTTGACTGTATACATGATGACTGTACACATGATGACTGTATGTGTGATGTCTGTAGTTTGACTGTATGTGTGATGTTTGTAGTTTGACTGTATACGTGATGTCTGTAGTTTGACTGTATACATGATGGCTGTAGTTTGACTGTATGCGTGATGACTGTAGTTTGACTGTATACATGAAACCTGGAGTTTAAGGGTTAATTCACTCACACCTAAACCTGGAGTTTAAGAGTTCATTCCCTCACACCTAAACCTGGAGTTTAAGGGTTAATTCACTCACACCTAAACCTGGCGTTTAAGGGTTCATTCCCTCACACCTAAACCTGGAGTTTAAGGGTTCATTCCCTCACACCTAAACCTGGAGTTTAAGGGTTAATTCACTCACACCTAAACCTGGAGTTTAAGGGTTCATTCCCTCACACCTAAACCTGGAGTTTAAGGGTTCATTCCCTCACACCTAAACCTGGAGTTTAAGGGTTAATTCACTCACACCTAAACCTGGAGTTTAAGGGTTCATTCCCTCACACCTAAACCTGGACTTTAAGGGTTCATTCCCTCACACCTAAACCTGGAGTTTAAGGGTTAATTCAATCACACCTAAACCTGGAGTTTAAGGGTTAATTCCCTCACACCTAAACCTGGAGTTTAAGGGTTAATTCCCTCACACCTAAACCTGGAGTTTAAGGGTTAATTCACTCACACCTAAAACTGGAGTTTAAGGGTTAATTCACTCACACCTAAACCTGGAGTTTAAGGGTTCATTCCCTCACACCTAAACCTGGAGTTTAAGGGTTCATTCCCTCACACCTAAACCTGGAGTTTAAGGGTTAATTCCCTCACACCTAAACCTGGAGTTTAAGGGTTAATTCACTCACACCTAAACCTGGAGTTTAAGGGTTAATTCACTCACACCTAAACCTGGAGTTTAAGGGTTCATTCCCTCACACCTAAACCTGGAGTTTAAGGGTTCATTCCCTCACACCTAAACCTGGAGTTTAAGGGTTCATTCCCTCACACCTAAACCTGGAGTTTAAGGGTTAATTCCCTCACACCTAAACCTGGAGTTTAAGGGTTAATTCACTCACACCTAAACCTGGACTTTAAGGGTTAATTCCCTCACACCTAAACCTGGACTTTAAGGGTTAATTCCCTCACACCTAAACCTGGAGTTTAAGGGTTAATTCCCTCACACCTAAACCTGGAGTTTAAGGGTTAATTCTCTGCTCCAGCTCTCCCTGCTTCTCTCCTCTCCCTCTTTCTCTCGCTCTCCTCCGCTCAATCCTCCTCTTTTTCCCTCTCCCCCTCCCTCTCCCTCCTTCTCTCTCTCCTCCGCTCAATCCTCCTCTTTCTCCCTCTCTCCCTTTCTCCCTTGCCCCCCCTTAACGCCCTCTCCTCCCTGAAGAACCATAACTCCAGCTATGAGAGGTATTTTTTCCCCAAGTAAAAAAAAAGCAGAGGAAAAGCAAGCAAGGAAAGTCTTGTGGCCAGCAGCTCGGAGGACAACTGTCCTCCTGTCCTGAGCTCAGACTCCAGCCAAACAAAACGGCTGCGCTCCACCAGGAAATGGCTGGCCAAACAGAAGCACCTATGCATCCGAGCACCAGGAACGCCAGGACTTCTGCCAGTGTTCCCAGAAGGCTGGAATGATTATAAAGGACTTTTGTAGTTAAGGACATTTCCCAAATGGTTTTAGCAGTGTTGGGTATCAAATATTACGTTAGAATCTGTGGAGCCCCGAGCAGGCGAACGACCTGTGCGATGTGTGTTATAATCCCTTCATTGCAGACTCGCCTCACAATGCTAATTTCTGTGGTTAGAACACCAGTATTAATACAACGCAGGAAATAAGTGTGTGATTATCACCCAGTAGTGATCTATGTCAGAGATGTCACCCATCTTCTGGGAGTGCTCTGTAACTTCCGTCCGCCGTGCTGGATGTTCAGCTGTAACAGTCACCAGAACTGTAGACGCGGTTTCTCAGGCTATTTCTTCGCCAGCGTGTTTCCTCAGCCAGATCTGCGGAGGGATGCTGAGAGCACGAGTTTGAGAAGCACGTGCACTAAATCTGGAAAGAGGCTTTGTGCCCGCCGTGCGCTGGGGCTGGCCGGGCCGCAGCGCCAGGGAGCTGATCTGTAGCCACGGCTGGTGCATTAGTTAGCGGTATTATCCGGATAACTCCTGCACGGGCAGAACCGTACAAACACGCAAGAGCAGGGATTAGATAACGCTATTATCAGAATGATTGTAGCATTAGAAAGAGGCATTAACACGGATCACGCCCAACATTCAGCGCTAGGAATTGGCATAAAATGACTGCATTAGCCTTAGAGATGGGAGCTGGATATAAAACAGAAAAGGCCTGGGAATCCCTCAGCTTTCCATTCAAAGTCTTTTCGTTCCTCTGGCCAGTAAACATTGTTACCGCAGCAGAATGTTCAGATCTCAGGGCATTGGAACTCGAACTAGTTTTTAACTCTGGTACACAACTCAGTGACACACTATGAGAGCACTGCACTCTTAGAGATCAGCGTGGACATCAGTGTCTATGTTGGGCTGAAGGATGTGATTAAAGGCACACTATGTTGGGCTGAAGGATGTGATTAAAGGTACACTATGTTGGGCTGAAGGATGTGATTAAAAGCAGACTATGTTGAGCTGAAGGATGTGATTAAAGGCAGACTATGTTGGGCTGAAGGATGTGATTAAAGGTACACTATGTTGGACTGAAGGATGTGATTAAAGGTACACAATGTTGGGCTGAAGGATGTGATTAAAGGCACACTATGTTGGGCTGAAGGATGTGATTAAAGGTACACTATGTTGGACTGAAGGATGTGATTAAAAGCAGACTATGTTGAGCTGAAGGATGTGATTAAAGGCAGACTATGTTGGGCTGAAGGATGTGATTAAAGGCAGACTATGTTGGGCTGAAAGATATGATTAAAGGTGTGTGGCTAATCACAATTTAACAGGATTTTCTACAAAAGAGTTAAAAATCCAAAGGGCTCCAACGGAGGCCAGTGCTGCCAGCTTCACCAGTCCAAAAACCGGTCATATTTGTGCAGAATATGCATTTTGAAAGAATTTATTCTG
The DNA here is from genome assembly GCF_041902795.1 of Electrophorus electricus. NCBI lineage: Eukaryota > Metazoa > Chordata > Actinopteri > Gymnotiformes > Gymnotidae > Electrophorus > Electrophorus electricus. The sequence goes on along the minus strand of NC_137499.1, from coordinate 10,855,502 downwards.
TTTTCATATTATTGTGTGATTTTCAATACGTGTTTTTTGTTTGTTTATTTGTTTTTCTTTATTTATTTGGCTCTCGAAAAAATTGCTATTCACAACAAATAACCCATATCTCCTGGATGGCTTCTTTGATGAGTCAAGAAGAAGACTGACCCCAAAGCTCACGTAGCAGGAATACCAAACCAGATACATCACAGTGACCTTGAATTCATCATAACCAAATCCCTGCTGGATTAACACCTACAGTGTCCAGCTGCAACCAGACGGGGAGTGGAGAGAGAGCGCCCCACCGCTGTGCTGCCTGGATATCAGTATAAAATTGGCCCATCAAAAATTCAGTACGTTTAATAATACTTAATGTTTAATAATAATAATTTACTAAAGGACAGAGCAGCTTGTTTTGTAACGCAAGGGCAAAAGTCTCTGTAAAAAGTGACCCCATCAGAAGACGAATTTAGGTAAGTAATTAATTTGCCTTCTAATTTAACCTAATTTAACCTAATTATCTGTGCTACACCCTCATTAAAAGTAGTTGATTTGAATAAGAAGGTAGATGAATAATTGGATATGACAGCTGGGCGTGTTGAAGATCTAAACGATGCAGAGTGGTAAAACTTTGCTTAAATGAACAGCTCGATTGTGATCTGGGACTCAGATGTCTTGATTGTGAGTGCAACAGCTCGAGTATGTTTGCATATTCATGAGCACCGCCTACATCCATATGTAAATGTCGGTGCTGTGTGAGGCGGAGCTGGACCCTCGTTAGAGCCGATCGCTGCCCGCTCTGCTCACCCTGGCCTGGTCTGGTCCGGTCGGTTCTGGTCCGGTCCGGCTCTGTCCCTCGGCATCACTCTCCTTGAACAAGACAAATCTACATCCTGTCACAGGATCCCAAGTGTGGCAGGCCCGGAGCAGCGGTAGGCGGGAATGTGTATGGGAACTAGGGATATGGGAACTAGGGATGTGGGAACTAGGGATGTGGGAACCAGCACTGCGGGAAGCAGGGGTGCGGGAAACAAGTGTGCAGAGTGTGTGGCCGCTGCCAAGAGTGTAGCATCATGGGAAAACAGTGCAGATAGTTTCTCTTGGAGAGGTGAGATGGCACAGGGGTGAGGTAGCGGGGGGGACAGGACAGTGGAGGGGTGAGGTAGCGGGGGGGAACCGGACAGTGGAGGGGTGAGGTAGCGGGGGGGACAGTACAGTGGAGGGGTGAGGTAGCGGGGGGGGGAACCGGACAGTGGAGGGGTGAGGTAGCGGGGGGGACAGTACAGTGGAGGGGTGAGGTAGCGGGGGGGGGACAGTACAGTGGAGGGGTGAGGTAGCGGGGGGGACAGTACAGTGGAGGGGTGAGGTAGCGGGGGGGACAGTACAGTGGAGGGGTGAGGTAGCGGGGGGGAACCGGACAGTGGAGGGGTGAGGTAGCGGGGGGGACAGTACAGTGGAGGGGTGAGGTAGCGGGGGGGGGACAGTACAGTGGAGGGGTGAGGTAGCGGGGGGGGGGAACCGGACAGTGGAGTGGTGAGGTAGCGGGGGGGGAACCGGACAGTGGAGGGGTGAGGTAGCGGGGGGGACAGTACAGTGGAGGGGTGAGGTAGCGGGGGGGACAGGACAGTGGAGGGGTGAGGTAGCGGGGGGGACAGTACAGTGGAGTGGTGAGGTAGCGGGGGGGACAGTACAGTGGAGGGGTGAGGTAGCAGGGGGGACAGTACAGTGGAGGGGTGAGGTAGCGGGGGGGACAGTACAGTGGAGGGGTGAGGTAGCAGGGGGGACAGTACAGTGGAGGGGTGAGGTAGCGGGGGGGACAGGACGGTGGAGTGGTGAGGTAGCGGGGGGGACAGGACAGTGGAGGGGTGAGGTAGCGGGGGGGACAGTACAGTGGAGGGGTGAGGTAGCAGGGGGGACAGTACAGTGGAGGGGTGAGGTAGCGGGGGGGACAGGACGGTGGAGTGGTGAGGTAGCGGGGGGGACAGGACAGTGGAGGGGTGAGGTAGCGGGGGGGACAGTACAGTGGAGTGGTGAGGTAGCGGGGGGGACAGTACAGTGGAGGGGTGAGGTAGCGGGGGGGACAGTACAGTGGAGGGGTGAGGTAGCGGGGGGGACAGTACAGTGGAGGGGTGAGGTAGCGGGGGGGACAGTACAGTGGAGGGGTGAGGTAGCGGGGGGGGGACAGTACAGTGGAGGGGTGAGGTAGCGGGGGGGGGAACCGGACAGTGGAGTGGTGAGGTAGCGGGGGGGGGAACCGGACAGTGGAGGGGTGAGGTAGCGGGGGGGACAGTACAGTGGAGGGGTGAGGTAGCGGGGGGGACAGGACAGTGGAGGGGTGAGGTAGCGGGGGGGACAGTACAGTGGAGTGGTGAGGTAGCGGGGGGGACAGTACAGTGGAGGGGTGAGGTAGCAGGGGGGACAGTACAGTGGAGGGGTGAGGTAGCGGGGGGGACAGTACAGTGGAGGGGTGAGGTAGCAGGGGGGACAGTACAGTGGAGGGGTGAGGTAGCGGGGGGGACAGGACGGTGGAGTGGTGAGGTAGCGGGGGGGACAGGACAGTGGAGGGGTGAGGTAGCGGGGGGGACAGTACAGTGGAGTGGTGAGGTAGCGGGGGGGACAGTACAGTGGAGGGGTGAGGTAGCGGGGGGGACAGTACAGTGGAGGGGTGAGGTAGCGGGGGGGACAGTACAGTGGAGGGGTGAGGTAGCGGGGGGGACAGGACGGTGGAGTGGTGAGGTAGCGGGGGGGACAGTACAGTGGAGGGGTGAGGTAGCGGGGGGGACAGTACAGTGGAGGGGTGAGATGGCAGGGGGTGGTTTTGTTGGGTAGAATTACGATTGTGAGGCTGTTTTTTCTCCTTTTCTCCTCATCGTCCAAATTACTGACCTTAAGGCAGGACGAGGCACGAGCCAACAGATTCACTTAATGTGATTTCCACCAAGAGAGAAAGAAACAAATGATGGAGTGATTCATTGAAGGGAAAGAGACAAACAGAGAGAGGGAGTCAGTGAGAGAGAGAG
>NC_137499.1:10840000-10847500 GCF_041902795.1 Electrophorus electricus | reverse complement strand
TTTAATTCAAAAGTGAAAATTAATTGGAAGAAAAGTAGCTAACAGATCTGGATGCCAAGATGCAGATAACCCTGCCCGGATCAGCTCTGAAACGCTCAGAGCCCATGCACTCAGTTTCGTGTGTGTCGTTAGATATGTACCATTTCACAGTGGCGCTGTGGTCTGCATGCTGGACTGGAACGATCAGCAGGTTCTGGGTCCACGGGTCGCTGTGCCGCTCCATTCTGGATCAGACATTCTACTCCAATCCCTAACCAGCAACACGCCTTTCATTCTTCTTCTCACTGAGCTTTATTTTATTGACAAACCATCCATTATTTAGTGGAGACTCCTTCTGTAACTCCACCCACCTCCACCCATCTCCAACCTCCTCCACACCCCCCCCCCCCCACCCAAACACCACATCAGGGCCCTCCCGCTGTGCTTCTTTTTCAGGATGAAGATGGAGGATGATGAGGCCCAGCTACCAACAGAAGAAAGAGCAGAAAATACACAAAGAGGAAAATTCTCTTCTGGAAGAGTCGCAAGACCCCCCCCCGCGCCCAAACAAAACCGTGACCCAAATATACATCGCTTTGTTCTCCAGTTCAAAGTATCCTGTCCTTTAACGTGGAAGAAATAAAACCCAGAGAAAAACAGCAATGAATAAATCATATATCAACCAGAATGTAGTCTTTTCTTGTCTAAACACGTCTTTCTAAACACTCTTTAACCACATTCTGGGTTTTCTTTTGCAGTTTAGGCCGTTATTTCAAAACTGTCTTCCTGGCCCAATCCTCCTGAATTTTCCAAAGGCTCTGTGTCAACGCAAATTCCTCCTGTGATGTGAAATACTGGATAATATGGAAAGCAGGCATCTAAGGTCAGATCCAGGGGACAGCAACAGGTCCACCTCAACAGCTTAGCTGGAGTTTTAATCACATTCCTGGAGGTGATGTCTTACTCCTGAGAGGACGTCCCTCTCTTAGTCCTGAGGTGACAATTCTCTCTGTTACTACTGAGGAGACGTCTCTGTTTTACTCCTGAGGTGACGTCTCTTACTCCTGTTTGTTGGCAGCTAACTTTCTCACCACTGCAGTCCCTGAGTTGTCTCAGTTTTCATGAGGTTCACTGGATCCTCACCAAACAACAGTTGGTGTCTGAAATGTTGGATAGAAACCACAGACATTATCAAGGCGCTATAGTAAATAACGTGGCAGTTCTCTCTGAGGCTGGAGAACACACTAATGATGATATTCTTTCTTTCACAGGTGAACACGGATGTCAGGTCCAGCGCGACAGAGACGGAGCTCATAGGCAGCAGGAGAGACAGAATAATGTCACCTGAAAAGAGGAGCATGATGCTTGATGTTTAAATAAAGATCTCAGTGGAGAGCTCTCCTCCCCAGACCGGACAGGATTATCAAATGAGCACAGTCATTACATGTATATCAAGCAAAAATAAAATGTGTGTGTGTGTGTGTGTGTGTGTTTGTGTGTGTGTACATGGCTCTAGTACAACCAAAAGACTACAGTCTGAGTATAGAGCACTGGGGCAGAGCCTGCTACTAGCTGACACAGTTCATATAGTTGACATAGTTAATGTAGTTGATATAGTCCACACACTTCATATAGTTGACATAATTAATGTAGTTGATATAGTCCACACACTTCATATAGTTGACATAGTTAATATAGTTGATATAGTCCACACACTTCATATACTTGACATAGTTAATGTAGTTGATATAGTCCACACACTTCATATAGTTGACATAGTTAATGTAGTTGATATAGTCCACCCACTTCATATAGTTGACATAGTTAATATAGTTGATATAGTCCACACACTTCATATAGTTGACATAGTTAATGTAGTTGATATAGTCCACACACTTCATATAGTTGACATAGTTAATATAGTTGATATAGTCCACACACTTCATATAGTTGACATAGTTAATGTAGTTGATATAGTCCACACACTTCATATACTTGACATAGTTAATGTAGTTGATATAGTCTACACTTCATATAGTTGACATAATTAATGTAGTTGATATAGTCCACACACTTCATATAGTTGACATAGTTAATATAGTTGATATAGTCCACACACTTCATATACTTGACATAGTTAATGTAGTTGATATAGTCCACACACTTCATATACTTGACATAGTTAATGTAGTTGATATAGTCCACACACTTCATATACTTGACATAGTTAATGTAGTTGATATAGTCCACACACTTCATATACTTGACATAGTTAATGTAGTTGATATAGTCCACACACTTCATATACTTGACATAGTTAATGTAGTTGATATAGTCTACACACTTCATATAGTTGACATAGTTAATGTAGTTGATATAGTCCACACACGTCATATAGTTGACATAATTAATGTAATTGACATGATTATTTTCTTGTTTAGGTGAATGTTACTGGAATGACAGACAGGTAATTAATAGGATATCAGTGTGTCACTGACACTGCTCACTGCCAAGCAGGTGGCTCCTTTCTGATCATGTGACATAATGTAGACTTTTCAAAAGAATTCTAAGAGACCGTTACAAAAAACACTCACCACCCAATTTACTAAAACTATTTTTATTAGAAACCAATTGTAGACACATTATTTGTTGGCTGATCCCCATCTGTCGAAGAGTGGTTCATATTCTCTGCTGGCTGGGTGTTCTGGAAGAGAAAACAGCAGTGATACTGGCACAGTGTTGAAAACTCCAGTAACACTGCTGTCCCTGATATTCTCATACAAGCTCAACACTCACTCATCATGTCAGTGTCTCTGCTAGTCAGTGTGAGTGGACCTGGGGTGAGGGAGCAACCTCAGTTGCCTGGCTGAGCTCAGAAATAAAGGGGCTGCACTAGTAGGACAGCTGGACCTAATCCAGTGGCCAGTGCATGCAGTAGACATCAGGTGTTCTTAATCCAGTGGCCAGTGCACGCAGTAGATGCCTGGGGTTTGTCCCTCTCCCTGGTCTGGGGTTTGTCCCTCTCCCTGGTCTGTGGTTTGTCCCTCTCCCTGGTCTGGGGTTTGTCCCTCTCCCTGTTCTGGGGTTTGTCCTTCTCCCTGGTCTGGGGTTTGTCCCTCTCCCTGGTCTGGGGTTTGTCCCTCTCCCTGTTCTGGGGTTTGTCCCTCTCCCTGGTCTGGGGTTTGTCCCTCTCCCTGTTCTGGGGTTTGTCCCTGTCCCTGGTCTGGGGTTTGTCCCTCTCCCTGGTCTGGGGTTTGTTCCTCTCCCTGGTCTTTTTCAGTCTTGCTGCTTCTCCTCAGAACTCTGACTCAATCTTTCAGCTGTCCGCTCTGAGAGCTATTAGCCTCGGTAATCCTCGGCCAGCCTGTCTCCAGAGCCATGGCTCACGGCAGGTGGACACGCAGCTGGAAATGCCGGGGAAGACAAGAACAACCCAAAGTGCCATTTGACCTCCGGCCCAGGGGTGATTTTCCGGGCACTATTGTATGAGGAGCTCTCACAGAAGGGTTCATCTGGGATTAGCAATCATGCTAGCTCCTTTAGTCTCCCACCACAGATGAGCTGAAGCCAAACTGTTTAATGTTTAAAGCCCTTATATCTTTCAGACTTGGCAGTGGACACTATGTACCTACTGCTGCCAAAGGACCTGGAATAACCCAACATGTTAGAAAGGGGGAGGAGCCCCTCACTTTGAATTAGGGGATGACGTTTCCAAACTCCTCTCTGGAGTTACTCAGGTATTTCACCCTACTGCTGCCTTCCCAGAAGGGGACTTCAGAAACCTTTCGTCCTGTTCGTGTTCCCACCGAAGAAATGTTCACGACGAGGGAGCCAACATACCATTAGTCGAGAGGTGACATAATGAAAGACAATGTTGATAAAGCACAACAAACCAGGGCACTGGGCCTCTGGGACAAGCCGCCTGGGTCTGCACGCGGCGGGGTGTCGTCTATTCTCTGTTTGTTAATAAAAGTCTAATTAATCACACTTTCAAAGGGCAGAGCCCTGTCCTCTGAAACTCTTTATTCATTTAGTCGCCTGTCTGATTTGAATAACAATGACAACAAACAACTGTGTGTTTAGTTTGTGTTTGCTCAGTCCTACCAAACAGGTAAGGACACACACGCTTGTGTGTGTGTGTGTGTGTGTGTGTGTGTGTGTGTGTGTGTGTGTGTGTGGATATGACAGCCAGGTTATTCTGGCTTCTGCATTAGAACTGGGCTTTAATCATGTCCAGCTACACCCCCTCATTAACACCAAATTACATGCAAATTTTGACAAATAAATTAGTTTTAAGTGCTTGACAACCTGTCAGCCTTGGAATATTGAGCCATTCTGACGGCTAGATAAACAATCAACAATAATCACTCTATGCAAATTTGATATTTCCTACACAATTATAAAAAAAATCCCCAAATACATGAACAAAGGCATCTGGCACTCTCTGGCGTTCAGAGCAGATAGGAATGCAAATGCAGATGTCTTTAGGATGTAACCGATTCAAACGCCGTGTGTGGCGCACATCTTTTTTATTGTTCTTTCCTTTTTCTCTTGTTCTACCCCCCCCCCAATGCGCACACACACACACACACACACACACACACACACACACACACGCACTTTTATCTCCATGCCTTCAACACATTAGAATAAAGACGAAAACAGATGACTAAATGAATGAGGGGAATGGAACAAAATAATCAAAATGAACAGACAGAGAGAGAGAGCCAGACCAAAGAGAGAGAGAGAGAGAGAGAGAGCCAGAGAGAGAGAGAGAGAGAGACCCTCTCATTTTGTTTGCTGGGCCTGTGAGCTGCAATAATTATCATTTTTCTTCCCAATAAGTGATATGTTTCTTTTAACTACAGTTAGGATGAGTGAAGAGTGGACAGCACTTACCACGACCTCGCAGGACATCTAAGGACAAATGAAGACACACATGAGGGCGTCTGAGGACATGAGGACATCTAAAATCAAGGGAAGTCACACATGAGGATATCTGAGGACATGAGGACATCTGAGGTCAAGTGAAGACACACATGAATCATCTATTCACTTTGTTAGAACTCCAGCCATGGGAACTGGCTGTCCTCTCCGTGGGAGATGGCTGTCCTCTCTGTGGGAGATAGCTCTGCTGTCCTCTCCGTGGGAGCCGGCTGTCCTCTCCATGGGAGCCGCCTCTGCTGTCCGTGGGAGCTGGATGTCCTCTCTGTGGGAGATAGCTCTGCTGTCCGTGGGAGCTGGATGTCCTCTCTGTGGGAGATAGCTCTGCTGTCCTCTCCGTGGGAGCTGGATGTCCTGTCCATGGGCTTTCACAGAGAGGGAGCAATGAGGAAGAGTTGGGTGTAGGTAGCGGTCATGATCTGGGTGGAGGAAGATTGACCCCTCTGACTGCTGCTACCACACTGCAGTCTCCATCATCCACTGACACCACCAAATGATCCAACATTCCATCAGCGTCTCTCTCTCTCTCTCTCTCTCTGGTTTTTGAATTTCTGGTACTTTGTGGGGATCCCAGCTAAAGCCCTGAGTGTGAGCTGGTACACTGCTCTCCCGCACGAGTTCATAAACCGCACAGGACCCAGACGGGGCCGCGCGGGGTGAGCACAGGTGAGCTGGGGGGAGACGGTGGGGGACGAGGGGGCGTCCCTCACAGAGACAGGGGACAGCACCGAGAGCAAGCGACATTATCAGTCACTGGCTGCTCCATTAATTCCATCAAGGCCTCGGCGCCTGCTGACACTCTGTGACACACCACGCTCCCACCCGTGCCCCTGCGTATTACCCCCACCCCCCACCCCCGGCGGTGCGCTGTGCGCCTCCTCCAGCTGCCTGACCCGTGGGGGGGGGGGTAAGAAAAATGAGAGAGGAGACAGGACATCGGGAGACAACCCTTCTCCACCCACCAGCCGCAGAGTGTGTGTTATGAGCTACACAGCCTGTGTGTGTGTGTTAGAGCGTTTGTGAGCATGCGCGTGTGTGTGTGTATCTGAAGGACACACAAGCTGGAGATGGGTTTCCTCTCCCCTTGTCCATCCCCCAACACACACACACACACACACACACACACACACAAACACACACACACACAAACACACACACACACAAACACACAAACACACACACACACAAACAAACACACACACACACAAACACACACAAACACACAAACAAACACACACAAACACACGCACACACACACACACACACACAAACACACACAAACACACACACACAAACAAACACACGCACACACACACACAAACACACGCACGCATCTAAGACCTTCTGAATTCATTCAACCTCCAAACGATGTTGCACCGTAAGGACATTGTGGTGAACGCTGAGGAACCCTGAGATCTCTGAATAACTATTCCCTTTGAATAAAGTACTGTCTTCTCTCATGTTCTATAAACACACACACACACACACACACACACACACACACACACACACGCACACACACACACACAGACCACTGTCTCCTCTCCTCTCAGCATAATACTGAAATGCTGCAGGTCTGAGGATCAGTCAGGACGGCCCACTGCAGAGTGCGACCGGTGCCGCCCGTTTTGTGGTCCAGCCACGCACAGCATCCTCCTTTAAGCTAGTGTTCATGTTGCCCTTAGGAACACGGAGATGTGAGAGGTCTGGGAGAACAGTCTATCTGTGTGACGAAGGCTGGACAGCCCCCCCAGCCACGCCCCATCACACACAGGCCACGCCCCTGGTCACACCCCTGACCACACTTTCCTCATTCTCCTGGATTCCCTTCTTCTCTTCCTTGACCGCTGGATTTCTGTTTTTCGGCTGACATGATGGTGTCCAACCCATGCATTGACCCAGATTCATAATGTGTGGTGGAGGGATAAACCAACTGTTTGGGGATGGGGGGGGGGGTTGGGGTTATTCATTTGTTATATATATCTCTAGAATATCCGGACTGCATATATCAGTCATCTCCGTAGCTGTAGACCCCACGCATACAGTCCCCAGCCATGGGCACAAGATAACGAGAGACACGCACAAAACACAGAGGCCTTTTTATTAAATGATAAGAACCCAAAACACCTCCACCTTGGACGGTTGTGATGACGCAGCACTAAATGTGGAACAGGACATGAGCAGGAATGTGTGAGACTACAGAAGTGAAGTGATTCCTCTGAAATCCTTACAGACCAGAGCTGCCGGACACAGGCCCGTCCGGGATCAAGGCGCACCGCCCAAATCCTGACAAACTATTACAGCAGGATCATTCACACAAGCTGCAAGACACACCGGCAGAGCTGTGGAAGCCGACACCCGTGTGACCTCTGCTAGAGTGCTATTGATTGGTCGAAAATCCTGATGCCCAGTACTGATTCATAAATGCCATAGTGAACATCCTCTGATTGCAACCAATCACAGAGGCCTCTGCCCTTTAGAGCCCCTCCCCACTCCCCGGATCGAAAAGCCCCAGACAATCAAGCCTCCTGTCCAGGAGTTACAAATCCGTCCCAGCGCACTCGCGCTCGTCGTACC
>NC_137499.1:10817500-10837500 GCF_041902795.1 Electrophorus electricus | reverse complement strand
TATGTCGCATGCTTGCCGGTGAGCAGCGACCCCAGCAATCATTCTCCCGTTAAACAATCCCCTCCAACCCCCAACCCCCACCCCCACCCACCAGTAGCCCACACCACCCTAGACAGCCAGCAACATTAGCACCGACTCCATCGCAAACCCCCCGAGGACGGCGGTAACGTTAGGAGACTCTGTGCCTGGGCATCTCAAAGGAAAACACAATGTGAGCTTTGTTCGGCCGCCGAGCGCCCTGCAGAGAGACGTCTTAAAGGATCCTGTCAGAAGGAGGGCGGGAGAGGAAAGGCAGTCCACAAACGTAAACGCAACGTGAACAGAGGAAGGAAAAGACCTGGGTTGGTCGTTACCTTAAAACACCCTGAAAATCCCTCATCCGCTTTTTTACTGCCGCTGCCGTGTTATTCTATATTTATACAGCTCTGGACATATTTACTCTGGCACTTCACACTAGACAGGTGAGGAGGTCTGCCACACCTCCCACATGGGTCAAACTGCTGAGCCCCCATCCACTGCTCACTTCCATCACCATAGAGTTACAAGGAAACATTTGTGAACTTTGCATTTGTCTCTATTATTGATTGACTTTAAAATGTTCTGCAATCTCCATCCAAGTAAAAAAAAAAGACACATAACAAAACATATTTTGCAATGGCTTAAAAAGCTTAAATGAATAAATACTTTAATATGTATAAACCCTTATATGTATAAACCCTTATATGTATTAACCCTTATATGTATTAACCCTTATATGTATAAACCCTTATATGTATTAACCCTTATATGTATTAACCTCTAACCTACTTTACTGATAATGTCTGGAAGCTGTGTGTATCACACTGTTCAACTCTTCTGTACAATAATGCTGAAGTTTGTGCATAGTTCTGGGATATTTAGTGGATATTTCTGGGGTGCCGTGCTTTAACACCTTGTTCCAGGTCACTCTGCGCCATGTCAGCGTGATGGATTTTGACTTGGCCTTCCTAAAACACAAACGCAGTTTTTTGGGTTTTTTTCCAGTCTGAGTCACTCTGCTGTTGATTTACTCCCTTGGTTTATGTTGCATAGCCTGACATTCTGCTGTAGAATTTCCTGATACCAGCTGGAATTCATTGGTCTCTCCATGATAACAAGTCATGCGGGCCCTTGGGCAGGAGAGCAGACCCACACCATTACGAGGTCTTCTCCCCGTGCGGCAGGGTGGGGACCAGTCTGCTCTGTTTTCTCCAAACGTGCGACTGTAGTGGCCGCCGTGTGACTGCAGACGATGTCCTAGTGGTCTCTGGGGAAGCTGAGCTGAGAGAGAGAGACTGCACTCCTATCCAGTGTTACTCTTGAAGGAGGTTCCTGTGTTATCAAGAGCAATATTGAGATACTGTCTGTCTGCCATTTTGTCACTTGTGCAGGAATCTATGTGCAAGAATCACTTGTGCGAGAATCATCTGTGAGAATCTACGTGCACGTACGTACCCTTGTATTACTGATTTGGTTAGAACAGTCAGGCACCGCCGGTCCTAAAGAGCAGCTGACTCTGTAAACTAACGGAGCATTTACAAGATTTACAGATACTTTCTGGTCTCAGGGGCTTCTGAATGACTGGGAATTCTGGTCGTATTCTGTTGTGAAAAGCATGTGAACAAAAGCATGTTTCTAGGGCATCTCAGATCTGAGTACTCACTGAGTACTGACTGAGTACTGACTCCAACTTTCCCAGTGGTGACCATGACTGTTTGTGAACAGTCTGTTTGTGAACGTTTGTTCAGTAAACATGGCTATAATGTTCTGTGCCTGCTGAACAAGACAGCACTTGTTTATGATTAAGATGTAATAATGTCATATTTAGGAAGCGATTTGTGCTGAAATCCTAACTTCTTCCCTTTCACCTGCACAGCCCTCATGCCTCTGATATCACATCCCTGGTGAACTGAAACGAAATGCTTCTCTTTTTTACATTCCTTATTGCTCATTTGGAGCAGAAAATGTAAATGAGTCTTCAACAAGCCTTGTGAATAATTCCACACAGTGAGCAGCTTAGCACTGAGCAGGGAGAGGATTGTCTCTCAGAGACACAACACCTGGTAATGGTGGACAACACACACACACACACACACACACACACACACACACACACACACACACACACACACACACACACACACACACACACACACACACACACTGGTGCAATAAACATGATAAACGGCACATTAAATGATGTAAATGAACAAAGCAGTGGGCGTGGCTTCTGGAGCTGCAAGGGCTGCTGGGAGCTCAGGCAGCCTGAAGACACGCCCCTGTAGTCACGCCCCTAATAGCCACCTCCCGCTTCTCTGTCTCTCTCTCGCACACACACAGACACACACACGCACGCACACACACACACCCCTGTAGCAAATGCTAGAGTATATAAGAGAAAAGCTGATGTCATTCTGAGGGCCTGTCATTGCAGGGTTGTTAATTGCATGGTGTCTTTACAGCAGGTGTGTTTCAGCCTGTGCTGTAGGCTTCACACCCACCACACACTCGCTCTCGCTCTCGGTTTGGGAAACATGGAAAACGCATACCTAAACACACCCTTGAGCTATGGATAACAACACAGTCTCTCTCTCTCTCTCTCTCTCTCTCTCTCTCTCTCTCTCTCCATTCGTCAGATTTCACAGGGAGAACCATTTAGCCCAAACTTCAGTGCAAGGTGTTCAATCCCCTTCTGACAAATTTACCCCCAACCCCCACCCCCCCATCTTCTTCAGCACTGCTCAATTATTAATAGAGAGAGAGAGAGAGAGAGAGAGAGAGAGAGACCTCTGATGGACTGTCAGCAGACATTTCTCAGCCAGCGATCTGGCAGCCCCGAGAACACAACACTGGAGCTGACAGTGTAAAAAACGGAGAAGCGGTTTAAGGTCAAATACACTCAATGCTCCTGAGAGAGGGTAAGAAATGCTAGAAGAGGATGAGAGGAGAGGGAGAGAGAGAGAGAGCGAGCGAGTAATGGCACTAGTGCTGAGGTGTATTAGTCATCCTCTGACAGAGCTGAAAGCATGTGTGGGTTGGCTGGGCTGGAGGGAAGTCTTCTCTTCTGGAGTCAGGAGGTGCACGTGTGACTGCGTCTGTAACACTTTCATTGGTGCCATATTTATGTGCCAGATCCAATGTGGAGAATGTTGAGCAAAGGAGAAAAGTGAGAGGAAAAAACAGCACTGCTACACTTCCACACTGAGACTGTGACTCACTGCTACACCTCCACACTGAGACTTTGACTCACCGAGCTGATATACCTCCACACCGAGACTGTGATTCACTGACATACCTCCACACCGAGACTGTGATTCACTGACATACCTCCACACCGAGACTGTGACTCACTGCTATACCTCCACACTGAGACTTTGACTCACCACACTGCTATACCTCCACACTGAAACTATGAATCACTGATATACCTCCACGCTGAGACTGTGACTCACCACACTGCTATACCTCCACACTGAGACTATGACTCACTGCTATACCTCCATACTGTGACTCACTGCTATACCTCCACACTGAGCCTGTGACTCACCATACTGATATACCTCCACACTGAAACTGTGAATCACTGATATACCTCCACACTGAGACTGTGACTCACTGACATACCTCCATACTGTGACTCACTGCTATACCTCCACACTGAGCCTATGACTCTCCATACTGATATGCCTCCATACTGAAACTATGAATCACTGATATACCTCCACGCTGAGACTGTGACTCACTGTGCTGATATACCTCCACACTGAGACTGTGACTCACCACACTGCTATACCTCCACACTGAGACTGTGACTCACTTCTATACCTCCATACTGTGACTCACTGCTATACCTCCACACTGAGCCTGTGACTCACCATACTGATAAACCTCTACACTGAAACTGTGAATCACTGATTTACCTCCACACTGAGACTGTGACTCACTGTGCTGATATACCTCCACATTCAGACTGTGACTCACCACACTGCTATACTTCCACATTGAGAATGTGACTCACTGCTGTACCTCCATACTGTGACTCACTGCTATACCTCCACACTGAGCCTGTGACTTACCATACTGATATACCTCCACACTGAAACTGTGAATCACTGATATACCTCCACACTGAGACTGTGACTCACCATACTGCTATACCTCCACACTGAGACTGTGACTCACTGCTATACCTCCATACTGTGACTCACTGCTATACCTCCACACTGAGACTGTGACTCATCACACTGCTATACCTCCACACTGAGACTGTGATTCACTGCTATACCTCCACACTGAGACTCACAGCTATACCTCCACACTGAGACTGTGACTCACCACACTGCTATACCTCCACACAGAAACTATGAATCACTGATATACCCCACATGCAACAGTATTAATTATTTAAATAATTTCCAGTAGTAAATGTGCGCATATTCCCAGTCTGATCAAGAGGTGAGCCTAAACTATAACTACACTATATGGAAACCCTTTGCGTTGACTTATTGGAGTTATTCTTTACCGAGTTGTTTACGCTACACTGCTGGATTCATTAATACATCGAGACAGTAGATTTTTCTGAAGGAATGCGGCACCATTCTCCACCATGAATGCCTGAATCCCAAAACCTTCAAGCTTTATTATGATCTGTTAGCCACAATTATTGAAGCCTAAAACTTCACCAAAATGCTATGTCATCTGATTTTTAAATCAGTCATATTCAAGGCATTCTGTTATCCAGTAATGGTTAAGTTGTTTACATTTTAAATAAACAGAACTCTATTCACCTTCATCTGAGGCAAGCGTTTCTGTGTGTCCTGTCTGTGACCCTCAGCTCATGGTCTGGGCCACGGACGCAGCAGTACGCAGCTGTCCCTGTGATCATCCAATCAGAGGATGACACATCTGCAGTTATCACCACACGCAAATCATAGACACCCGCCATGAGGTCATGTCTCCTCACACCCTTCCTCCAGAAACACACGCCTGTTGTCATTCACCGGCATTTGAATCTCTTGACACATGTGGAGGAACTAAACAAACATTCAGTTGTGAATAAGTCAGAATGGCCCTCCACGTGGTGACGCTCAGTGAGCTCCACCCCCCACTCTGCCCCACCCCTGGCCCCAGGCCTGATGTGTTATATTGGTTGACTCCGCCCCCAGCCCTGACATGTAATATCATCTGACTCCAGCCCCCAGGCCTGACATGTTATGTCAATTGGCTCCACCCCCAGGCCAGAGGACACGAGAAATCCCTGATCACACTAATCAAAGTCTGAAAAACATTACCCAGCAGGCTTTGCATATGTAACCACTACACCCCCACCACCCCCCTAACCCCTACACACCCCACTAGTACCCCCCCACCACTATCCCCACACCACCTCCCAATCTCCCACCCACCCCACCCACCCCTAACACACGCCCCCACCACTACCTCCCACCACTACCACCCCCACCAACCCCCTTCCCCCCACAAACAATCCCTACCCTCCACACCTCCCCCCAAACCCACCCCCTAGCCCCCTCCTCCCCAGTGCATTTTTACTCTCACTCGCCAACTCTTCCCATCATCTGGGGAATATGTGAACTATTCCATATGTCAGAGTTGTCAGTCAAATGTGGGCTGGATTCTTACTCTGTCTCTCTTTCTTTCTCTCTCTCTCTCTCTCTCTCTCTCTCTCCCTCTCTCTCTCTCTCCTCTCTCTCTCTCTCTCTCTCTCTCTCTCTCCCTCTCTCTCTTCTTATCTCTCTTCTTGGTTGCTACTTCTGTCTTTCTCAGACTTCCTACCACTACAGTTTATGGTCCAACCATATTCTTAGTAATACACAGGGAAGGACATCACTCAGGTTTAGAAAACAACAATAAATGACAACAATAAACAACAACAACAATAAAATTTAATCGATCCAACTGCACTTACTTGTCAGGTCAAATCAGGAGCGGAAAAGCCACAGCTCGGCCTGAAAATGCCACAGAGCCTGGAAAATGACGGGAATATTTAATATTACGCCACTTCCTGGTCTCTTCCTGTCACGGTGCTCCTTTCTTCTGATTTTCTGTTTTCCAGACAAGCAGCCTCACTGTAGTGGCTGGCTCCAGACGGGCCACTATTTGTGCTCCTGTTGTCCTCGGAAGGACATGGATGAGTAATGTCCATCCCAACATAAATTCTGCACTCAGATCCATGGCATCTCCCTGCAATCAGGGTTATGGAGGGTCAGCCAACATCCGTCTCCACGGCGCTCCGTCACTCCACCGCATCGTCTCCCATAAATCAGCCTTCCGCTACGTTTACGCCACATGACTTTAGACCTGGGCTTTCATGATAATTAATACATTTTTCATAATCTGCGTGAATGGCTAAAAGAAAAAATCTGACGGAAGATTGATCTTGTTGGTGAGAAGATCCATAAAAGATACAAATCACGCTAAAAGCATCACCCACACCAACCACGCTGGAGTCCAAGCCTGGGGGACGCTCTGCACGCACGCAATGGAGGACGTCACGTTTCTCAGGACTTTCGGGTTTACTTTCTTTTAGACCGAAACAAATCCATCCAAGCTGCTGTTCTTCAGATCTTTGATTTCTCAATATTTCAAAACTTTTTCTTTTACTGTTAAATTTGAAATTACCATTCTTTTACCTTAAATATAAAATACTGTATACCGATTTATTGTATATTAATAACTATGATATCATCAATAACCATTTATATTAATAGTAGTTAATCATTTAGAATTTTATTTGACAGACAGTTGCAGATACCAAAGCCCCATTTTAAAAAATTTCCATAAGCAAAGACCACGTTTACCGTGAAGAATCGCCGGGTGTGTTGGTACTCACAGATTTCCTTTCACACCCTGTCGCGTTCACGTATCTGCAGACGGGGGTAGGGGCGAGGAAAAAAGAGCGCGAGGAAGCTTCAGAACTTGCGCGTGTCAACAGTCGCCTGGAGCTCTGGGACAAACACCACTCTGCCGCCTCCTCTTGCAAAAGCGCTGGAGGACATCAAAAGCTCCAATCACCGAACAGATCAAAAAGAGGGCAGCTAATCAGAACAGCTGTCATGTCTCCCCAGAACCACACGTCTCCGCAACGCAGTCCCGAAACACCACCGCTCATTCTCCGTTTCGTAAAGGAAGAGGGCAGAAAAGCATTCCGTTAGTAATTTTGTCGAAGTCAGCCTGACAGCATAATGTAAATATTGTTGGACAGAGCTTATTCGAACCTGTCTCACTGGGGAAGGACTTTCAATTAAGCGCCGTCAGGAAGGAATTGCTGTTTACGCCGCAAGTGGTTATGAGGCACAACAGCTCAAAAATAAGGGGTGTGTGTGTGTGTGCTCAAAAAAGGGCTTTGTTTTCGCTTTTAAATCAATGAGACAGAAACAGGCGACATATGTAGTTCATAATAAAAACAGCCATACACCATGCGCCTCAAAAAACAAAACAAAACAACCAAACAAAAAAAACTAGCTAGCTCTTCTAATGTCCCAACATGTCATACTTTTATGTCTTTAAAGTCTAAACATTTCCATCAGAGCTATGGTTTTGAAACTTGCTGTATAAATCGTTAGAGGCAGCCAATAACACCTCCATCTCTGCGCTTTAAACAGAATGAACAGGAGAATCCAGGTGAAAACTATGATCCCTAAATGATTTCACCTGTTAAAACCACTTCAGATGACAGACTCAGATGGGTTTTAAGGCTTAAGATAACTGAGACTTGGTGTTTTGAACAATAACAGACTCATTTCGATTCAGTATGCTTTCCAGATTCACTGGTTCAAGTGTACAAAAACTACACCACTGCCACATTGTTCAAGTTTAAAAATTTGCATCTGGAACAGTTCTCCACCTAGAAGATCCTTTCATGGCCTGTTCGAGAGGAGACATGAAAATACGCAGACACAAACTACGCAGACCTGCGGTGTGCGCCTAACGAACCAACAGCCACAGACTTCAGGAGGTGGTCCAGGTGTCTTGTAAGCTTGACGCGAACAGCAGTTGAAGCAGGTGAGTACCTGACAGTCTGGAATGGAAAGTGCTCTATTTCCTCTGCAGTTTGCAAACGTGTCATCGTTCATATGCGAGTGAGCGTGCTCACGAGCATGCTTAACTGATCACACGGTAGTGAACTCAGTAATTGATGTCAACCATAGATAGCTCCTCCTCCATAGGTAGCTCCACCCTCACAGACTCCTGACTGATGCCTCCTCCAGAGGCAAGCGGAGTTTAGACTCTGCATTCGAAGCAGTCCTGCAGAGAGGATGAAATTGTCTTTACTGAGCTGAAAGACTTCTGCAGTGACCTCGCTGTGGGCTACAAACCCTGTGGGCTCTGATGCTGTTGGTGTAAACTATGGGTTTGCTGTGTGTGTAGATGTGAATGCTTCTGAGCACTGCTTGGGACCTCATTAAGACTCACGAGACAGATATCTGCTCTTGGCATTTCAGGGAATGTTCTGGACCTTCTGATAGCGCCCTGACCTAGTTCAGTCCAGGGTTCAGGAGAATTCCTATTGGCGTGTCCGATATTCGCTTGTATGTGCGCAGTGCGCATATACAAACAATAAAAAGCTTGAGGAAATGTCTGTATTTCTGTCAGAAACCTGAAGACAATTAATGTTCACAAACTTGAGCAAATTAGCCTTCTTAGTCTAGTTTATGGCCTGTTACATTTGCCTTGATTTGTTGTAACAATTTTCAATGAACTTCATGAAACGTTGCACTGACCTGTGTATAGTATAGCATGACATAGCACAACTCAACTCAACACAGCACGACAGAGCATGACACGGCATGACACGGCGCAGCTCGTGTTTGACTGGCCATCATGGTCACGCGTTCGTTACACGTTCCAGTGCATAAGAAGGTTACTATGTTACATAAGGTTACAGTGCCCACCACTGCCAAACTGGTTCTACTGGGGGGATTCCCTTCAAGCAGCTGCTGCTTGCTGTTGGTTTTGGACAAGAAGGATGGGAGAAATTACTGCTACAATAACACACACACACACACACACACACACAACCTTACCTAAACCAAACAACCTAGGCTGTGACTCTTTCTGATTGAGGGTCACGTTTGTCTGTAGTACATGTTGAGGGGTCCTGCCACAGAGTCCGTGTTAGCATTAGAGTTCGGCAGGCACATAGGCCTTCAAAAAAAGAACAGAACGAGAACACGCAGCCTACCCCAGCCTCTGATTATGCCTTTCATTTATTTATTTTTGTCTTTATTGCATACTTTATCAAACCATCGCAGGTTCAGCTTACTGGCAAATCAGACCCATTCATCTGGCGGCTCGTACCAGAGTGACGCCTGTCATCTGGCGAGCTTGTGTTCCAGTGCCAGGGTCGCGGCTGCCAGCCCCC
The DNA here is from genome assembly GCF_041902795.1 of Electrophorus electricus. Taxonomy (NCBI): domain Eukaryota; kingdom Metazoa; phylum Chordata; class Actinopteri; order Gymnotiformes; family Gymnotidae; genus Electrophorus; species Electrophorus electricus. The sequence continues at coordinate 10,828,100 of NC_137499.1, read as the reverse complement.
GAACCCCACCCCTCGCTCCACCTTCCCCCGCCCACAAGAGGTGCGCTGAATCAGGAGGGGATTCTCCTGACTTGTTCCCCTAAAGAGGTGTAATTTGCTAATTTTCCGTGTCTTTATGGGGGGATTTGAGCCCTTTGGCGGTGTGATTGGAGGCAGGCGGGCCCAGTGTCGCGGACGGCTGTTGCGTTGCAGGGTGCGCGCTGTCGCTCGTGTGGTTAGCACATCTCTCCTTCTCCCTCTGTCTCTTCTCACTTTCCCTCGCTCACACGTTTAAGCACAGATGCACGCAGAGACACACTGCAATCTGGTCCACTGTGCACTGTCCGTGCTACACTTAACACTTAGCACATTCATAGTTCAGTGATACCCGAGATTTAACACAAAGATGCTTTCTCTCGCCAAACCGCAGTGACATATTCGTATAGGATGTGCACGGTGACATCTCGACTGCAGTTGCTCTGCAGGAAATATGGAGGTTATCTGTTTGATCTAAACCGTTCTTTGACACATATCATTTCATTTCCTTTTGATAACCGGTCAGTCGTACACCTTACCATAAAGTTAATAGTATCTTTTTTTTGCTTTCCCTGCAGGATAGCACCATTCCAGGACTCCAGTCCTTCCTAATGAAATAACACCTCCTCTTACACCTCTCTCGCTCTCACACGCACGCACGCACACACAAATCAGGGCATGTGGTTATTTTAGAATATGTGGATAATTATTTTTTTCCAAAGCCAGGTGTGAAATGCATGTTCATTAAAAGTGACAAAGACCTGATTTCTAAAAGAAGAGCAGGAAGGCAGCAGGGAGGGGCAATGACAGACACGGACAGAGAGTGTGTGAGTGTGTGTGTGAGTGTGTGTGTGAGTGTGTGTGTGAGTGTGTGAGTGTGTGAGTGTGTGAGTGTGTGAGTGTGTGAGTGTGTGTGTGTGGGTGTGTGTGGGTGTGTGTGGGTGTGTGTGGGTGTGTGTGGGTGTGTGTGAGTGTGTGTGTGTGCACGTCAGGTTGCTTTGTTTTGACACCGCCCGCAGAGAGACGGATCATGCCAGATCACCTCGACGCCGAGTTTTATTTGGTGCGAAACGCATGCATCTCGGATCCGCTAGCATACACACACTCACCTGTGATTTACCGCTGGTGAGATGCTGCTTCACGTCTGGCTGTATTCTGTCCACCCAGATTTACGGTTATTGCTGTCTGGAAGAGGCAGATGTGGTGAACTGAATGGTTACAGATTGAGGTAAGATATACTGAGGTACCATCACACACACCCTTCTGTAGGTCTGTTGTGTTAGGAGTATGACATCACTGGGGTTATATTAGGAGTGTGACATCATTGTCAAAGCAGCAGGGTAGAACAGACCATGAAGGGTGTGTTTGTTGAGTTTGTTCTGAAGGATCACGGTCGGAGCCCAAGGTCAGGGACCAGAGGTGAGGATACACTGCATCCAAAACTTCAGCACTAATGCTTGAATAGACTATGCTGAAGGCAATAGGCCTTGGAGTGTGAGATGTTTCTGAGCAATTGACTGTGTTGAGAGAGTGAATTCTTGGACGGTGGTCTGTGCCAGCAGCGCCGATGTACACAAACATGTTCTAACGTGGAAGAGCCGATCCTGGAAGCCCTGCGTCTGAGGATCAGACTCCGGTCCACACACAGTCACACCAATGCACTCTGAAATGAACGACATTCGGAATCACATTCCCTGAAGTTCTGTATTACGGTCATTTCGTCTCCCAAATGCCATCCTGCCATTGTAGCGCTTTTTGTGTCTTGTATGAAACATGTCTAGGAAAACTCCAGTGTTTTTACATCATTCTGTGCTGCCAGACGTGACGGAAAGTGTCGGAGTGTTACAGATTGTCCCCTGACACCATCTGCTCTGACCTGTGAAAATTCCCAGTGAAAGCTAGCCGTAGCTTCCGTGAACGGCGGCGCGTTCCAGGGTGCCTGTGAGAGAAAGCGGAGTTCCAAGAAAGACAGGATTCTTGCCACACCTCGCCCTTTTCCCTCAGAATGTAGCGGCTGTTCATTCTTGTGAAGGATAACTGGGGATGGACAGAACAAACATTTGCTGTCTCTTTCTTCTTTGACGGGAAAACAAGGTGTCATATAATTCCGACCTGCAGTTTGATTGATTTCTCTTGTCGTGAAGCTCTGGTTTTGGTAAAATATTATACACTTCTATGCATAATATTTGCAGAGTTATATTCTGAACGTTTCAGACTTTGCAAGGAAGGATTCATAAGGGTTCAGAAAATGTTTCAAACCACCCTGAAGTTCAAACCAACCTCATCCTTCAGTACGAGGGTTCGTTAGCTAGGTGGCTGATTTTAACAATCTCCTCTTCACAATGTGCTCAACAACATTCCGATGGCTTCTTGGCTAGTAGAGTCCTGCTTCCTGATATTGGATTGGGCTTTTGAAGGTGTTCCCAGTTTTCTGTACACCTGATTTATTAAGAGCTCATTGGGTTTTTTTTAGGGTAATTGGTGTTAGACTACATGCATAGGTGAACTAACTATATAAGAAGCCAGTTTTTCTTAAAAGTTCACAGAATATATGACTTTAGGAGTACTTCTGTAATGTCTTCTGTGTTGTCTTTAAGTCTACTTCTGTAATGTCTTCTGTAACATATTTAGGTTTACTTCTGTAATGTCTTCTGTGTTGTCTTTAAGTCTACTTCTGTAATGTCTTCTGTAATATATTTAGGTTTACTTCTGTAATGTCTTCTGTAACATATTTAGGTTTACTTCTGTAATGTCTTCTGTGATGCCTTTAGGTTTACTTCTGTAATGTCTTCTGTAACATATTTAGGTTTACTTCTGTAATGTCTTCTGTGATGCCTTTAGGTTTACTTCTGTATTGTCTTCTGTAATGCCTTTAGGTTTACTTCTGTAATGTCTTCTGTAACGTATTTAGGTTTACTTCTGTAATGTCTTCTGTGATGCCTTTAGGTTTACTTCTGTAATGTTTTCTGTGATGTCTTCTGTTATATCTTTAGGTCTACTTCTGTGACGTCTGAGGTTAAAGGTCAGAGGCATTTGTGTTGATTGAAGTTTGATTGAGGATTTAGTGTTGGGAAACTTTTTATATTGAAAGATCTAACAATGCATATAGCTAATTAACCCCACGATCTGGCACTGTTTACTGTAGAATGCTAACATAATAAGGTAGGATGCTGAACAAGGCTAACAGGAGAATATGTGCTGATTTTAATCACAGCTCTTAGGTTCTGCTGTGGCTGGGAGCCCCTGAATCCACTGGCCCTGTCCTATGAAGTTCTGATCTGGTCTGGCCGGAGAGGTCGAGGGGTTGATATTCACCTTCAAAATGAAGTTGAGGATGTTCAAATTAGGCACTTCAAAGAGGTGGACACCCAGCAGTTGCTCAGACTGGCTTAATGCTCACATAATCGGTTTTACAGTTCTTGCTAGCCTCCTCCAGACTAGACCTACTTCCCTTTCATCGATCTCATTGGACAGCAGTGATGGGTGGTAAACATCACCTTCTTGTAAAGTCTTTACTGATTGGTTAATACAGACAGTCTATGTTGAAATATTTAGATGCGGGTTACAGAACAGAGGATGTAGACTTTTTAAGGTTTGTTTTTAACTATGTTTGTGATATAAGGATGTTTAAAGTAGTTTTAAAAGTAGTTTAAGAGTGTTTGTTTTTTTTAAATAGCTCACAAGAAATGTTTACAGTATTTAATCTGGATAAGCTGAATTAAAAATAAATACAAATAAATAAATAAATAAAGATTGGTCTATGTGTGCTTCAGATTGGTCTGTGTGGTTCAAACTGGTCTGTGTTTCCAGGCTGGTCTCTGTTCAGGCTGGTCTGTGGGTGTACAGGCTGGTCTGTGTGTTCAGGCTGGTCTGTGCGTTCAGGCTGGTCTGTGGTTTCAGGCTGGTCTGTGTGTTCTGGCTGGTCTTTGGTTTCAGGTTGGTCTCTGTGTTCAGGCTGGTCCGTGTTCAGGCTGATCTGTGGTTTCAGGCTGGTCCGTGTTCAGGCTGATCTGTGGTTTCAGGCTGGTCTGTGTGTTCAGGCTGATCTGTGGTTTCAGGCTGGTCTGTGTTCAGGTTGGTCTTTGGTTTCAGGCTGGTCTGTGTTCTCAGGCTGGTCTGTGTGTTCTGGCTGGTCTGTGGTTTCAGGTTGGTCTCTGTGTTCAGGCTGTGGTGTGTAATCATTCATAAAACTGGAGAAAGGCTGTGATGTGTTGAGTTGTGTGTCTAAAGCTGAATTCTGACATGAGATTCTCATTGGCTAATGGACCACATCATTTCAGACCCAAGATCCTTTCCTGCCTCGGTGTCATTAAAATTTCAGACTGATCACTACGCAGACTGTCAGTGTTAATGACGGGCCTAAATACCTATCCACTTCTAATTATCCCTGTCCGTGTCTTCTAAAGATCAGATTCCCGCTTCCCAATGCTGGCTAGCAATCTCATCTGTTGCTGCAAATGTCACCGCCGTATCCCTCCGCCGGGTAGCGTTCAGCCGTTATCCGCCTCTCCTTCCTTTCTTCATGTGCCACGCAGACCCTTCTCTTTGTGTCCGAGGCTGGCTTCTGTGTCCGCTCTCCCACGTGGTAGGTGACGACGCGGATGAAGGTATTTTCTGTTTCAATCTCCCGTTTTCCCAAGCGGAAACAAAAGGCCACGGGCTCGGAGCAGCTGGCTGCGCTGAGGGAATGCCTCCGAATGGCCTCATTCCATAGCCGATTAGCGACTGCACACAATCCCAGGCTGAGAGCTATTGTGCTCCTCAATTTGGCCATTATACTTTGTCTTCGGCCCATTTAGGGCACCCCTAACCAATTAAACTAATACAGGCCTTCCAGTACCTGCTCCCAGTTTGGTGTGGGCGGCGTTACCTGCCTTGGTGCTGCTGTTTGTGAATTCCTTCCACTCAGACGCATTCATTAGGCCCTTTCATGCTGAAGGCACCGATGACAAGGATTCAGAGCTCACTCACTTCTCCTCCGCCCACCTCCACCCTCACCACCAACCGCTCTTCTCTCTCTGGTTCGGCCTGTGACACCCTTTTTCCCTTCCTCTCTTTCTCTCCTTCCCAGGGGGGCGGGGGGGTAGTCCGTCCCCTTTCCCCAGCTCGTTGTATTTTTTTCCCCTCATTTTTCTCGTCTGTTCCTCACTTCACTTCAATCCTGCGCCTCGCGGGGAGAATAAGAAACGGAGAACTCCTCAGGCCACTAAGTCGACTGACAAAACCAGGAGTGTTAAAACGTTAACAGTTGACAAAAGCCTGCCGGAGAGGTCACGTGTCCCGCCACACGGACCCCGACACGCCGCACTGGCCACGCGTGAGCCGCTGTCCGGCGGGTCTTCCAGCCACAGACGGGTCAGCCGTGCCGCTTCCGGGTTCTGAGGCGTTTTAATAATTCAGACGTGAGGAGTCTGACGAGGGCTGGCCACCGCGGGACGTGCGGGATCACGTGCCTTTGATCTCTCGGTACTGCGGGTGCTCTGCTTCACCTCCTGTCCGTAAATCGAAGCCAGTTGGCCATGACTTCACCCTCGTCTGAATCAGAGAGACGGGGCTGACGCGGACAGACCGGGGGAGGTCCAGACATTTACTGCATGAGAAAAGATGTCCGTGCTCTCCAGAAACAAAACCTTTAGCCGCCGAGCCCCCTGCTCGACCCCCCCCCCCGCCCCCCGAGCCACTCCACCGTCTCCGAGAAGGGATACAATGGTCCCGCTTTTCCATGAAAGACAGCGAGAGGAAGGGGAGAGGGGAGATGAAGATAAAAACGCGAGCGGCGGTAAATGCGGACCACATGTGTTCATTAGGAGATACGCCGCCCCTCTATCCGAAGGCTGAATTTGAGCTTCCGAGCTTTTCAGAGCCGGGCACTGGCAAAAGGGCCACGGGTGAAAGGAGCTAGTTTTGTTTACAGTGTCTTCCCTCCAAAAGAGCCGGATCGGATCGAGTTCCGTCAGGAAATAGGCAGGCAGCAGGTTCCTCGGGCATTGGAAATCTCCCGTCTGTCCGCTCCGCACGCCGGTGCCCTGCCACATGGCTCACGCTCGCCCGCTGCCGTTAACATAAACTGAAGAGAGACTTTACTGCATTTACAGGCCACCCACAATATTATCTAATGATATCCACTTGGTTTAATTCATTCGTTATGTGTTACTTTCTTGATTTATGTGCCTTATTTTGGGATTTGGGGTGTTTTTTTCCTTCACTGAAACACCAAGAGAATCAAAACATTCATAGTCTATTGATGTATTAAGAGCTGTAACCCTGAACTCTGTGGCGGCCACTACATGTACTGAACTGCGCTCGAGAGAACCACGGAGGCGTCCAAAGTTGAGCGACAAGCCCCGTGTGCCTCTCAGCTGCTTGTCATCATGCCGGTTGCCACAGGGTCGTTTTTAACTTCACACTGGCAGACAATGCAGGCACAGCCCTGTGAAAATGCCCACGCTGGCACAGCCGGATCGCCCGGGGCCTCAGGCCCACACCTGACAGGCCCTGCTTACAAAGACTTTACCACGGCTACAATGCACCAGTTTATCACCATAAGCAACGCTAACCTGATAGCACAGCCCACGGCTCCGTTAATTGGCCCAGTGGCCCACGGGCTGTCTGTGAAGTGTCTGACCCGGGCTTTAATGGACCTGCCTCAGACACTCCCAGACCCCACTCTCTAAAACTGTTGGCAATTGGCTGCCAGATAGCAATAGGAACCCCCTGTTCCATAACCCAGGAAGTACACCAAGGTTTGGACAGACTACCGTACATTAGAATAATGAAAAAAAAAAGGCAGATTTGGAGTTTTGGATCCAGAGCGGCATTGTGGTAACTATTCTTTCTCGTTGTTTCCATATGTGAGTTTTGTTTGGCTGTTTTGATGTTCAGACCGTCTCCCACGGACACTGTGTCAGTGAGCCTCTTTACACCATCAGTGTGTGCAGAGAGGAAATGAGGCCAAAACCACCATTATGTCCACTACTTTTACAGGCCATTTAACAGAGTGTGTGTGTGTGTGTGTGTGTGTGTGTGTGTGAGAGAGAGAGAGAGAGAGAGAGAGAGAGAGAGAGAGAGAGAGAGAGAGAGAGAGAGAGAGAGTGAAAGAAAGACATTCACACAAAAAGTTGAAGAAGTGTGTGTGTGTGTGTGTGTGTGTGTGTGTGTTGTTTCCCGGTCACAAGGCTGTCTGATTTCTGCCAGCTCACCCATCAGAGTGCCACACTCCAGCGTCCACAAGCCAAAAACAAACCCTCTCACACACACACACACACACACACACACACACACACACACACACACACACACCACCACCGCTGCCACCTCCGCTTGGCCAGAGCGAGAGAGAACGAGCGAGCGATTAACACGCAGCTCTCACTTCCCTCCACTCACTGTGACTCACAAAGTGTGAGGACTCTCTCAGTGGCAGGACTGGAGCGCTGTCCAGAGAGACAGACAGACAGACAGACAGCCACGCAGACAGGCAGACAGCTAGCCAGACAGACAGCCAGCCACGCAGCCAGACAGACAGCCACGCAGACAGCCAGACAGACAGCCAGACAGCCAGACAGCCAGACAGCCAGATAGACAGACAGACAGACAGACAGACAGACAGACAGCCAGCCACGCAGCCAGCCACGCAGCCAGACAGTCAGACAGACAGCCAGACAGACAGACAGCCAGCCACCCAGATAGACAGACAGATAGACAGACAGCCAGCCACGCAGCCAGACAGACAGTCAGACAGTCAGACAGACAGACAGCCAGCCACCCAGATAGACAGACAGACAGACAGACAGCCAGCCACGCAGCCAGCCACGCAGCCAGACAGACAGTCAGACAGTCAGACAGACAGCCAGACAGACAGACAGCCAGCCACCCAGATAGACAGACAGACAGACAGACAGACAGCCACGCAGCCAGACAGACAGTCAGACAGTCAGACAGTCAGACAGACAGCCAGACAGCCAGACAGCCAGACAGCCAGACAGCCAGCCACCCAGACAGACAGACAGACAGACAGACAGACAAAGGGCCAGAGATAAAGACTAAGAGAAATGGTTATGAAGACAGAGCGAGCGGTGAGGAGGGGGAGAGGCCTATCCGAGTGGGTCTTCGGAGGGCCAGGCTAACGAGGCCAGTCTATCTCCTTCTCCATCCGTAGTGTCGCCTTTCTGTGGGGGAGAACAGCTCATGTGAGCGGAGGTAAAGGGATATAGCCCGCAGCCTTTGTGTGCCTGCTCTCTGCGCCGAAACGGATCCGGTCGCATTTGCCGAGTGGGACCTTTTTATTCAGGAAGTGCGGGGAGGGGGGGGGGGGTGGGCTAGGTCCACCACAGCAGGGCGCGCACACACACACACGCGCACACACACACCAGCCTGACTCTGGGCTCCACAAACACTGTTGCTTCTCAAACTGGTTTTTTTTGGGGTTTTTTTTGCCCACCTGATTAGCGACACTGTAGTCCGTGAGATAAACAACATTATAAACATTCATCTATATGTAAACACACACAAGCGCAGACGCACACACACACATGCACGCACACAGGAAGCCAACGAGTGGCAGGTTGCCTGCAGGCCAGGTAATGGGAGGCGGGGGTGTGTATAAATCAAGTGAGGAGCACACTGACGCACCACTTTATCCTTTCAATATTCAATATTCATGTGCCTTGGTGGTAAATATGCAGCGTGGCTTCACAGATTACAGCATGTAGCCGCTACAGCTACCGAAGAGCGTGAGAGAGGCCACATACCTCACAGCTCTGGAGCTCAGCCACCCGGGGCCCCATTCGCCCAGCCGGGACACCGCTCACCCGCCTGGGGCCAGAACCTGGGACCTGCTGCACCTCAACACACACCCTGTCACCTCAAAACAGGAGGATTGCATGTATACAAGCAGCTGAGATATTATGCACTTCCTGATGTGTGTGTGTGTGTGTGTGTGTGTGTGTGTGTGTGTGTGTGTGTGTGTGTGTGTGTGTGTGTGTGTGTGTGTGTGTGTGTGTGTGTTTTGGACTTGATGTGTTTAGCATTTACACAGCCACACACACCACACACACACCACACACACACACACACACACACACACACACTCCTTTTCTCTTTTTTTCTTTTTGTACTTTTCCTTTAGTCTTGCTTCCCCCTACTGGCTACACTACATTACACCACAATACACTACATTACACTACACTACATTACACCACAATACACTACACTACACTACATTATACCACAATACTTTACACTACACTACACTACACTACATTACACCACAATACACTACACTACACTACACTACACTAAACCACATTACACTACATTACACTACACTACACTACACTACATTACACTACACTACACTAAACCACATTACACTACACTACACTACATTACACTACACTACACTAAACCACATTACACTACACTACACTACACTACACTACATTACACTACACTACACTAAACCACATTACATTACATTACACTAAACCACATTACACTACACTACACTACACTACACTACACTAAACCACATTACACTACATTACACTACACTACACTAAACCACATTACACTACATTACACTACACTACACTACACTACACTAAACCACATTACATTACACTAAACCACATTACACTACACTACACTACACTAAACCACATTACACTACACTAAACCACATTACACTAAATTACACTACACTACACTAAACCACATTACACTACACTACATTACACTACACTAAAACACATTACACTACACTACATTACACTACACTACACTAAACCACATTACACTACACTACACTACACTAAACCACATTACACTACATTACACTACACTAAACCACATTACACTACATTACACTACACTACACTACACTAAACCACATTACACTACACTAAACCACATTACTCTCTTCTTGCCTTTCTCACCCTTCCTTACTGTCCCATTGCACTCCCACAGCTTCTGGCTGTTGAGCCACAACCTTCCACAGGTGCTTCTACCAGCTGGTTTGTCCTCCATGGGGCTCCATAGATAGTCAGACACACCTCAGTGTCTGATGTCTGTGTCTGATTCAAGCTTCCCTCACCAAGGCCATGAGGAACATGCATCTCCTTTTCAAACCTCCTCCCCATTTGAGTAAATTAGTTCCTGGATGGGGCAGAAACACACTGACTGTCTCCAGTCCTGTGATAGTTGTACTTTTAATTCGTATTTAATTGAACAGTTATGAGCGGTTTTCAGTTAAAGAGCATACTGCTGACAAACTCTATTAAATGAGAACAGAGAATGTAACAGCCCATGTTAACGCTTCACTTCCTATATAATATTATTGGGTTTTTATCAGTGAATTTGTAAACAGCACACAGTTTGGTATTGGTTACTGAGGTTTACACATAACAAATCTACATACTCCTCCCCTCACACACACACACACACACACACACACACACACACACTCACAGTCCAACTCACAGATGTACACACGCAGCTCTGTGTGGGGAAGGGCAGCTGGCCGAAGAGGCCTGGTCTGGGTGCTCTGGGTGGGGGCAGTGTGTGGACACCGACCACATGTGCAGGGTGG
>NC_137499.1:10810000-10815000 GCF_041902795.1 Electrophorus electricus | reverse complement strand
ATAACTAACACACACACATACACACACACTCAACCCCTGGTCCACACACAGCAGTGTATAACTAACACACACACACACACACTCAACCCCTGGTCCACACAGAGCAGTGTATAACTAACACACACACACTCAACCCCTGGGCCACACAGAGCAGTGTATAACTAGCACACACACACACACACACTCAACCCCTGGTCCACACACAGCAGTGTATAACTAACACACACACACATACACACACACACTCAACCCCTGGTCCACACACACCAGTGTATAACTAACACGCACACACACACACTCAACCCCTGGTCCACACACACCAGTGTCTAACTAACACACACACACACACACTCACCCCCTGTTCCACACACTACACTCCGGCCAGCAAGCCAACCAGTCCCACACCCACCAGTCCCGTGTGTAATGTGCACACACACACACATACACACACACACTCCCTGATGGATGAAAGAAACATCAGTAATGACCCTGGTATAATTAATAAATTCCTGCAAGGTAAAATTGAGACTTTTTTTTAGTAAACGTTTGCCTCTGTTAAGATCTGTTAATCTGTGTTAAGATTTTAGCCTGTACAGTAGCGGGGCTGACAGAATTCTTCACATGACCTGTCTCTGAGACTCTGGTAACACCTCCTTCACATAAGAGCATGTTCATCAACACCTAGGGTACGCCACGGCTGAAGCGCTCTCCGCCACTGCAAACACACACATACACACACACACACACACACACACACACACACGCGCACACACACACACACACACACACACACACACACACACACACACACACACGCACACACACACACGCACGCACACACACACACGCACACACACACACGCACACACACACACGCACGCACACACACACACACGCACACACACACGCACACACACACACACGCACACACACACACACGCACACATACGCACGCACGCACACATATGCACGCCCGGGCACGCACACACACGCACACATATACACACGCACACATCTTGCTGCTAGACATGTAAGTTCAGTTTATATAATGACACTAAAAGAAAGAAAGAGTGAAAGAGCAACCATGTGAGCTGAAGGACATGAAGTGCGAGTAAATGTCAGGTGTTATCGCTCCACCCAGCCTCTAAGGTAGGAGTTACTTCTTACCTGGTGCAAGGAACAGGCCCGGGTGAAGTGTGACTGACAGGATGTTCTTTGTGTCAGTAATGTGCTAAATGAATTCATATCCCTCCTTTTCCCTCTAATTTCATTAGCGACCCGCTTAAGTTGGGAATGGTGCACCATCATAACAAGTTCGCGTGACACGTTTACAAACCCATTTTTAATCACACTTAATAATTCATAGCCATTCTCCCTGCCTGGATTTTATTACTGTAATTCCTGAACCGCTGCTCTAGATTAAAAGAACAAAAAGATTTGTTCTTGACCTCTTTATCACAGCACACTGACCCTCTTACGCACACGCAACCAACCCCAGAGATTACCAAAGAGGGTTAGAAACAAACTACAGGGTGACACCGTCACAGGGCAATGTGAGAGAGTGAGAGAGCAGGAGGGTGAGAGAATGAGATGGCGAGTGGGCGAGAGGGCGAGAGAGTGAGAGAGTGAGAGGGTGAGAAAGGGTGAGAGAGAGAGCAGGGGGCGAGAGAGTGAGAGAGTGAGAGGGTGAGAAAGTGAGAGAGAGAGAGCAGGGGGCGAGAGAGTGAGAGAGTGAGAGGGTGAGAAAGTGAGAGAGAGAGCAGGGGGCGAGAGAGTGAGAGAGTGAGAGGGTGAGAAAGGGTGAGAGAGAGCAGGGGGCGAGAGAGTGAGAGTGAGAGGGTGAGAAAGGGTGAGAGAGAGAGCAGGGGGCGAGAGAGTGAGAGAGTGAGAGGGTGAGAAAGGGTGAGAGAGAGAGCAGGGAGTGAGAGAGTGAGAGGGTGAGAAAGGGTGAGAGAGAGAGAGCAGGAGCGAGAGAATGAGAGAGTGAGAGGGTGAGAGGGTGAGAGAGTGAAAGAGCTTCCTCTGTGAATCTTCCCAGGTCCTCTGTGTGTTGTCAGGGGCGGTGCTTTCTCGCAGTGTATCGTCACAGACCCCCCACCCCCCCCAACCGATTAGAGCGTGATAGATGTGTGGCCAGTGCTGGCCCCTCTCGGATAAACGCATGGTTAATCGTCCATCTCCCCCCGGATCTCAATGTCACTTGGCCACTGAAGGCCTGTGTCACATGTCTGGGGGTGTGGACATTGCTTAAAGGGGCATGGCTTTCTTTTGATAGAAGGGTGGCGTGTTTAAGAAGGTGGGTGAACAATGGCCTTAAGGAACAGTTACCCCAGCCAGACTGGGCCTGGTCTGAGGGGCAGTTACCCCAACCAGACTGGCCATTGTCTTCACAGGTGATGAGTCACAGATCCCACTGCACCTACGGAAGAACGCAGCACAAATTGTGTGCTTTCTGTTGCTTTTTAAAGCTGGCTACATGTATGTCAGGGCCCAATCACATGAAAAGGTCAGACATTCATCAGATGGCTTAAGGAAAACAAAAGTCTGATGTGTCTGATGTCTCTGAAACGTCCGTTACCTGCATGACGTGGGTCTGCCTGCATCTGTCTCTGTTTCAAACCACTAACAGGGTGTGTTTTCATTTTAATTAGACAGCACTAACACTGAATGTGCCTTTAGTTCACGCGTGTCTTCTGCGGCCAGGGTTCTTCCAGAGCTGGGGGTGTGTTTGCTAGTGCAATGTGTGAGCGAGCCAGGCAGCGTGGCAGGGCTGTGCGTCTGTGACTAACACCAACACCACTCTTGGTTCCCTTTATTCGGTTAATTAGCCGCTACTCATGAGACAGTTCAGATGTAATCAGGGAGCAGCACGCTCTGTCATCTCCTCCTAATCAGTTTAATGCATCCACTGAACTTCTCTCTACAGAACGCTGCTGGCAGATTTAAAAAATAATTAAAAAAGAAAAAAATTAATGACATACACTAGACGGCCCTCTACTGCCCCTCAGAGCCGCTAAGGAGATAGGGTTATGGTTAGGGTTAGAGTTAGGTTAGGGTTAGGGTTAGGGTTAGATTAAGTTAGGGTTAGGTTAGGTTATCTTAGGTTAGGGTTAGATTAGGGTTAGGGTTAGGGTTAGATTAGGTTAGCGTTAGGTTAAGTTATTTTAGGTTAGGGTTAGGGTTAGATTAGGGTTAGGGTTAGGGTTAGATTAGGTTACCTTAGGTTAGGGTTAGGGTTAAGGTTAGATTAGGTTAGCGTATTTTAGGTTAGGGTTAGGGTTTGGGTTTTCTTAAATTAGGATTAGGTTAGGTTATTTTAGGTTAGGGTTAGGGTTAAGGTTAAGGTTAGGGTTAGAGTTAGATTAAGGTTAGGGTTAGGGTTAGATTAGGTTAGCGTTAGGTTCGGTTATTTTAGGTTAGGGTTAGAGTTAATGTTAGGTTAGGGTTAAGGTTAGATTAGGGTTAGGGTTATTTTAGGTTAGGGTTAGGTTATCTTAGGTTAGGGTTAGGGTTAGGGTTAGATTAGGTTAGGGTTAGATTAGGGTTAAAGTTAGATTAGGTTAGGTTACCTTAGATTAGCGTTAGGGTTAGAGAGCCATACCTGAACAATCTGTAAACAGCCCCGCTACCACACACCAGTTATGTTTACTATGCTGCTATCAAGAAAGTTATAAAAAAAGAAAAGAAAAAGAAAGACAAAGACAGATGGAAGTCATGAGTGTAGTTGAGTTTGAATAAGGGAAACAAAGTGTGTGTAAGATTGTGTGTGTGTGTGTGTGTGTGTGTGTGTGTGTGTGTGTGTGTGTGTGTGTGTGTGTGTGTGTGTGTGTGTGTGTGTGTGTGTGATAGGGGGCAGGGAGTGTAAGCAGGGCCACAGCCGCACTAGACACTTCCAGGTCTCTAACGAGGTCGCTAATTAACTCTCACACTCCTCTCTGCTCGGTCTCATCAGCGGAATACGATGCTTTTTTGACAGGAGAAAATTGCAGTGCAATTAAATCATCTGCAGACGAATCCTTCAGCCACTGGAATTAACAGCTAAATGTTACATTTATCTCAGCAAATGTGTCATGGAGGGACCCAAACAGCACAGAGACCCAGCTAACGTGAGCCTGTTTTAAACAGCACAGAGACCCAGCTAACGTGAGCCTGTTTTAAACAGCACAGAGACCCAGCTAACGTGAGCCTGTTTTAAACAGCACAGAGACCCATCTAACTTGAGCCTGCTTAAAACAGCACAGAGACCCAGCTAACATGAGCTTGTTTTAACAGCACAGAGACCCAGCTAACGCCAGCTTGTTTTAAACAGCACAGAGACCCAGCTAATGCCAGCTTGTTTTAAATAGCACAGAGACCCAGCTAACGCCAGCTTGTTGTAAACAGCACAGAGACCCAGCTAACGCCAGCTTGTTTTAAACAGCACAGAGATTTAACAACACGGGGCCATCGTCTCCTAAAGCACAAGTCAAAAAAAGTTAATCGATTCATTTAATATATTTTTTTCCACTTTCATTCCGGTGTGGAGTGTCAAAAGTGGTGTTTTGCTGTCTACTTCACCTCCGAAGACATGGGTCTTTTGTGCTGGAGCCTTTATTGGGGAAGGATGCGTTTTTTCCCGTCCTTTGAGATAATCATGGGAGATATTTGGGCTTTATTTTCCTAACCCTTTCCCCAATTAACCTCTCCCTACGCTCCCCGCCTGGGGGTGTGTGGAGGTGGTGGGGGGCGGTTAGAGGGTGTCAGGGAGGGACACGTGAGATTTGAGAGTCTACCCCAATCACGCTATTGTTTGTCATCTGTCCGCATAGAAAGGAGAGAACTCGTCTAATTTCAGGGTCTTTTCTTGGCCAGCCACCCTTGGCCCCAGTTGCTCAATGGGGAGGGTGGGGTGGGAGGGGGGCATGGGGCGGGGGTCCGCGGCATGGCGCTGACAGGCCCTTTTTGGGGGGCTGAGGTGGGTCTGCGGGTGCATGGGGGTCTTTGTGAGGGCGTCAGGAGCA
>NC_137499.1:10785000-10805000 GCF_041902795.1 Electrophorus electricus | reverse complement strand
GCATACATACACGTACAAGCACCCTACACACACATACACACACACACACACACACACACACACACACGCATACACACACGTACAAGCACCCTGCACACACATACACACACACACACGCATACACACACGTACAAGCACCCTACACACACATACACACACACACACGCATACACACACGTACAAGCACCCTACACACACATACACACACACACGCATACACACACGTACAAGCACCCTACACACACATACACACACACACACACACACACACACGTACAAGCACCCTACACACACATGCACACACACACACATGCATACACACACGTACAAGCACCCTACACACACACGCACACACACACACAGGTACAAGCACCCTACACACACATACACACACACACACACGCATACACACACGTACAAGCACCCTACACACACATACACACACACACACACACACACATGCACACACGTACAAGCACCCTACACACACATATGCGCGTGCATACACCCTGCACCCTCCCACACGCACACACACACGCGCGCACACACACAGACACACACACGTCCGCACACACAAAGACACACACACTGCTCGTAACCCTCTCAATCTAACCTTGATGTTGTCGCAGACCTAGTAGAGAGGCATACTGCTTAACAACATCAGCATGTTTTAGTGAGAAGTGTTCAGTTTGTATTCATGATTATGCTGCTTTTTTCACTTTGTTTCCCAATTCTGATACATTCGATAGCAACCCAGCAGTCTTGTGTTTTGTTATGTAATAAATAATCATGCTATCACAAATGATTATTTCCTGACAAATGGAATCCATTATCGAATGAGGCATGAACGTTTGTCCAGTCTAGAAATGCCGATCCACATTTCTTTGACCACGGGAAACAGAACTGTTCAGTGTGTTTTGTGGGAGCGTTTGTCTACTGGTGCATACGCATAATGCCATATTGCAATTTTCCTCTGCCTTTTTCATAGTTCCAACATATTGAAGTAACGGAGCAGAAAATGCAGTGACAGTTGTAGCACTTTACTGAGAATTAGTACATACATTCAGCTAGAGAAGGAGAGAGGGAGAGAGAGGGAGGGAGGGAGAGAGAGAGAGAGGAAGAGTGAGGGAGAAAGAGAGAGGGAAGGAGGGAGAGAGGGAGAGGGAGAGAAAAGAGAGAGAGAGAGAGAGAGAGAGAGATGGCCTAATTGTATTTCTATAATTGCCACCGGCTCTAAAAATGATCCATCAACAGCACTGGAGCAGTTGTGGAATGAGGAACAGAGATGAGAGGATGTGCGTTTACCACCAGATCACATTTACACCCAACTCACCTTTTGTTTTTACTCAAACAGAGAGGTGGTTTCGGCTGACCGTGTTTAGGTTGGAGTCGTCCCCAACACTGTCCCTGACAGGCTGAGAGTGTTTCTGTCCTCTCAGCCAGTACATGTTCCATGGACAGTAAGGAATGTTTGAAGAGTGGACTACATTTGGAGCTCTTCAGGCTTCCATAAACAGGAAGAGAATTGTGTTCCTTCAAAAACACAACCTGCTGTGTCTTGTGTATGATCACGGTGTGGTAATGACTCTTAAATTCCAGTCTAAGATAAAACAACAATATTCTCATTTACTGTTAATATACTGACTGCAACACGAAGCTCATTAGTGTAAAAATAATTTCTAGTTCATGTCAAGTCCATCTCTTTGGGTTATTAACAGCCCGTGAACAGTCCATGAACAGCCCGTAAACAGCCCGTGAACAGTCCATAAGAGGAATACAATAACTCCCGTTTATTGGTGCCTAGAACTTCACTGCCACGACTCAGTCAACTTCACTGGAACATTAGCACATGTTCTGTCTTGTCAAACTATCTTAGTCGAGCATAAAACATTTGTTCTGGAAACCATGTAAGACAATTGCCTGGTTAAGAAGCCTGTTAAATCATGTCAACAAGAATTATGCTGCACATAACTGAAAACTCCATCTAAAAATCACTAGTCTTCCAGTGACAAACATGCACATGCAGATGCACTGGCTTACGCTTGCGCGTGCGTGCACTAGCACACACACAAATAAATGCAATGCAGGCCAACAATGTACGACAGCTACTCACTGACACCATCCAGGCTTATATGACAGACCATATCATTAAAAAAATAACGTAGACGGTGTTTTTTCCCCTCGGCTTCACGAGGCAATCTTTAGATCGAGCGTTTCAATCTGTCACGCTGCCTTCCAAAGTACATGTTCATTTATGGCTGTTATTATTGTGTCATGTCGCTTGAATTGATAACACGACACAACTTGTTCACAGAAATGTTTCCCTGCTGGAGCAGTTGTGAGGTCAGGGACGTTAACTACGGGAACGAGAAACGCAGGGAAGGGATGTCAGTTCGTCACTTCAGACTTGTCCTGTTCCGTGAAATCTAAAGACACGGCGGGTAACAATTAACACCTCTAATTCAGCGTCATGTGTAGATCACAACCGACACCAGCGGCATGCATGCGCATACTGTACCAAACATCTTTGGCAACATTTAACCTTGGCTGGAAACTGCATGCGCATTGTGTGCTAAAATGGACGTGGTTAGTTTGAGGGTTGTGTTTTGGACATCATGTCTGTCGTGGAATCAGAAATACATCAGTGCCAAACAACACAACACGCAGCAGTAATACGCACACAATCTTTGATTAATATCGTATGCCACGTTCTTGAATAATTACGTCACTTCTTAGTCACATGACCTATTCCCTGCTGATCACATGAATAGTGACATGGCGCAAGTTATTTATTATTTGCCAAAATACATTAACTTTTAAATACGGAGGTCTCATGCACACTTTGCGAAATTTAACTTACAGTTTCGGTATGCAAATCAGTATTACATGTTTTAGGGTTTTGATGGAGTTTTTGGACAAACGTGTGTCTGCATGACTGTTTTTGCACAGCATAAATCTAAACATCTCTGGTTAGTTATACACAGAAATGCATTAGTTTACTCATTCATAACATTCACAGGCATTTCAGAGTCATCTAAGTCACTGATTTGTTAAGTTCAAGTTCCTATCGACATATTTTAGACACTGATGCTAAACTCCTAAACTGGAAGCTTAAGACAGGTTCTTTTCTACAGCATATAAAGTACACACACTATGCACAGCTCACGTTGCTGTGTGTGTGTGTGTGTGTGTGAGAGAGAGAGAGAGAGAGAGAGAGAGAGAGAGAGAGAGAGAGAGAGAGAGAGAGAGAGAGAGGAAGAGAAGTCTAATTTGCATGACTGCTTAGTTAGGGATTTTCTGGGATTTTCCGTGATTTTCCATTTGCTCTATCACATCTTCTGGGGCTGTGGGTGGGGTCACCATCCTGTTCATGACACGCCCATCTCCACCCTGATTTCATGACACTTGCATACAAAGACGCAGTGGCCCAGTAGGGGAGGAGTGGGGATACTGGGCTGAAGGGGCAGCCAGAGCCACGCCCCCTCAGGGACTGACTCCACCTCCATTACTACAGCCTTAATTACACAGAGGCAGGTTAGGAGGAGCCTACTGTCAGCTCCGCCCCACGGGGGTGCAGCCTGCAGCTATTCCTCCACTAGGCACATGCACACACGCGCACACACACACACACACACACACACACACACACACACACACACACACACATGCATATAAATACCCACATTTAAGGGCCTTGTACACAACCGCCTTGTGTTCTGAGAAACCACTGAGACTTGCGAGACACCCTAGAATACACCACCTCATGTCCAGCACACAGTTATGCTCTCTCAGGTCAGGGACATTTACCGCAACCTGAAACTGTTCTGCAGAAGACACTTCAAAGGAAGAACTGAGACAAAAGTGTGGTGGTCCGCTGGAAAGGCCGACTAAGCAAGCCAGGGAGAGGCACGATTGTGGTGACCGACTTTAATCAGCTAATTACAGTGATGCATGTAGCCTGCCATACCTGCACTAATACGGCGCCATATATTTAACATGTGTAAAGTGCTCCCCACACACCACCTCTGTCTCCTTGATTAATGTAAATTTAATTAGGCACAATACTAATTGAGCAATAAATAATGACTAGCTGTGCATTTATGCAAAGATAATGGCGAGGTGATGCACAGACGCCACCATACGCTAAAAAACACCCCCAGTACATGTATTACAGATATTATCAGTACTAAGTGTATTATGAATTGTGCATCATGTCATGAATGTACAAACATTTCTGATTGACAGGTAATGCAGGTAATGGGACATGAGAAAAGTCAAAATGCTTCACACCGACCAGTAAACAACTATACACAATTTATATGTGTGCTCAAGCATACACACTGACCAGTACACAACTATACACAATTTATATGTGTACTCAAGTATATACACTGACCAGTACACAGCTATACACACTTTATATGTGTACTCAAGTATACGCACTGACCATTACACAACTATACACACTTTATATGTGTACTCATTAATATTCAAGTATATATTTAACAGTCTGTGTATTAGACATGCCCGTCTCATAACTTAAAGTGATGTAGATTTGCTGGACCACTACCTTTACGCAACCAGTAGTAGATTATCACATACTAATGTTGTCCCCACAGTGCTGTTAGCAAGATAACAAAGTAAAGGACCTGTTTCTGACCCAGGGCACCACAGCACAGCTGAAGTGTCCTTTTATAAATCGTATAGCAGTCCACTGAAATTTCCAAGAGACCTTTGCATAGTTAAAAAAAAAAAAAACTACAAACTATTAATATATGAGTTTCTTCTGAAGATTCATGACATGTTCCAAGAGGTTTCAGGCACTGATCTCTCACCTTTGATTGCCAAATGGATCATTGTCCAGGGTCACATGACCCAGACAGCCATATCTGGTGAGTGCTCCTCGCAGTGGTTCTAGTGCTGGTAGCACTCCAGTTCTGTTTGATCCACCTATCAATCGCTGCCCTGTATCATTTAGACGTGGCTGTGTCAAAGGCCCCTGAAATAGAAACAAAACGTCTTTATAGGAATAAAACGTGATTAATGATGCCAGCATGGAAGTTGTCGGCACATGGGCGCTAGCGACAGATAAATCTATCAATCTCTGCTGAGCCTGAGTGGTCCCCAGCCATTACACAGAACTGCCAAGTCAGCACTCTCAGATTAGACATGCAGAGGGTTCTGTTAATAGCTGGATCTCATCTAAAATAACGAAGAAAAAAACGAGCAATGTAGTGTTTAAAAATACTACGACCAGTCTGCTGATGTCAAAACATGTTTGTAGTGTTAGTGTAGTGTTCAGCTAGAGCAGTGTTGTAGTGCTAAGTAGTGTAGTGTTGCAGTGTGTGTGTAGTGTTGCAATGTGTGGTGTTGTCGTGTTTGTAGTATTAACTAGTGAAGTATTGCAATATGTGTAGTGTTAACTAGTGTAGTGCTGTAGTGTTAAGTAGTGTTGCCATGTGTGTAGTGTTGTAATGTTTGTGGTGTTAACTAGTGTAGTATTGCAATATGTGTAGTGTTAACTAGTGTAGTGTTGCAATGTGTGTAGTGTTGTAGTGTTTGTATTGTTAGCTAGTGTAGTGTTTTAATTTGTGTAGTGTTAACTAGTGTAGTGTTGTAGTGTTTGTAGTGTTGTAATGCATGTAGTGTTTGTAGTGTTGTAATGCATGTAGTGTTTGTAGTGTTGTAATGCATGTAGTGTTTGTAGTGTTGTAATGCATGTAGTGTTTGTAGTGTTGTAATGCATGTAGTGTTTGTAGTGTTAACTAGTGTAGTGTTGTATTGTTAACTAGTGTAGTGTTGTGTTTCTAGTGTTAACTAGTGTGCTGTTGTATTGTTAACTTGTGTAGTGTTGTAATGTGTGTAGTGTTAACTAGTGTAGTGATGTAGTGTTTGTAGTGTTAACTCGTGCAGTGGTGTAATGTTTGCAGTGTTAACTAGTGTACTGTAGTTTGTAGAGTTAACTAGGGAATTGTTGTAGTGTTTGTAGTGTTAACTACAAAACTGTGATCAAATAGATGGTTCTCTGGGAATTTGATGACTGAGTGACACTTTGAACTGTGTTTGCTGTGGTCCACAAGTACCAATAACCCTCGTGAGGCGAAGACCCACCAAGGACAGAAGAGAACAGTGGACATTCTAGAAATTATGCAATGTCGTCAATATTAGAATGAAACTGAAATCAAGTGTCCTGTATACTACATGTTGGTGTGGGACGCATTTAAGATTTGTGTTTGTATGAGGTAAATGTGTAAGACATTAATCAGATTCCCTGACTGGCGTCTGCATGGTGGGGATTAGGGATTGAATTCGGCCAAAGGAGGATGGCCCCCCCTTTGAGTCTTGGTTCCTCTCCAGGTTTCTTCCTCATGCTCTTGGGGATTTTTCCTTGCCACTATCACCCCTGTCTTGGACTTGGACATTTGTAAAGCGGCTTTGTGACAACGGCTGTTGTAAAAAGCGCTATAGAAATAAATTTGACTTGACTTGATTTTTGACTTGGACCTGACCTGGAGATTCCCTGGTACACAGACTCACTTTTTAATGCTGTTTTACCCAGATGGCCGAGCAGGTCGTACTGATCAGGTGTCTCCCGGCCAGTCGAACCTTGCGGCCTGCAGTCACTTTGCAGCTGAATGAGAATGCGGCCCTGACTCTTCAACGTCAAGCATGCCGCTGACACGCCGCTGACACGCCGCTATGCCATTGGCCCGGATGCCGCCGTTGGGAGCTCAGTTAAGAGGTGAACTTTGATCACATTTAAAATGACGCAGAAATGTAAGCTTTAACTGAGACACCTGTGAGAACTTGCTAAAAGGTCTGAGTCACTTCAAATGAAGGAAGCAAATTCAATCAACACAAAGCTGTTATTCAATTAAACATGTAGTGGAGCAAATTAAATTAAGGAATAATGACTGATTTAGTAGAGCCAGCGATCTGTGCTTCCCTCACATGCCTCTGCCAGACGTCCAGTCATTTTTAATCTAATACATCTCTCTTCTGTTTTTTATGAGAGGAACCTCAGTTGTAGTCAGATGGTGTGCCCCTGTACCACAATGCACTGCAAGGGTTGTATAGCCACACATCCCGCTATACCAGGGAGAGCTATGTCATGTTCTGGGAAACAAGTAGGAATTTACAGAAGGAAAACAGAGATTATCTTTAATCACCGATCTTCCTCTTATGGCAAAGCTGGGGCTCCAACACTTCCATTCCTTATGAAAATATCTGCCTCTCTCGGATTGGCACTCGGCATGGGAGCAACAGTGTGCAGATCCGATGGGAATGCCAATGTCCTTATTACCCATCCCGGCACATTGTAACTGGAAATTGCTTCTTTCGGGTTTTGTTTGCGCTGGCAATTACAATAAACTCTCTGCTTGACACGTTGTTTGCACAGATGTAAGCATTAATAAACATGAGTGCTAATCTGAATTATTGAGCTGCTCAGCGTTGCCCCGACGATGGATTTTCCTGCTTCCGACGGGCCCCAGCAGCAAGCAGAGGGAGGTGGTCAGGCTCCCTGGGCTCGAGTGGAGGTTTGGGTCCTTATCACACGTAAAATCCTTCCATTAAATGTGCAGCTGTGGACCTGGTCCTGGTGGTGTCTCCCCAGGCCTGCTGTGGGAGCTTCACACACACACACACACACACACACACACATACACACACACACACACACTCACTCACAAAATCATTCAAGAGAGTGACATTTTCTCTGCAATTTTCTGTCAGGGGAGGTCTTTGAGTTTAACAAGGTAAAGTTATGTATGAGTGTCCGTGGGAATGTCCTGAGCAGCTCTGCCAACACCATTTAACGGGAAGTAAAATCCCAGAAATCCCAGAAATCCCAAAAAGCTTCGTCTCAGAAACCTTTTGAAATCGGAGTTGATTTTGGAGTAAAGACTGAAAATATTCCTTATGCCTTCAGACTGAAGAATCCGTCTCATAAGATGACATTGTCCACATGGAGTAATATTTAAGTAATAAAAATACCAACCAATGCACAGTTACACAACAGGAGGTCACCAGTTCATCAGGAGGTCACTAGTTCATCATAACCAAATAATTTTTTTGCATACAAAGACACACAATGATACACACATTTTCTACACCGGATACTGTCCCTAGCCTGGCCCTCCCTGTGCAGGCTAACTCTGCTTCTGACTATTTCATCCACAAAGTCAAAGCATTTCTGAAGATGTACAAAAATCAACACACATGCACACACACTCACACACACACACACACACACACACACACACACACACACACACACCACAGAGAGGGCGGGGGTTTGCTCATTGCACATCTCTATGGTTGTAAATGAATACAGAAGCTTGGTGTTAATTCAGTTCTGTCACAGAACCCCCAGGAAGCAGGCTACAGAGCTGTGACAGCCCCGCGTTACCCACAATGCACCTGCATGCTCTTTTCTTTCTCACTTTTCATTTGCATGTTATTATCTTTTTTTTTTGTCGAATATTTTACCTTAACAAAACACAAACACGATGTTGTATTGGGTCTCTTGGTCTCCGTAAAACCAATCACATGTAAAGTATCTTACGCCTCGCAAACACCATGCGCCCATTTTCAGATGAATAATATATTCACGGGGCTGTTTAACGCTGCATTCCAGGATGTTGAATAAAAAAAGAACATTCCATCTTTTCAGTGGGCCTCTATGTCAGATAAGTCTTAAAATTCTGAATGTTCCACAATCTCAGGTTCAGATGAATAAGAATAGCCGTAATATTATACTAATGAGGTGAGCTGGACGCAGACACCCCCCCCCCCCCCACACACACACACGCTCCTCTTCTCTCTTTCTTATGTTGTAGTAATTGTAGGCACATGTTCAGCAGTCACAATGCCTAACTGTAATCAAAGCCCTCGCCTGGTTTGTGTACGTTATCATATGGGTCCATTTCACTCCCACGCCTTTAGGTCAGCTGCGCCGCTACCAGGACTTTCAGCTGAATGAGATGTGGGTGATCAAAGTGTCCAAGAGTCTTTTTGATTGGGCAGAGTAGCTATCTCTCTTTCTTCTCTCATGCCCTTTGAACATCTTACACTTCTCTTCTTAAAAAAGAGAGAAGACAATCTCCTTTTCCAGTACTCCTGTAAAGCTTGCCGCACTCCTGCTGGGCTTCTGGGATTTGGGTTGTTGGGCTGTTGGGTACAGCTAGGGCAGGCGCACTAAGTCCAGTCCTATGTCCAGTCCTATGTCCAGTCCTATGTCCAGTCCTAAGTCCAGTCCTAAGTCCAGTCCTATGTCCAGTCCTATGTCCAGTCCTATGTCCAGTCCTAAGTCCAGTCCTAAGTCCAGTCCTATGTCTAGTCCTAAGTCCAGTCCTAAGTCCAGTCCTAAGTCCAGTCCTAAGTCCAGTCCTATGTGCTGCACTGTTCGAGCAGGCTGGGACGCAGGGGAGACGCATGTCCAGCAAAGTACTGGCACTGTTCTGTGATCTTTCTACAGAGATTTCTCTCTATCTGTCATCACGGCCGTGTTCATGCGTCTTTCAACATGTCATTTTTTTAGGACTTGGCCTTGAGGAACTGGACAGAGACGGTGTTAAAGGTGCATGAGGAATTTAATAGAAGAAATCGGTAACTGTAAGAAATGATTTGTAATACGGAGAAAGTAAATTCCAGTAGGTTTGTGTCTTCCTTTTTTCACGCAGTGACTTGTTCATTCGTTCGTTCATTCATTCATTCATTCATTCATTCATTCATAACTGGGCTAATTGCGTGTAGGTGGGCTTGCTCAAGCGTGCCCTGATTGATAAGGTCTGCCCAACATGAGGCTCCGCCCCTTCAGCTTCTGGAGGTATCCACCAAGCTACTGGCCACGACTCCCAACATGTTTACAAGTCTGGTCATCACCGCGCTTTACAATGAAACCTCAGTGGAAAACTCCACAACAACAGCCTTTTTTTTAATGAAACATATTTTTGACCTGTTTTTGTTTTTTTTTTTTTGTTTTGTTTTTTATATGCACTTCTGAGCTGTTGCTTGTATGAAGCAGACGGTCTGTTGTTAGCACGGAGTCCTGTCTTATCGTGCAGAGTGTGAGTAGAGTGTGATAGACACCCTGGTGAGTGTGTGCACGAGATGACC
The DNA here is from genome assembly GCF_041902795.1 of Electrophorus electricus. Lineage (NCBI taxonomy): Eukaryota > Metazoa > Chordata > Actinopteri > Gymnotiformes > Gymnotidae > Electrophorus > Electrophorus electricus. Next base: position 10,794,881 of record NC_137499.1, on the reverse strand, counting down.
TTTATGTTTCCTAAAGCTGCTCTGATGAGACTTTGTCCTGAGTTAAGAGCCATCACGTCCTAGTGTCTGTGATAACCCTCCATCCAAACACACACCCCCACACACACCCAAACACACACCCACACACACAGCCACACACAAACCCAAACACACAGCCACACACATCCACACCCAAACACACACCCAAGCACACATCGCACACAACCAAACACACACCTGCCCCCCACACCCAAGCACACACCCACCCCCCACACCCAAACACACCCCCAGCCCCACACCCAAACACACCCACCCTCCACACCCAAACACACAATCACACACACCCACATGCTGCTAGAGTACTGTATTAAATCAGCACTGCACTCTGAATTGTTCTGGCTGCTACCAGTTACTGCTATGTTCAGTATAGCATGTCACTGACTCCTATGCACAACCCACTTTACATATTCCCAGTACTACATACTGGTAAAAATGAATGCACTGTCTGTTCTTTGTGTATTGGTCCTGTCCTGTATTTATTTATTGTATGAGATCATTGCACTGTATTGTATTGTTTGCACTCATGTAGTGTGTTGCACTTGTTTTGTTTTGTGTTGCACCATGGTCCGGGAGGAACAATGTTTCGTTTTTGCTGTGTACTTGTATATAGCTGAAATGACAATAAAAGCCTTTTGAACTTTTGAACTTTGAACATACACACCCAAGCCCGACACACGGGTTCTTACCTTGGCACAATGTGTTTTAAACGACTGTTTTACCTAGAAACAGATATTCATTTCATTTGCTGTTAGGTGACATGCTGATGTCATCTATTTTAATATTTGTAGTAAAGTCAGAAATCTAGTGCACATGCAGAAAGGTGCGGAGCTGGAACCCAGCACCCAGCGTAGCAGCAGTTGTCCGTGCCCATGCGCTCCGGGTCTATGAGGGGCTGTTAATGGGTGTGAAAGCAGCGCTCAGAATAGCCGCACATCCACTACTCTCTTTCCGCTCATGGAAAGCTCTAATTAATGGTTCCACAGGCGTTTGTAATGGGTGTTGATGGCCTTACGTTGCTTTTTTTAAATATACGCTGTTTGAGAGAACACACTGAGAGGCATTTCCACACAGCGACGGCCGCTGGGTTGCAGCACCGATGTTTTCACTGTGACCCTCCCCGCTGTGTTTACCAGTGTTACTTAATATGCACATTAGACATGATTTGCTCATACCTGACCAAGTTGTTTCAGCTGTGCGAGGTTCCTAAAGCTCGTCATTAAAGTAATGAAGCACTTCTGCTGATCAGCGAAACACAACCAGCCCTCCACACACACCATCCTGAACACCAGCATCAGAAGACATGCTAACGCCTGCGCTCAGAGTTGATAACACTGATAACAATGTCTCCTGGTTTTGGGAGCGGGTTTCTCATGAAACTACTCGATAATTTAGACGCACAGCAGTCAGAAATGTCGGAAGTAGAATGTCTGTCAGATGAGATTATATGTTCGCGTAACGTCTCGCCCGGCCTCAGACTGACAAAAAATATTCTCAATAGAAATTCACTGTTCCATGCCTTATAACAAATGACCACTGATCCCAGTTCAGTGGTGAGGTTGTATTTTCACCACAGTATGATGTTCTGGTGGTGTAGCTGTGAGCAGGCCGAACACGTGTAATTACTGTGCAGCCGCTTGTAGCAAAGAAAGAAAGAGGATGAAAGAAATGAAGAGCAAATGATAGAAGGAAATGATGAAAGAAATGAAGAACAAACCATAGAAGGAAAGGGTGAAAGAAATGAAGAGCAAACGATAGAAGGAAAGGATGAAAGAAATGAAGAGCAAACGATAGAAGGAAAAGGTGAAAGAAATGAAGAGCAAACAATAGAATGAAGAAATGAAGAGCAAACAATAGAAGGAAAGGGTGAAAGAAATGAAGAGCAAATGATAGAATGAAGAAATGAAGAGCAAACGATAGAAGGAAAGGATGAAAGAAATGAGCAAACGATAGAAGGAAAGGATGAAAGAAATGAAGAGCAAAGGATAGAATGAAGAAATGAAGAGCAAACGATAGAAGGAAAGGATGAAAGAAATGAAGAGCAAACAATATAAGGAAAGGATGAAAGAAATGAAGAGCAAACGATAGAATGAAGAAATGAAGAGCAAACAATAGAAGGAAAGGATGAAAGAAATGAAGAGCAAAGGATAGAATGAAGAAATGAAGAGCAAACGATAAAAGGAAAGGATGAAAGAAATGAAGAGCAAAGGATAGAATGAAGAAATGAAGAGCAAATGATAGAAGGAAAGGATGAAAGAAATGAAGAGCAAACGATAGAATGAAGAAATGAAGAGCAAACGATAGAAGGAAAGGATGAAAGAAATGAAGAGCAAACAATAGAAGGAAAGGATGAAAGAAATGAAGAGCAAACGATAGAATGAAGAAATGAAGAGCAAACGATAGAAGGAAAGGATGAAAGAAATGAAGAGCAAAGGATAGAATGAAGAAATGAAGAGCAAACGATAGAAGGAAAGGATGAAAGAAATGAAGAGCAAACAATAGAAGGAAAAGGGTGAAAGAAACAGAGAAAACGATAGAATGAAGAAATGAAGAGAAAACGATAGAAGGAAAGGATAAAAGAAATGAAGAGCAAACGATAGAATGAAGAAATGAAGAGCAAACGATAGAAGGAAAGGATGAAAGAAATGAAGAGCAAACAATAGAAGAAAAAGGGTGAAAGAAACAAAGAGAAAACGATAGAATGAAGAAATGAAGAGCAAACGATAGAAGGAAAGGATGAAAGAAATGAAGAGCAAAGGATAGAATGAAGAAATGAAGAGCAAACGATAGAAGGAAAGGATGAAAGAAATGAAGAACAAACGATAGAAGGAAAAGGGTGAAAGAAACAAAGAGCAAACGATAGAATGAAGAAATGAAGAGCAAACGATAGAAGGAAAGGATAAAAGAAATGAAGAGCAAACGATAGAATGAAGAAATGAAGAGCAAACGATAGAAGGAAAGGATGAAAGAAGAGGCTCAGCTGCTCCTTGACGGGGGGATTCCCCAGCCAGCAGCCGTGAACAGGGCTGCAGAGCTCATAAGTCATCAGCGAGGGGGACATTTATTTCCGTTGCATGTAATATGTCACAGGCTGGTGGCAGAGCGCCGGTGCGTCAGTGTGCGGGCCGCTGCAGAGCTGCACGTACCTGTGCTGATCTTCATGCTTCAGGGGCTCCTAATTTAAATAGGAAGTAGAACATATTTCACAGACTCACAGGGAGCCTGGGGGTGGATCTCCTGGGGGTAAAAGCTTGATGATGCGGTGCTGTTTCGAGCGCGCATCGCTCAAATGACCTTAAATGACCTCCCTTCCCACCTGACCTCCTCCTAAACGCCTGTGGGTGGAGCATGCGGGGCGCAGGGGCACAGCAACAGGACGCCGGCCGGGCCGAACTGGGTGATACTCCTGCACACACTGCTGGACCGGGCGCTGGACCATCTGGAACAGGGGGGGGTTCAACTGTCTGGGGGTCCCCTACAGGCTTCCCCAGCAGGTGTACCAACACACACACACACACACACACACACACACGCACACATTTTAGCTACAGAATTTGAGACATTTACATTGCATCGCTGTGTACATCGCTGTGTACATTGCTGTGTTTGGTATCAGGTTCCAGATCTTCTGCCCCTCAGGCACTGGGCTGAAGGGACGCTGGAATGGTAATGATAACTGGAAGCAGCCCCGTCCCCCCGCGGACTCCTAATGAGCCCCAGAAGGGAAAAGCAATTTCATTGTTTCTGCTTGATGCTCTGGATGGTGCTATAAGGTATTTATTCTACTTTCGAGTTTAAGTGTGTCAGTCCAAACACACTGCGCCTAAACAGGCTAACAGGATCCCGCTCTGAGCTAAACTGCTGTAGTAACCCAATCAATAGTAGCCAGTCTTCCCACCATGGGACACAGGCTCTGATCCAACCTGTATCGTCTCCTATCATATCTGTCTGAATCAGCGTCCTCTGCTCTCTGTCTCATCCTAAACAAACACACATACATACATGCACACACACAAATCAGACTTGACCAAAACAGCAAAGACCTCTGACACTTGACCCCTGACACCGTGACCTGATGTCTGATGGCCTATTGATTCTGTCTGGGTTTTCCCTCATAGTTGTTGGCATCATACACAACGTGTTACCTAATCTCCAGAACAGACACAAATGTATTCCCAGTGATTTATCCAAATGTTTATCCTTAATGAAAGCATCACACCAAAGGTTATTTGTAATGTTTTTGTATTTTTTGTTATTTTAAAAGTTGAATTTCAATGCATTTAAATTTAAGCTTTAACAGCGACAAGCATACATAGAAATAAACTGTTATATTCCACTGTGCTTGAGAATCTAGTTTGCAGACACTTACAGCATAGTTACAATACTCGAAGCTGGCAGATGAGTAATCAGACATGTCCCGCTGTAAGGTCTTGGTCTAGCCAGCCTCGTTGGCTGTATAACCATGGAAAAGGGTGAGGCTCTCGTTAAGGAGCTGGAGGGTCAGTATGGTCAGCCCGTCAGTGGTCACCATCACACTTTTGAATATGTCTCTTCACAAAATCTCATCTTGTAGTTGTGCAACATAAAATTAGTCAAATTCTACCCTGAATAAAAACAAAAGTAACATTGTTGTGTATGTTTAGATGAATACAAAATGACATTTAAATGTGAAAAGCAAAATAAAGGTACATGGGAGGGAAAACTAATGCATGTCCTGCTCTACCTTCCAGGACATAAACGCTCTCTGCAGTCCTATTAGAAAGAAAGCAGCTGATGGCTTGTGTTAGCCGCTGACATGGGACACAAAAGGACTCAAACCTCGATGGCAAATTGAGTTTGCTGTGTGTACAAGCGCCTGCCAGATTTAATATTGAATGGATGATCCAAAATGGATTTTTGATCCAAGGAAAATGAGGAATGAGGGGGTAAAAAGAAAACCTGCTGGAAACGAATCTATAAATCTCCAAAGCCGAGATCTTGCTCCCAGGCGGAGAATATATTTCATCTCCTGGCTGTGTCTTCTGACTTTGACGAGTTGTTTTCATGTAAAGAAAAACCTATAGTCCTGACCTCCGCACCGTGGTGCCTGTGGCCATTTTCAGGTTGCATGTTTTCAGTGCCTCACCCCTTGGGAAAGATCCAAATCAAACCAGCATAAATATTTCAGTGCTTTCTCAAGATCTTTTTCGTGCTCTCTGGCCTTCTGCTAATGTGCTCGTTGCGTCAGACAGGCAAAACCCCTCCTGCTCACATCTGCGGCTGAGCGACAGTCCACTCTGTCCCGCCCGTCCTGGCATGGCACCTAACGAGGGAAAGGCAGACAGCTGTCCACGTGACACACAGAACAGAGCACAAATTCCACAAACCGTTTCACCGTTTCATCATTTCACCACATTTTGTGAATTTCCATAAATCTAAATTAAATTAATATTAGGATTAGATTATGAGAAAGCCCACCATAAATTCTTCAGAATTAAACAAAAAGCAAGAAGCTATATATATGTATATATATACTTCTTGCTTCTCTAATCTAAGACATCTGACATGTACAGACATCTGGAACCATCTGAGATTATCTGGACCAGGTGCAGTTCAGAGTGAAAATGACTTCATTATGAAGGAATAATCATCTGGCATGTACCTGGAGGTCTGGATGGGGCTGACGTTACCCGTCCTCCAGCAAAGATCTGCAGTAGATTTGACTTTTCACGAGAAACTGAAGATTGACCTCCTACCCTGACACTACAACTCAGCTCCGCCCCCTCACCCGCATCCTCCTGACCCAGCCCCGCCCCCTCACCACCCATCCTCTGAACCAGACACGCCCCCTCACCACCCATCCTGCCACCCTCATCCCCGTCCCCTCACCACCCATCCTCTGGACCAGACACGCCCCCTCACCACCCATCCTGCCACCCTCAGCCCCGCCCCCTCACCACCCATCCTCTGGACCAGACACGCCCCCTCACCACCCATCCTGCCACCCTCAGCCCCGCCCCCTCACCACCCATCCTCTGGACCAGACACGCCCCCTCACCACCCATCCTGCCACCCTCAGCCCCACCCCTTCAACACGCAGCCTCCTGACCCAGCTCTGCCCCCTCTCCCCCATTGTCCCCACCCCGTCCTCCCGCCCTCAGCCCCGCCCTCACCCCCTCCTCCCGCCCTCAGCCCCGCCCTCGCCCCTCCTCCCGCCCCTAGTCCCACCCTCACCCCCTCCCCCCGCCCTCAGCCCCGCCCTCACCCCCTCCTCTCGCCCCCACCCTCAATACACCCTAAAGTTTCCTGCTGGAGAAATTATAGTTTATTTATTCAAAAGTGAGTAACACCGTGCTCATTAATTAAGGGAGCATTCCAGAGGGACGAGACAGTCCTCGAACCCTCTTCCGTGTGTCAGAATGGACGATCCATTAGAAGCTTTTTGCGTTTGCCTGCGGCTCACCTGTTGACGAGAGCTCTGACGATGCGCCGATACCCGACTGCTTGGTGCATGATGAGCACATTAGCAGGATAAACTCTTGGACTGGGTCCAGTTCATCAATTCTCCCTGAGACCCACTTTACGTAAAACCAGTATTTGTAGTGACGGGGGACGAGCGGAGGGAGTGTCGTTCACCTGGAAGCGGTGGTGGGAAGTCTGCCCTCTGGAGCAGCACGGAATGCTTTCGGATCTGTTATTGTGCACGGGGTGGTGTGATTAGCTCTGCTTTGTTGTGTGAGGTACCAGCGCCGCGTGAATCACTGATTAAAACGTTTTTAAAAGATGAAAAGTTCAACTCCCGTCAAAGGTCACAGTAATTTAACGCCCATCTGGGGTTCAGCTTCTCAGACTTCTGCAGTTACCACTGGCCACCGAGGAGCTTGTTCACACAGGTCAAGCAAAACAACTCAAAATTAACAAAATAAGAGTCCACAAAATAAGAATCCACAAAATACCTCAAAAAATAATGTTGATCACTTGCAAGTCGATCGAACAACCGCCTTCTTTCTGTTCTGGACAGAGACACTGGAGGTAAATCGTAGAAATGTCTGGGGTATTGACTGGTAACTGTGCTGGCAGTGTAAACAGGATGACCACTGACAGACTGCAGGAAGGAAAGATAGAAACTGCTCCATCGGAGCGGAGGGATAAAGATCTTTCTAATGAAGTACAGCAGTGTGTAGTGACTAGCAGAGACAGCAGAGGAGTCAGGAGGAGAGAGAGGGGAGAGAGGGAAGAGGGGAGGAGAGGGGAGGAGAGGGGAGAGGGGAGGAGAGAGGGGTGGAGAGGGGAGGGGAGGAGAGAGGGAAGAGGGGAGGAGAGGGAAGAGGGGAGGAGAGGAGAGGAGAGGGGAGAGGGGAGGAGAGGGGAGAGGGGAGGAGAGGGGAGAAGAGGAGAGGGGAGAGAGAGGAGAGGGGAGAGAAGAGGAGAGGAGAGGGGAGAGGGGAGGAGAGATTAAGATTAAGAAGAGAGAGGTTGTGGGTCCTTTCCTGAATGTTAACAGGCAATATGAAAAGCCACAGAAGCAGCAGAAGTCTGGACTTTAGTGCTCTTCACGTGCAGACGTGCAGGACTTTGGCACCAGATGCCAACAGCAGTCTGGGAGGAGAAGCTCCAGGAACCAGTGAGTCAGGAGAAACGTCCCGCCTGAGTCCGGAGGAACGTCCCGCCTGAGTCTGGAGGAACATCTCCGTGTGCGGCCTGTGTAGAGACTCGCGGTATGTGTGTGGGAATGAACGAGACCTGACTGAACAGCTATATGCCTTCATGACACTGCCAGCTGAACTCTCTCTCTCTCTCACCCACACACACACACACACTCATATACACACACACACACACACACACACACACACACACACACACACACACCTGAAACCTTCCCTCATGTCCCCTTGCTTCGCAGTAGTAATAAGTCCCTCTGTTTTACGCAGTCCATGCACACCCAGCTGTCCAATGAAGATGAGAAGAGGAGACAGACTAAAAAAGTGTCCTCACAAAACATTTTTCTTCCCAAAATATTTTGTGTTCTGCTATTCGTCAGAAGGCACTAAACCATGGTTGTGCAAGTTAGGAGATCGAAACCAATTACCATTAGAGGATCTGTGACAGTCGCGCACTGCGCCTGCACGCCAGGCACTCTGGAGTGCCTGCGTGCAATTTAAGCGGCCAATCGATGCAGCCCTGCAGTTAGCAAGCGGCACCTCCCTTCGAGTGGCGTGTCAGAGCAGGGTCTGGACCCCTCCTATGCCCGAAATGTCAAACCGCTCAGGCTGGGCGTGCTCGGGGGTTAAGGGAGGAGAAATAGTTCCTGTGAAACATTATTGACGTTCGTTAACCCACGTTTCCAGCGTCTGAGGAGAGAGAGGTCGATTCTCATTTAGAAGGAGACCAAGCAGAGATGAGTGTGAGCCTGGGGAATCTCTCCCCACCATGTTCCTCCGGTAGAGATCACAGGGGTCATGTGACAGGGCTCAGGAGGTCAAAGGTTACAGTGCTGCTGCTGGCAGTCCAAGGTCAAGGTGACAGAGGGACGTGGGCGATGGGGCGGGGCCTTCATCTACAGCAGTGTCCTTCCAGCCAATCAATACTATTAAAAAGTCTGCCTGATCTATGGGCTCCACCTCCTACGCTCTCCCATGTCCTCAGGTACTTCCTCAGTCGCAGCCTTCTGCTCTTTTCACTGTCCTTCATCTATCTCATTCTCTATTCCCTTTTTTTTCCTCTCTCCATCTCTCTCTCCATCTCTCTCTCCATCCCTGTGTCTTCCTCTCTCTCTCCCTCCCCCTAGCTCTCTCTCCATCCCAGTCTTTCCCTCTACAGGAGTGAAACTCCACTGTGATAAAGCGCACCCCTGCCCCACCCCAGCCCACCCCAACCAGACTCACGTCTAGCCGGACAGTCTGTTGTTTGAACAGTGCCTCAGTAAGCCCTCTCTCTTTAATATTTACGCTGGCGCATTTGAGGGTCTGAAGCCGCATGACGCAATTACACACATGACCAAGGCGATAGCCCCCGAAACAGAGCAAGCCTTTACCATCCCTGCAGAACAGCGCACCACACATGTTGTTTGCATTTCAATTAAACAGGGCAAAATACTGGTGTTTTCTTCAAAGTCTGTTTCAGTCGTCAGAGCAGCGGAGAGCAGGAAACACGCAGGAGCTTCAAACACAGCGAGCTGACATCGACACCGTCCCTGACGCCTTCAACCCTGCGAAGGTGGAGCTCTAGCACAGACACTTCCAGCCCGGGCCGATTACGGGTCTTTGTATAGTCGATAAGGGCTGGCTAACTCACAGAGGGGCAACGGAGCGGTTCGTTGTGTTAGTATAAGAAGAATATTTAATATGGTGACAGCATGGTAGTACAGACTTCACTGAAAGAAGATGTTGAACAAAGACTCTGATGTATGAAAACTGAACTATGAGCGCGTGGGTGGATGTGGTGGTGGTTGGTGTCGGGGTTGTGGGGTGAGAGGGTGGAGGTGGGAGGGCACATGGGTGGGGCGTCCAGCCTGACGGGTTGATGTGGTGTAGCGCAGCTCTGTGGAACCGCGGTAGTGTGACGTGTTGTTTATCAGAGGGCACACAGCACAGGTCACATGACTGCACCAGCACGTTCCCATTGGTTAGTGCACGTAGTGAGCGCTCACATCGTGGCACGCAGTCTCCGTCGGGATGAATAACAGCTGGACTGACCTGCTGATGGAGGAGGAGGAGGAGGAGGAGGAGGAAGAGGAGAGGAAGAGAGTGGGCAGAGGGTTAGAGGACTGGTGAAAAGGCGGCGGGTGCACAGCAGTGCCAGATTTGCCCCTCCTCAAAGCCCCCTGCCACTGGCAACATTCATGCGTGTCTTGTAGCTTGAGG
>NC_137499.1:10777500-10780000 GCF_041902795.1 Electrophorus electricus | reverse complement strand
TGTATATTACACTGTAAATAATATACTGTATAATACACTGTATATAATACACTGTATATAATATACTGTATTTAAAATATACTGTATAACACACTGTATATAATACACTGTATTTAAAATAATGTATAATACACTGTATATAATATACTGTATAATAAACTTTGTGACTGAACCCGTTTCCATGTGTTACTTAATCAAGCGCTCATGCTCACCTCATCAAGCCTTTAAATGAATCGGTCAGGTGCGCTAAATGCGCGCTGTGGATTTATTGCTGTACACGCTCTCGCTCCACGACACTCGCACTAATAACTTACGCCGGACGCTCGTGGAGGGTACGTGTTTGGTGGCTCGTTAATTGAAACCCGGACTTCACGCGTCTTGTTTCTCACGTCCCCACAGTGAACCATATCTGATTGGCCATGAGATAATTAGAAATGCTAATGATAATAAAGCGCCTCTCAAAGAGCTGCTCGCGAGGAAATGAATCGCGTGCACATGGCGCGCGGTACACGCCGATACGAAAAGAGAAACTTCGCAAACGATGTGTGGAGGACCGCGCGGTAGCGCGAGTCAGCGGCCTGCTCCTCCCGCTGCACGCGCGTAGCTCATTTTTCTGGCAGTAATAAGGGAGGGGTGAAGACGCTGAGACTCTCAGAACAAGCGAAGGCATTTTGTAGCAATTACAGAAAGATTGGGGTTTAGATATTAGTAGAAACTGAGCCATTAGTGGGTGATTTATCTCTCGCCCTCTCTCTCTCTCTACCCTCATCTTTTCCCGTTTGGACAGTACTTACTGATATGCAGCTTATATTTAATATGTGAGGGCCAGGAGAGCAGAAATAATGATGAATATTGTTCCTTAAAGACAAAGAGGTTAATATACACTTCAATTAGTATACAACTCCATTAGTATACACTTCTATTAGTATACATTCATATTAGTACTTCCATTAGTATAATATTTAATTGTATATATATATATATATATATATATATATATATATATATATATATATATATATATATATATATATATATATATATATTCATTAGTATACACTTCTATTAGTATAGACTTTCATTAGTATACACTCATATTAGTACTTCCATTAGTATAAAATTCTATTAGTAAACACATCTATTAGTATACATTTCTAATAGTATACAATTTTCTTAGTATACACAAACATTAGAGTACACTTCAATTAGTATACACTTCTATTAGTATACACTCCCATTAGTATATATTTCTATACGTGTACACTTCCATTAGTATACACTTCTATTAGTATAGACTTCCATTAGTATACACTCATTCTAGTACTTCCATTAGTATAAACTTCCATTAGTATACATTTCCATTAGTATACAATTCTATTATTATACACTTCAATTAGCATAAGCTTCTATTAGTATACACATCTATTAGCATACATTTCTAATAGTATACAATTTTATTAGTATACACAAACATTAGAGTACACTTTAATTAGTATACACTTCTATTAGTATACATTCATATTAGTACTTCCATTAGTATACATTTCTATAAGTGTACACTTCCATTAGTATACACTTCTATTAGTATACACTTCCATTAGTATATGCTTCCATTAGTATACAATTCCATGAGTATACACATCCAATAGTATACACTTCAATTAGTATACATTTATATAAGTGTACACTTCCATTAGTATACACTCCTATTAGTATTTCAATTAGTATACACTCCTATTAGTACTTCCATTAATATACACTTCCATTAGTATACACTCATATTAGTACTTCCATTAATATGAACTTTTATTAGTATCCACTTCCATTAGTATAAAGTTCTATTAGAATGCACTTCTATTAGTATACACTAGTATACACTTAGTATACAATTAGTATAACCTTCTAATAGTATACACTTTCATTAGTATACACTTCTATTAGTATACACTTCAATTAGTATGCACTTATAATAGTATACACTTTCATTAGTATACAGTTCTATTAGTGTAAACTTCCATTAGTATACACTCTATTAGCACACACGTCTATTAGTAGACATTTTCATTATTGTACACTTCCATTATTATACAGTTCTATTAGTTTACACTTCTATTTCTATACACTTCCATTTGTATACACTTCTATTAGTACTTCCATTAGTATAAACTTCTATTACTATGCACTTATATTAGTATACACTTCTATTAGTATAGACTTACTTTAGTATACATTCCTATTAGTATATAACTCTCTTAGTATACACTTCTATTAATATACACTTACATTACTATACACTTCTATTAGTGTACACTTCTATTACCATACACATCCATTAGTATACACTTCTATTAGTATACACTTCTATTAGTACTTCCATTAGTATAAACTTCTATTAGTATACACATCCATTAGTATACACTTCTATTGGTATACACTTCCAGTAGTTTAAACTACTATTAGTATACACTTCTATTAGTATACACTCCTATTAGTATAATCT
>NC_137499.1:10762500-10770000 GCF_041902795.1 Electrophorus electricus | reverse complement strand
ACCAAGGCCAGGAGGATTGTGAAGGATCCCACCCATCCCAACAATAGGCTCTTCTCTCTGTTGAGATCAGGGAAGCGCTTTCGCTCCCTGAAGACCAAGACAGAGAGACTGAAGAGGAGCTTCTTCCCACAAGCCATTCAGGCCCTGAATCAGGGAAACTGATAAACTGTGGGGACCACCACCACCATGTAACATATAACTGTAAATATGTTCAATTACAAGATGGAACTGTACATTGTGTACATACATATATACATATCTATATATACATTGCACATTGTGTATATAAACATAATATACATATATTGTACATACATTGTTAATATATTTTTGTATATATATATATATATAGATATAGATTTTTTTTCTCCCTCAGTTTGGACAGAGCGCTCAACCACTTCACTGCGAGTTATACTGTGTATGACTATGTATGTGACAAATAAACCAAACTTGAAACTTAATTGAGGAATCACACCTACTTTTCCCTTGCCCTTAACGGACGTTCTCTTGCGGGATGGGTCTCGGACACATGCACACCATCGGGACAAGACTAGGACCTCTAGAAAGTTGGAGTAGACATTAATTGCCTATTTTTTCATTCATTTATTTTTCTCTTTAAATTGTTATTAGTGTGGTGTCCATTGTCGGCCAGAGGAGGATGCCCCCTCCCTTTGAGTCTTGGGTCATCTCCAGGTTTCTTCCTCGTGCCGCTGTCGCCCTTGTCTTGCTCACTGGGGGCTTGGACTTTGACTTTTGTAAAGCTGCTTTGTGACAACGTCTGTTGTAAAAAGCTTTGTATAAATACATTTTGAATTTTTGAATTTTTTGATTCAGTGAGTACCTGAGGAATCAGTCAGTAGTCAAAACTTAATACACACTTATAAGTGTTTTGAGGTGAATAATCTAACTGTGTAAAATAATCTGTGTGTGAGATAATATTTGTGTAAAATAATCTGTGTGAGATAATCTAACTGTGTGCGAGATAATTAACTGTGTGAGATAATCTGTGTATGAGATAATTAACTGTGTGAGATAATGTGTAGGGAATAATCTAATCTAATATATTTTAAGTATGAAGTGATTGTTTATACTCATGTAATTTTCATTGAAAACTCTGAGAAATCTGTACTGGTTGTGGGTTCATTTAGTTAGTTCACTGGGTAGTGTTTTAAATTCCAGCTCACTGGGTAGTGTTTTAAATTCCAGTTCACTGGGTAGTGTTTTAAATTCTGCTCTGAGAGGAGATGAGAAACCCTCGGGTGGTGGCAGACTGCTGAGCTGAGGTGGGGTTCCCACAAAATGATTGGTTCCAGCATGTTGCTGCTTGCACACATATGCATACACACAAACACCCCCGACACACACACTCATGCATATATGCACACACACTTTCATACAGACCTACATGTATAATGATTATTCCCACACACATACACACATGACCATAAGACCTCATCCGCCCCTCCCTCTCTGCATGGTGAAGGTCTTTGATTGGATTTTCGTGTTTTAACAGGCATGACATGTCCGCGTTGACAGAGCGATGCAGCGGCGGGCTTCCTGCCAGCAGCACCCCACAGCCACCCGCCCCGACCCCCGGGCCCAGGGCTCCGGTTCTGTGCCTCTAAACTCCTTGGAACCGCCCAAGACTACAGGAAACACAAGCCATCACCAGATAATATTTTCAATAACATTTTCAGTAATATTTTCCAGTAACATTTTCTGTAACTTTTTCAGTAATGTTTTTCAGTAACTTTTTCAATAACATTTTCAGTAACATGTTTCCGTTATATTTTTCAGTAATATTTACAGTAGCATTTTCAGTAATATTTTCAGTAATAATTTTAGTAACATTTTCCATTAATATTTTCAGTTATTTTTTTACAGTAATACTTTCAGTAACATTTTTCAGTCTGTGTCTGGTCCAACTGTTACTGTGCTTTAGCGGCTGTTGCCCTGGGCGTGCACGGTCGTTGATGTCGCTGTGTTGTTGCCGAGTGTCGGGAGAGTCGACCACTGGGATCATTACAGGCTCGACGCCCCTATCCACCCCACAGCCTGTCACACTGCTAATGCGCTAATTTGCAGTGGCTGAAGGAAAACAGCAGTGATGTGTTGGCTGAGCTCGGTTAATCAGATAAGGGCTTAAGCTCAGTTTAGCTAATCGGAAGCAGACGGCAGGACGAAAAGGCTCCTTCTGCAGCGTGGGAACAGGGGTCAGGGGTCAAGCTGAAAATTAGCCGGGCATGATGAGATGCCCGTGACCTGCACAGGTGCTCTCACTTCCTTTCCCTGCTCCACTTCCTGTTTCAGAGGCCGAATCCCTTCAGCTCTGGCAGAGAGGTCGGGGGGTGGAGGACATGCCAGGGGGCAAAACTCCTGGGTGCACACACACACACACACACACACACGCACATGCACACACACGCACACACACACAGGAGAGAATCAGGACTAGGAACTTTCCATGGCCTCAGATAAGACCTGAACGCACTGATGTCCTACTGAGAAGAAGGTCCATCACATAACTGACACATAACCCCACACATACACGTTTAGATTAGTTATTAGCCCAAACATCACCCGTTAAAATGCTGCACCCCATTGGTTGGGGTAGTTTGGACTCTGAAGTGTACACACACACCGGGAGTCTTCAGTGCACACACATACCAGGACTCTTCAGTGTACACACACACACACTGCAGGACTCTCCAGTGCACATACACAAACACCAGGACTCTTCATTGCACACACACACATACACACACCAGGATTTTCATTACACACACACACACCAGGACTCTGCAGTGTACACACACACCAGGATGCTTCAGTGCACACACACACCAGGATTCTTTAGTGCACACACACACCAGGACTCTTCAGTGCACGCACATACATCAGGACTCTTCAGTGCACACACACACCACGACTCTTGAGTGAACACACACAAACCAGGACTCTTCAGTGCATATACACACCAGGACTCTTTAGTGCACGCACACCAGGACTCTTTAGTGCATACACACCAGGACTCTTCAGTCTTGCAGAGGGTTCCTCCAAAGTACTAAACTGACAGCATCTGGGAAGGAGAGAGAGAGAGAGAGAGAGAGAGAGAGAGAGAGAGAGAGAGAGAGAGAGAGAGAGCGGCAGATAAATGGAGATCAACAGAAAGGAGAGAAGCAGGGAGGAGCAACAGAGAGCATTTGCTGCCAGGTTTGGATGGAGAGATTAAAAAAGAAGAGTAAAGAGATGGAGTGATGAAAAAAGAAGAGTAAAGAGATGGGGGTCAGTGGGAGATGAGGGCACTCTGACTGTAGTGATGCCGCAGGGGCATCTCCATCTCCACATCAAACAATCTTTAAACTGTCACAGGCCTGCTATGGGCCCCGCACACGTGCATACATTCACACAAACACACGTGCATATACACACACACAGATGTACACATTCACACGCACTTACATGTATACACACACACACACTGTGACACTGGCTTTTTATGCACATACACACAAACATGCCACTCTGTCACGTTTTAAGAGCTTCTGTTCCCCCCAAAATCATCCTGTTCCCTCCACAATCGTCCTGTTCCCCCCACAATCATCCTGTTCCTTCCACAATCTTCCTGTTCCCCCCACAATCATCCTGTTCCCTTCACAATCGTCCTGTTCCCTCCATAACTGTCCTGTTCCCTCCACAACTGTCATGTTCCCCCCACAATCGTCCTGTTCCCTCCAGCATTTCAGCCAACCTCAAAGACTTGTGTAGTTTAAAAGTGTGCTAAGATCTTACAAACACACACACACACCCTAACCTCAAACACTCGTGTAGTTTAAGTGTTAAGACCTTGCACACACACACACACACACACACACACACACACACACAGACCAACCCTAAACCCAGAAGATCTTAGAACATCCTGCTCCATGAAGTTCACTGTTCATGTGTTAATGTGAGTTCATGTGTTAATGTGATTTCATGTGTTAGTGAATTCATGTGTTAGTGTGAGTTCATGTTTTAGTGTAATTTAATGTGTTAATGTGAGTTCAGTATCATTAACAGGGTATTCCTGATCATCCTGGTATTATTTACCCAGAAAGATCAACCATCTGAGTAATGCTCCACTAATGAAGACACCAGCCACTGGACACGAACCAACATGATGTCGTGACGTTCAGTACAGCTGATGTTCCTGCAGACAGCGCAGACAGCACATTTGAGTCAGTCCCAAAATTATCTAACATTTCCACAAAGAGATTTCCAAATCCGTAATCGGTTTTTGCGAACACACACGGTTCAGAAACAGTGCTGCAGGCCGAGCACCACACGCCCACTTTTACTGACGCAAAACGCTCTTGTGCTTAAACAATACAGGCCTCCAAACCACAGAAATGAAGAGAGAGAGAAACTGTCTAATACACACGGAGATGAGACAGTCACCACTCCAACACGTCCAGGAGGAAGAGGGCCTGACAACATGGACAGAGGGAGGAAGAGGGAGAGAGATAGGGAAAGAGAGATAGAGAGAGGGAGAGAGGTAGGGAGAGGGAGGAGAGAGAGAGAGGGAGGGAGAGAGGGAGAGAGAGAGGGAGGGAGGGAGAGAGAGAGAGGGAGAGAGGCCAGGGAGAGAGAGAGAGGGAGGGAGGGAGAGAGAGAGAGGGAGAGAGGCAGGGAGAGAGAGAGAGGGAGGGAGGGAGAGAGAGAGAGAGAGAGAGAGAGAGAGAGAGGGAAAGAGGGAGGGAGGGAGGGAGGGAGGGATGGAGGGAGAGAGAGAGAGAGAGAGAGAGGGAGAGAGAGAGGGGTTAATAGGGATCATTGTATTCGTTCTTTCAGCCAAAGAGGTGGCATGGGTACAAACCCACTTCCTCTGGAATCCGCAGACAATGGTGCTTTAGAACAGGAGGCCTCTCACCATAGAAGAGGACCCCCCCCCCCCCCCCCCCCCCACACACACACACACACACACACGTCTTAGTGCTGAGGAGACGTTTGGCAGAAGCACCTGGCTGCCAGGCCGGGGGTGGAAGGGTGGGTCTGTGTCTGTGTGTGTGTGTGTGTGCGCCAGGCCTCTTGTGCCACAGAGGTGCCCACGTCCTCCTCTCCGTTACTGAGCTTGGCGGTAGCGGCAGTGTTGGCCGCCCAGCCAGCTGGCGCACGACGACGACCGACTGTGTGCAATGATCGTCACAATAGCCCGATCAGGACATGCCATTGTTAGTACATGTCTATGCCAGCTACCCTGTGGTAAACACACACACACACACCCAGGACAGGCAGAGCTGTGTAAGACTGAACCCAAACATGACCGGCAGAGCTGTGTAAGGCTGAACCCAAACAGGACCGGCAGAGCTGTGTAAGACTGAACCCAAACAGGACCGGCAGAGCTGTGTAAGACTGAACCCAAACAGGACAAGCAGAGCTGTGTAAGACTGAACCCAAACAGGACCGGCAGAGCTGTGTTAGACTGAACCCAAACAGGACCGGCAGAGCTGTGTTAGACTGAACCCAAACAGGACCGGCAGAGCTGTGTAAGACTGAACCCAAACAGGACCGGCAGAGCTGTGGTAGACTGAACCCAAACAGGACAGGCAGAGCTGTGTAAGACTGAACCCAAACAGGACAGGCAGAGCTGTGTAAGACTGAACCCAAACAGGACAGGCAGAGCTGTGTAAGACTGAACCCAAACAGGACCAGCTGGTCGTGGCCTTTTCCGTCCTGTAAAACAGCAGCCATGTGCTCGAGGTACCACGCCAGGGGAGGATGTCACATCACAGTTGTCCATGAATATTCAGAACATGCTCTCTCTCTCTCTCTCTCTCTCTCTCTCTCTCTCTCTCTCTCTCTCTCTCTCACCTCTTCCTTTGACAGATTTCCCTGGCACTGGGCTCTCACCAGGCGTGCAGTTTGGCTTTCCGGGTGCGTTACCCATAGAGACGTTCAGATTTGTACATGCTCTTTGTTGTCTTCACATACATCTAAAGTTCTCTTCATATGTGTGCCATGGTGTTGATGGGCCAGTGTCTGATCTGTCTGCTATCTGTGTCTGATATCAGTCTTTGATTAACAGTCATACCTGTCTTCTTCCCTCAGGGTTTTGCCTGGGGTCTCAGTCTCTGCCGTTAGCTCTGAACACTGTGTGCGTGTGCGTGCGATTACATGTATGTACATGTATGCTCTGTGTTTGCTAGACTTTGACAGAATAGAGCTTTATTGCTTTATTGTTTGATTTGTTGTTTGTATTATTGAGAGGACTGTACGGTTTAATTGTTTGACAGCACTGTGGCGAGTGTGTGCAAACGTCCAGCGTGTTCCTGTTTACATGACTTAGTCCTGCATGTTAATTCGCTTCAGTTATGTTAACCCTTAAGGTATCAAACCCTTGTTACTCTGCTTAGTGACCAAGTATCAAAAGGACTGGTTACTACGTAATAGCACGCTTATACTGACATAAGTAGCAAGTGAAATATAATAGTGTATTTTAACAGGGAGGACAGCTAAAACAAAGAGAACCGCTGATTCTCATCAGAACTGACAGTGTGATGAATTACGCAGAGGGAGAGAATTAGCACGGTGATAATCAGGCCGTCCAAACAGGCGAGGAATATTATGTTTTTAAAGTGTTAGTTTTTCTTTCACCCATCTGAAGTGGGGAAGTTTGTTAATGGCCCATAAGGCTGTCCCCTGGGACCGCATTACCCAGAAGGAAGTTCTCTGTTTGCAGAGTGCCAGCACTCGTTCGGCCTGCTAAGCATTCTGGGAAGGAACCCATGCACTTCAAATAAATAGATGCGTTTTGAGAACGGCCTGCCACTGGAGAAATTCCCCCCGTGGTACCGGTTGTTGAAGGATCCTGTTCTACTGGCAGAATAAACAGAGAGTTTAAGTTGGTAATGGAGCCAGCCAATGAAGCGGCCGCTAACTCCGGCCTCCTGACCACACACCAGACAGGAAGAGTAAATCAGGTCTAATCAGGTGTTGTCATTAATCATGTTTGCATTGGAGGGTCACCCTTCATTTAACGTGACCTGCAGCTCGGAGGGGGGGCCAGTCCGACCGCATGGTGACATCGACTTGATGAATGATAGGAAAACAAGGGGGTGCCATGAGCAGGGCTTAGGCACGGCGGTGCGGGACAATAGTGTGGGACGACGGTGCAGGACAATAGTGCGGGACGACGGTGCGGGACGGCGGTGCGGGACGACGGTGCGAGGCGACGGTGTGCTGCCACTTCAGACGGACATCTGGCCGTGCTGGGGGGTGAGGGGTGTTGGCGTTCAGGGCTCTCGGGGCTCTCGGGGTCGCTGCCTGCCGACTCTCCTCGCACCCCATCCTCTCACTAGCCAAATATTTCACCTCCCCCTTTCTGTGCGGAGAGGTTCAGGGAGCAGTACCCACAGGCCTTCACACCTGTCAGCGCTTTGCCAGACCTTATTAGTGGGCCAAAGACCATGCGGTATGACCTGACCTCTGACCCAAAAGCCAGCCCCCCCTACACCT
>NC_137499.1:10745000-10757500 GCF_041902795.1 Electrophorus electricus | reverse complement strand
TTCACTCCAAATCATTAGATTATTATATTTAAAAGCCTCAAGAGTGAGTTATGACCAACAACATGGCAGAGCAGGTTTTGTCACCAACTGAATATAATTCTGTATGTATGTAATTATAATTCCGTATGTACATAATTAAGTATATAAAATAGAAATACAAAAAAAGGAAAGTGGTGACTGAACTGAGCAGCTAGCGACTTCAGCTATGTACTTCAGCTAGCGACTTCAGCTATGTACTTCAGCTATGTACTTCAGCTATGTACTTCAGCTAGCGACTTCAGCTATGTACTTCAGCTAGCGACTTCAGCTATGTACTTCAGCTAGCGACTTCAGCTATGTACTTCAGCTAGCGACTTCAGCTAGCGACTTCAGCTATGTACTTCAGCTAGCGACTTCAGCTATGTACTTCAGCTAGCGACTTCAGCTAGCGACTTCAGCTATGTACTTCAGCTAGCGACTTCAGCTAGCGACTTCAGCTATGTACTTCAGCTAGCGACTTCAGCTAGCGACTTCAGCTATGTACTTCAGCTAGCGACTTCAGCTATGTACTTCAGCTAGCTACTTCAGCTAGCGACTTCAGCTAGCGACTTCAGCTATGTACTTCAGCTAGCTACTTCAGCTATGTACTTCAGCTAGCGACTTCAGCTATGTACTTCAGCTAGCTACTTCAGCTATGTACTTCAGCTAGCGACTTCAGCTAGCGACTTCAGCTATGTACTTCAGCTAGCTACTTCAGCTATGTACTTCAGCTAGCTACTTCAGCTATGTACTTCAGCTAGCGACTTCAGCTAGCGACTTCAGCTATGTACTTCAGCTATGTACTTCAGCTAGCGACTTCAGCTATGTACTTCAGCTAGCTACTTCAGCTATGTACTTCAGCTATGTACTTCAGCTATGTACTTCAGCTAGCTACTTCAGCTATGTACTTCAGCTAGCGACTTCAGCTATGTACTTCAGCTAGCGACTTCAGCTAGCGACTTCAGCTATGTACTTCAGCTAGCGACTTCAGCTATGTACTTCAGCTAGCGACTTCAGCTAGCTACTTCAGCTATGTACTTCAGCTAGCGACTTCAGCTAGCGACTTCAGCTATGTACTTCAGCTAGCGACTTCAGCTAGCGACTTCAGCTATGTACTTCAGCTAGCGACTTCAGCTATGTACTTCAGCTAGCTACTTCAGCTAGCGACTTCAGCTAGCGACTTCAGCTATGTACTTCAGCTAGCTACTTCAGCTATGTACTTCAGCTAGCGACTTCAGCTATGTACTTCAGCTAGCTACTTCAGCTATGTACTTCAGCTAGCGACTTCAGCTAGCGACTTCAGCTATGTACTTCAGCTAGCTACTTCAGCTATGTACTTCAGCTAGCTACTTCAGCTATGTACTTCAGCTAGCGACTTCAGCTAGCGACTTCAGCTATGTACTTCAGCTATGTACTTCAGCTAGCGACTTCAGCTATGTACTTCAGCTAGCTACTTCAGCTATGTACTTCAGCTATGTACTTCAGCTATGTACTTCAGCTAGCTACTTCAGCTATGTACTTCAGCTAGCGACTTCAGCTATGTACTTCAGCTAGCGACTTCAGCTAGCGACTTCAGCTATGTACTTCAGCTAGCGACTTCAGCTATGTACTTCAGCTAGCGACTTCAGCTAGCTACTTCAGCTATGTACTTCAGCTATGTACTTCAGCTAGCTACTTCAGCTATGTACTTCAGCTAGCGACTTCAGCTATGTACTTCAGCTAGCGACTTCAGCTAGCGACTTCAGCTATGTACTTCAGCTAGCGACTTCAGCTATGTACTTCAGCTAGCGACTTCAGCTAGCGACTTCAGCTATGTACTTCAGCTAGCGACTTCAGCTAGCGACTTCAGCTATGTACTTCAGCTATGTACTTCAGCTAGCGACTTCAGCTAGTGACTTCAGCTAGCGACTTCAGCTATGTACTTCAGCTATGTACTTCAGCTAGCGACTTCAGCTATGTACTTCAGCTATGTACTTCAGCTATGTACTTCAGCTAGCGACTTCAGCTATGTACTTCAGCTATGTACTTCAGCTAGCGACTTCAGCCAGCGACTTCAGCTAGGGATTTAGCTAGGGACGTCAGCTATGTACTTCAGCTATGTACTTCAGCTAGCGACTTCAGCTAGTGACTTCAGCTAGCGACTTCAGCTAGCGACTTCAGCCATGGATTTAGCTAGGGACGTCAGCTATGTACTTCAGCTATAAACTTCAGCTATGTACTTCAGCTAGGGACTTCAGCTAGCAACTTCAGATAGCGACTTCAGCCAGTGACTTCAGCCAGGTACTTCAGCTAGCGACTTCAGCCAGGTGCTTCAGCCAGGTGCTTCAGCTAGCGACTTCAGCCAGCGACTTCAGCTAGCTACTTCTCAGCTCTGTGCTGGACCAGAACAGCGAACCACATGAAGTTGCACAAACACTGTTAGTTTGGAACAGACGTTATCAGGAAACCTTTGGAGTCTTCACAGCTCATGTGCTGGGTGGGTGTTTGTACGGTGTGCTAGATATTAACCCAAGTTCTTGTTCGCTTCGTCTGGGTATAAGCAAACTGGGACAGGTCACTACTAACAGTTCTGCTTACAAAAACAAAAACATCACAGTACCAAAAGCACCTGAAGATTCTTTCATTCCAGACCTGGGAAAGTCACTGGAGGCTGGGAAAAGAATTTAAAATGGAAGCAACTACAATGGTGTGACCCCGAGTACCCCACCCCCACCCCCAAAGACACACATCTGTACCCAGCTGAGTGGGATCACTGAGGGGGGAGCACACTGTGATAACACAACATCCCAAAATATCGCTCACAGTCATGGCATCTGTCCTGTTGTATGCATCGGAACGCGTTCCTTTTTCCAAACACACCGCCCACAGATGGCAACACACTCCATTCTCATACTTAGAAATGTCACTGCGTTAGCGGCACTAAAACCCGCGATTAACTCCGCCGGCTCTGCGGGGTTTCGGGTCTCCGTCTCCTGTCACTCTGCTCAGACTCGGAGACAGGAAACAATATAAACAGCATGTAGCTGTGGCCTCACACGACCGTGGCGTACAGATCCACCGTCACGCCCGACGCCGGCGCCACAGGAGAGCTGCGGTGCATATCTCATCGCAGAATGTGCAGGTGATGTCTGGGTTGGAGCAGAAACACCTCCTGCCTGAGGAGTCATGTCTTTGTCATGACTTGAAGCCTGAGCACACTTGCAGGGTAAAGTCATTTCAGCACCAGCTTTACAGCTTTTTTGAGCTTGGTTTTCTTGGATGGCGGATGGCTCTCGGGACACGCAGGAATGTACATTTTGCCAAAAGCAACAAGCGATAAATCAAATGAACACCCGAGATACAAAGCTGGTACCAAATTAGTGCCACAAACATACAGGCTAATCAAATGAAAGTGAGTGACATTTTAAACACACATTCACACACACACACACACACACACACACACAGACACACACTTGAAGGGTGCTGCAGACATGCAGTCTCATGCGCGTCTGTGTGTGTTCACCCACGGAGAGCAGCTTTCATTCACAGCACATCTCCTGATGGCAGGAACCTTGATTTTATGCAACGCCTGTTAAAATTCAACAATCCTTGAGGCACACTTGTGCAGCACTTTGCCTGTGTCTGGAGGCCCCGTAATTGTGCACACACATCAATTATAGATCGGCATCAGCGCTCGCTCACCCCTAACTCCCCCCACCCGGCCCAGGCAAGCGCGTGGCGGTTCTGTTCCCTTTCAGAACGGGTTTATTACAGGTGTTGTCCAGGCTGCCTTGTTAGGGTCTGTGCAGTGCTGGATGAGGGAATCCTCTCTCCTGTCCCAGGAAGGGGGAGGCAGATGGGGGTCAGGTGCAGGGAGGTGAAGCAGGAGGCTGTCTGGGCCTGACGGAGTCGCCATCACATCCAGCTAACAATTTCTGTCAGGTCCCAAGAGGCCTGTTAATGAGGCCCACCGACACGGCCAAAGACAGCAGACCAGGCCGAGCCGCTGGACTGAGACGCTACCGCTGCCCCTAGCTGCCTTGCCATAATTAATCAGAACACACGCACGCACACACACACTTTTTCTCCCTCTTTCCCTCTATCTCTTCAGTCATGCCTATTCACTTGTACTCACATGGACTCCTCTACTCCTCTATATCCCCTTCCCTCTTTCTATCTCTTGCACTTTCTCTCTCTCACCGTTTCTCTTTTCTCTCTTTCTCTCCTTGTAAGTGCTGCCCTTCCTCCATTGTCCACACACACACACACACACACACCACACATACGCACACACACACACACACACGCACACACACACACACACACACACACATGCACACACACACACACACGCACACACACACACACACACGCACACACACACTGAACACACACCACACACACACACACACACACACCCACACACCCACAGCTCCATGCGATGCAGAGCCATCTTTGCATCTCCCTGCTGAGGAGACACCGTGGGAGAGACCCAGGCCAGCACAGCCCTCCGAGCCCATTTGTACGGAGTTGTTAAAGATATCTCTCTATCTCCACTCCACTCCACCACGCTCCCCTCTCCTCCTCACCCCAGAGAGCGAGCGTTTCTCGCAGCAGCTGTAGCAGCCTGAAGCAAATGCTGACCTGCGCACTCAGAGGTGAGACGCCGGGTTTTTCTTCGGTTAGAGACAAATGCCCCCAGAAGCAACATTTTTCTCCCTTTACATCTCAGTTTTTCATGTTATTGTTTTCTGTCTCTCTCCCCCTCTCTCTTTCTCTCCATCTTTTTTCCTGTTTTTTTTTCTCTTTCTTCAGGGTGCTGGTGTGCTACAGGTCCTGTGCACTCTACACAGATAAGGTGGTCACTTAGACTGATGTAGGAGAGTGTGTAGGAGTGGCAAAGTGGAGGGGAGATTGGCTCTTCTGTGGAACCGTAAGGTCAAGGTCATGCCCCACCTGGACCCAAAGAGTTGACCTTGACTTCAGCAAACTCTAAAAGACAGCTGCAACACCTGTGAGACAGGTAAAAGACCCGTGAGACAGGTAACAGAAAAACAAAACAGTAAAGGAAGGTATAGCTAAAAGGAGGCAGGGCAGGGTTACCACGGTTTCTTTGTTTTTAATTCATTTAAGCAATGTGTTTGACTTTAAGGCTCAGAAACACAACCACTGAAGTCCAGAATTCCAAGGCCTTGTGCCTTCTCCCTTATCTCCAATTGTTTCACTCATTGTAATATTTATACAGATTGAGAACAACATCTAGTAATTACAGGTATGGTTAAAAGATGAGGTGCAATAGCCCCTTATGGTTGGTAGCTAGCTAGCTAGCTAGCTAGCTAGCTAGATAGCTAGATAGCTAGCTAGCTAGATAGCTAGATAGCTAGATAGATAGATAGATAGATAGATAGATAGATAGATAGATAGATAGATAGATAGATAGATAGATAGATAGATAGATCAAGAAACAAATAACTAGAATAGCAAGAAAAACAAATAAAAATGAAAAGAAAAACAAATAAATATGAAAAGATTTCAGTTAATTATTTTTTCAATTATATGTGATATACTTTTAAACTGGAAATATCAAACTGATTCTAGAAGATAGGAAATAGTATTAAACTTTGAAAGCTATAATTGGATGTAACTAAACAAACATATCGTACTAAATTATATAATGTATATGCAAAGACTTTTTTGACACTTGAGAACTTGTTAATAGAAATCCAATAAAAACATCATTAGAAACTTGTAGAGTACCAATTTGGTTTCCAAACAACATGGTGTGGAGGAGGAAGATAAATATTACCATGGCAGTATTGTTGCTAGGAGAACAAGGTGCCAGCTCCATCACTGTGTTTGTTTTCCTTCAGAATAAAGGAACGCTGCTCCTTAAACATTTAAACAACGGTAATTGAATGTAGCGTGTGGTGTGACACCTCCTGGGAACTGAACGCTGGTCGGCAGAAGGGCTGTACTGAAACTTACTGACACTGTACTGCCAGGAAAATACCCCATCACCACACCACCAGAAAATAATCAATATTTACCTTAATAGAAATGATAATGAACACTCAACTGAGACAAATAATTCAACATCCTAAGCATAATTGTATGATTTTACTGAAAACACTAAGAATGCACATAAACTAACCTTCTAATCTTAAATTATTATGTTTAGAGTCTTGGTTTTTGTGTAATGAGAGAATTAAATATTCATTAGTATTCATTAGTATAGTATTCATCAGTAAACTGTAGAACTTTATTATTTAGTTTAAAAAAAGTTTGATATTGTAGATCCATGTGTGTCTGTGTGTATATGTGCATGTATGTGTGTGTTTTTGCGTGTGTGTGTGTCTGCATGTGTATGTGTATATGTATGTGTGTGTGTGTGTGTTTGTGTGTGTCTGCATGTGTATGTGTGCACGTGTTTGTGTGTGTGTGTCTGCATGTGTATGTGTATGTGTATGTGTGTTCGTGTATGTGTGTGTGTCTGCATGTGTATGTGTGTGTGTTTATGTATGTGTGTGTCCAAGTGTGTGTGTGTGTGTGTGTCTGTGTGTGCGTGCATGTGTGTATATTTATGTGTGTGCGTGTGTGTGTGTATATGTATGTGTGTGCATGTGTGTATATGTGTGTGTATTTATGTGTGTATGTGTGCATTTATGTGCGTGTGTGTGTGTGTGTGTGTGTGTGTGTGTGTGTGTGTGTGTGTAAGCCTCTATCATGGGTGACATGTGCGGGGGAGGTGTTCTCCCACTGCTTGGCCATACGGTGGTGGGTCTCTGGGGTTCAGCCTGATTGGCCACACAGGCCTCATTAGCATGTGCCAGTAATTTGGCTGCCAGCCTGTGGCTCCTCCTCCCCGTCGGCTCGCCGCACCAGGGGGCGGGGTTGTGCCAAAGAGGACACGTCACATTCATGTAACACCACTAATCAGGCCTGCCATGCCTCACACACACACACACACACACACACACACATACGTGCACTCGGGCACGTTCACGCATGCCATGTGATGCAATTTGTCCTCATGCATTTCCACTTGCCTCCGTGTATGTGTGTGTGTGTGTGTGTGTGTGTGTCTTCCACTCACCTCCAGTCCAAACTCTTTTTTGTATGTAAATTCCTCTGAATTTGGTGATGTTTACTGACCCCTGTGGGCACCGTTCTGTGTCTGAGCTTTTTACGGATCCTCTAAAGTAGGTCACGTGTCCAGCTCTTAATGTAACGTGTCCAGCTCTTAATGTAACGTGGGCGTGTGGTCACGTGGGCACGTGGGTGCGTGGGCTGATCAGGTAAGCCAGAACAGCTTGGGTGAGTGTGAGCGATATCCTGCACACAGTCCTGCAGAGAGAGCGGGACAGGGTGATGAGGGAGTTAGCAGGACAGCACCCCCTACAGCTGGGGCCGGCTACCGTGTCGTCAGCAGGACAATCAGCTCCATCACACCATGACAGATTGGAGAGAGGGAGAACAAGAGAAATACTGGCAGAATGAGAAAGGGAAGAAGAGAGGAGATGGAGAAAGAGAGAGGAGAGAGGGAAGATAGTGAGGGGAGGGAGGAGAGAGGGTGAGACAGGCTGACAGGTGTAGTGGCAGGTCTGCTTGCATAGCGGGGGGCTCCTATACACAGATTTCTGAGGAAACTGTACCTGCCTGTGCTGGTGCCGCCCTGGTCCCGCCCTCCGGGTATGGCTGGCCACAAGTGCATGTCCAGACAGACACCTGACTGATAGGTACAGTTGTTGTAGCTGGGGTGACAGCTATGAAGAGAAACAGAGATAGGGAGGGAGAGAGGAGGAGGTGGGGGGGCTCATGCACACTCCTGTCCCCTGGTCCTAATGCTCCACTACCAAGCAGGTTCCTCCATGCCACTAAACACCAGCGTCAGTCTGAGTGAGTGGGTGCAGAATACAGCGCGGTACAAAACAGGAAGTGCTACCTTACGTTTGGTCTGTCATTGGGCATCTATGAGAATTTTAGGCCTTCAGGCATGTTGAAACTTTGTGGTGTGTGTGTGTGTGTGTGTGTGTGTGTGTGTGTTTGAGAGTGTGTGTGCACTCCGTCTGGTACTCCCAGGCACTGGTGCCCATGACAGGATGTTTCTCCTATCTGATTAGTTAACGAGGGCCATCTCCCAGTCCCATATGTGCTCCTCATTACCGGCCAGATACACACACACACACACATACACATGCACACACACACACTCTTTGTGACACTGTCAGTGTAAACCCTTCCAAGCTAGTGGACTGATCTCCTTTCGGCAGCCCCATTGCCTGGAACAGTGGGGTTCTGGTTCTGGCTCTGTCTCTGTTTCTGGTTCTGGTTGTGTGAGGTCGATTGTTAGAGGCACCTGCACCCCTGAGTGGCAGCACTGGGGCACAGTGATGAGAGGCGGGGCACAGTGATGAGAGGCGGGGCACAGTGATAAGAGGCGGGGTACAGTGATGAGAGGCGGGGCACGGTGATGATAAAAGGTGGGGCACAGTGATGAGAGGCGGGGCACGGTGATGATAAGAGGCGGGGCACAGTGATGAGAGGCGGGGCACGGTGATGATAAGAGGCGGGGCACAGTGATGAGAGGCGGGGCACGGTGATGATAAGAGGCGGGGCACAGTGATGAGAGGCGGGGCACGGTGATGATAAGAGGCGGGGCACGGTGATGAGGTACGGGGTGCTGGACTGTCCCCCTCTCTGAGGTGCTGTTGCATCTCCCACCCTACCCTGCGTGCTCCACCACACTGTCCACGCTGGAGATGAAGATGGACTTTCCATTCTGGGACCGCCGAGGGAAAAGCAAAGACCTGGTGGTTAAACCTGACGTCCTGCAAAATATGAAAACTAGAAAAACACAAATCTGCACATTCCAAGAGAAAGAGAAAGACACCAGGAAACCAGGAAACGTCTGAGAGAATGTCTCACATCTGAGGGATGAGCGTGTCTCACAGCTGAGATGAGAATGTCTCACAGCTGAGAGATGAAAGTGTGTCTCAGCAAAGTACAGCAGTGGTCTACTGACATTCAGTGGAACTCTGTACAAAGTCAACAGAGCATTTCCATTAGGATAGACAGGAAACGTGTGATAGAAGAGGTGAAGCAGATTTGTGTGTGTGTGTGTGTGTGTGTGTGTGTGTGTGTGTGTGTGTGTGTGTGTGTGTGTGTGTGTGTGCGAGGGTTGAGGGTTGAGGGTCACCCGTAGGATTAGCACAATGACTACTGTACATCCAAGTACACACACACACACCTTACTGAAAACTGGGCTACTTTTGCAGTTCCACAACATTTTTTTACACTTATTTTTTATGTTTTACATATAACCTAAACACATATAGCCTAAGCATATAACATTTATTTTACATTTACATATACATATAACCTAAACACATGAGCAACTTACCAAACTCACATTAGAGCACTCACGCTAATCCATTAGTTATCTTAGCTAAGAGCGCTGCTAACTCGCTAGTTATCTAGATACATGACCAGCTAGTAAAATGGGAAATATAACCAGCAGCTAGCTAGCGAAACAAACTGCTATAAATAATTGTTAATAGACAAGATTACTTTTTACTTTTAGGATGGGTTTTCAGTATACTGACTAACATAAATGGTTTTACCAGCCAGAATTCCCAGTTCTGATGGCTGGGGCCAGGTTGTCTGTTGCTCTCTGGTGCAGCTTCTTGTCTCTGGCTCAAACCTAAATGGCTGAATTTCACCGCCCATTGTCACTGCAGGTTCATCAAATTCAAAAATATCTCTGGAATCTGAAGAACCAGCGCTGGAAACCTCGCAGTCTGAGTCAGCCATAGCGGTGTTTGATCAGTGACGTCACTCGGCAACTTGCTGGAATTTCAGGAGCGACTTGAATTTGTCCTTTTTAAAGAAATTAACACTTTATTTTCGTTTTAATTGACATATACACTTTTTCAGTAGCTAAGGCGATGTGTCAGCTTCAGGGAGGTCCGTTAGGTGGTGCTCAGCCTTTAAAAGGTTGGTCTGAGTCATTACCCTTAACGCAACCATAGAATTATCAACCTACCAGCGCGTTCCCCCATCTCCCTGTTTAGCTCGCGTGTATGTGCACGTGTGTTTGGGTGGGTGTGTGTTTTTATGTGTGCGTATGTACGTGTGTGTGTGTGTGTGTGTGTGTGCGCGCACGTGTGCGCGTGTGTGTTTTCACCCAGGTGTGTTTCGGGGCGCGGGGGTGGGGGGGGGTAGTGCGTCTGTAATGAGTCTATTGAATAAGAGAAGAGGAAAAGAGAAGAAAAGCACACGATAAGGGGGAGCTCAGAAACGCGAGGAAGGCTGTTAAAGGTAATGAATCCATAGCGCTGCGTCTGCGCGCTATTGTTGGCCGTAATTGCTGCGGTGTTCATCTATGGGTGTGCGGAGGAGACTCTCTCTCTCTCTCTCTCTCTCTCTCTCTCTCTCTCTCTCTCTCTCTCTCTCTCTCTCTCTCTCTCTCTCTCTCTCTCTCTCTCTCTCTCTCTCTCTCTCTCTCTCTCTCTCTCTCTCTCTCTCTCTCTAACACCAGCGCCGGGCCTTTATCCTACGCCCAGAGAGGGGCCACTCACGCGCGAGCGCCAAGCTGCTGATATTAAACTGACACTATGATGCTAATTAAAATGGAAGAAAGCCTCCATTCAGCCCAAATCGGAGGGAGATAATAAAAGCTCGGCGATCGCGGCTGGGAATAACCGCAGCCTTTTGTGCGTCCTCGTGCCGCGTTTACGGGCTGTTTACATCACAAAGGGGGAGATTTAGATCGTCGCTCGAGGTGTAATGTCGCTTTATTGTCCCGATTGTCTCAGGTGGGGGATCCTGACGCCCCGCGCTGCAATAAAAGATTGTGAAGGATCATGACGGTCATACGATTAAAAGCCATGTCTCCGCGAGACATTTTTACCAGGCGTGTTTCCGCGCGCGTGTGCGTGTGCGTGCGCGGACTAGAAATATTTCTTTGCTCTTATATCCAGGACTACACTGCGCGCATTGTGCTACAACTCAAGTCTAACAGTTTGGCGAATAAGACCTGGTCTTGCAGTGGAACAGCACTAACTGTGTTTGGCCCGCAGATGTAATCACTCCAGTATGTATTTCCACAGTGACCACAGAGAACAGGAGAAACAGCAAAACGGTTACATTTGGTTTCGGTGCACCTGCCTGCAATTACTGCTGCTCTGCAGAAAAACGTGGAAAGAACAGGGCAATAGCGGTCTCTCTCTCTCTCTCTTTCTCTCTCTCTCTCTCTCTCTCTCTCTCTCTCTCTCTCTCTCTCTCTCTCTCTCTCTCTCTCTCTGACACACACGCGCGCGCGCATTCTCTCTCTCTATGTCTCTCTTTCCCACACGACCACACACACACACTCGTTCTCTTTCTGTCTGTCTCTCCCTCCCTCCCTCACACACACACACACACACACAAAGACTCTCTCTCACACACACACGCACGCATTCTCTCTTTCTCTTTCCCACATGACCACACACACACTCGTTTTCTTTCTGTCTATCTCTCCCTCACACATACACACACACACAAAGACTATCTCTCTTCTCTCTCTCTCTCTCTCTCTCTCTCTCTCTCTCTCTCTCTCTCTCTCTCTCTCTCTCTCTCTCTCTCTCCCTCGCTCTCTAATTAAAGCTCAGAAACCTGAAGAGCTGTCAGGATCAATCTGAACTCCGTGCACGGCAAAACACAGCCAGGCATTTGTTTACATTACAAACACTCGCGCGCTACCTTACACACAACGCAGATCTCATTTATTAATGTGTGTGTGCCAATCAGCATTCTTTAATTACCTCCTCCTCGCGTCCTTTCTAAGCAGAGAAGGCAGTTACTGTAAATATTATTCCCCGAAGGCGTGATAAGATGTCGAAATTCGTACCGTTTAAGTCTCGGCGAGTTTTGCTCTACCGTTGATATGCGCGAGATACTCGCAGATACGTAGCTCGTGTAAGTACGCACGCGTAGGCGCTGTCGGTAACGGCAGTGTCACTTTAAGTCAGTAATGGTGCGATGTGGATTTATATGCTTGTGTGACCGAGAATGCAGGTGAAGTCTGGAAGTGTTTCAGAACAGATCCCACACCGCGCGCTGAGAAACGAAGAGTGCGCTACTGTGCACGCTCTTCTCACACACCGCTGCAGCGCGCGCACACACACACGTTATTTGAATTACTTTCTTCCTGGCGCTCCTTCTCCTAAATTACTTAGCTGACTACAGGGGAGTTCAGCTCTTCTGATTAAGAATGTTTAAATGCTATTATTTACAGCCCCGTGCTCAACTTTGCGGCTCGGTGAAAAATACGGAATTTCTTGGCTCGCTCGCCAAGGACGCACGTGGGCTCTCCGCCGCCCTCAAGGTCGAGTGAGCAAATGAGGGTTGGAGATTAAAAACATGAACTGATGAGTAGTAGTCTGCTTTTGCTCGAGCGCGCCTCGCTCAGACTAGCAATACCCGGTTCACAGATCGGCAAGAAATGGGTTTTAGCGGCGCGG
>NC_137499.1:10737500-10740000 GCF_041902795.1 Electrophorus electricus | reverse complement strand
GTCCGAAAAGGAAATGTCTGTGTGTATCTGTGTGTGTGTGTGTGTGTGTGTGTGTGTGTGTGTGTGTGTTTGAGTGTGTGTGTGTGTGTGTGCATGTGTGTGTGTGTGTGTGTAGTTTTTATCGATAACCCTGCAGTGAGCTCTACAGTAAGGTGTAGTGTGCCTGGACTCTTGGGACTACAGATAATGGCGGCTGGCGGCACTTAAATCCCAGCGAACCAGAGCCGAGCCGGTAATTAGCAGCGCTGCTCCGCACCGCAGGTCCTAATCAGGGCTAACGGGCCACGGCTAACCGTGGCTAACCCACGGACCAGGGAACCCGTCCACCGCTCTCCTCCAGTTCCAACAACTAGACACATCTGCACATCTCCAGAAGATAGAGAGAGAATGAGAGAGTGCAAAGATTGAGAGAAAGAGCGGGAAGGAGAGAGAGAAGAACAGAATTCTAATTTAGCTCTGGTGTCGGAGCACGAAGACAGAGCTCTGTCCTGTCATTGAAGGTTCATTAGAAGAACAATGGTGTCCTGGAACTTTCATTAGCAGAGGTTAATAAGCAGGAGCAGGGCAAATTCATTACCCACGATGCTCTCTGTTGTGGGGAGAGAGGGCCAAGAGGTTGTAGCTCCGCATTCCGCATGGGCCACCTCATCCTGCCTCTTCTGCTGGTTCGGGTGGGGGGGGGGGGGGGCAATAAAGAAGTCAAAGAACGTTCTTCAGAAGTTAACTTATACATTTGTATATTTCCTTAGAGATATAGAACAATAGATCAATCACAAAAGAAAATGTCTTAAGCATGTCATTTAATGGCATGTAATTGATACAGAGTAATGACAGAGTAATGATAGTAATTATAGTAATGACAGTATTTATAGAGAAATGACAGTAATTATAGTAATGACAGAGTAATGACAGAGTAATTATAAAGTAATAAGAGTAATGACAGAGTAATTATAGTAATGACAGTAATTATAGTAATGACAGAGTAATGATAGTAATGGCAGAGTAATTATAGTAATGACAGAGTAATTATAGAGTAATAGTAATTATAGACAGTCATGATGCCACAACAATCTAGCTGTTTATGATAGAGTGACAAGATTTTACAAACACTTGTCACATTCAGCTCTAGTGATGATGATGATGGTGATGGTGGTAATGATGATGATTATAGAAAAACAAATGACAGTAATGACAAAGTATAATGATAGAGTAATGACAGAGTAATGATACTAATGGCAGAGTAATTATAGAGTAATGACAGAGTAATTATAGAGTAATGATAGTAATGGCAGAGTAATTATAGAGTAATGACAGTAATTATAGAGTAATGACAGTAATTGTAGAGTAATAGTAATGGCAGAGTAATTATAGAGTAATGACAGTAATTATAGAGTAATGATATTAATGAGAGTAATGACAGTAATTATAGTAATGGCAGAGTAATTATAGAGTAATGATAGTAATGACTAATTATAGAGTAATGAGAGTAATGATAGTAATGACAGTAGTTATAGTAATGACAGTAATTATAGAGAGTCATGATGGCACAACAATCGAGCTGTTTATGATGGTGTGACAGGATTTTACACTTGTCACATTCAGTTCTAGTGATGATGATGGTGATGATGATGATGATCATGATGATGATGATTATACAAAAACAAATGACAGCATGTAATGATAGAGAGTAATGGCAGAGTATAGTAATGATAGAGTAATAGTAATGACAGTAATGGTAGAGTAATGACAGAGTAATAATAGTAATGAAAGAGTATAGTAATGACAATAATTATAGAGTAATGACAGAGTAATTATAAAGTAATTATAGAGTAATGACAGAGTAATTATAGAGTAATGATAGTAATGACAGATTAATAATAGTAATGACAGTAATTATAGAGTAATGACAGTAATTATAGAGTACTGATAGTAATGGCAGATTAATAATAGTAATGACAGTAATTATAGAGTAATGACAGAGTAATTATAGTAATGACAGTAATGACAGAGTAATTATCGTAATGACAGAGTAATTATAGAGTAATGACAGAGTAATTATAGACATGATGGTACAACAATCAAGCTGTTTATGATGGAGTGACAGGATTTTACAAACTCTTGTCACATTCAGCTCTAGTGATGATGATGACAATGATGATGGTGATGATGATAATGATTATAATGATGGTGATTATAGTGATGATGATGTGATGATGATGAAGATGGTCATGGTGGTGATGATGGTGGTGATGGTGATTATAGTGATGATGGTGGTGATTATAGTGATGATGATGATGATTAGAGTGATAATGTGATGATGATGATGGTAGTGGTGATGATGATGGTGATGATTATAGTGATGATGATGATTATAGTGATGATGATGATTATAGTGATGATGATAATGATGATTATAGTGATAATGATGATGGTGGTGGCGGTGATGATGGTGATGATAATGATGATGTGATGAAGATGATGATGATGTGATGAAGATGGT